>NW_026778200.1:3967296-4300316 GCF_025265405.1 Mesoplodon densirostris | reverse complement strand
GGGAGCCTTGTTATGCTGATGGGCGGGATGTAAATTGCCAACTGCCTCACTGGAGGAGTGCATTGTGTTCCCTAAAACAAGTAAACAACAGAGCTACAGAGCCAAGGCCACTTCCAGTCTAGGGGATATACCTTGGGAAAACTGAAAATCAATAAGAAAGAGCCACCTCCAAATTTAGGGCTGCACTGACTACAAGAACCTCAACTTGGGTACACCATAAATATCCCAGGAAATATAAAAATGGTTCAAAACATTGTGGTACTTACGTACAATGGAATATCCCTCAGCCATGAAATCAATGTCATAAGACCAGTAGCAGCAAAGTGAGTGGATTCAGGTACGATGATTCTAAGTGAAATAAGTCACACAGAAAAAGAAACTTATCATAAGATATCACTTATGAAGATCCTGTAAACATGGCTACACGTGAACTGAGTTAGGAAAGAGAACAGAGTCTCACATTTAGAAAACACTCTTATGCCCGCATAAAGGGGAAGGAGAGGTGGGGTGATGCATAAAACCAGAGTTTGATATAAGCACAGGGACCGTTTCAAAAACCAACTTTGGAATTGACAAGACCGACACCTTCCTCAGTGAAAGAGACTCAAAATCCCATATTTCCCGCAGAGGAATATATCTGACTAGTAAGAATCTTAAAACCTATGTATTGATATGACTCCATAAGGGAATCAAGTGTGTCTAGAGTGGCATAAACATGGCAGCGAGAATCAGCTCAAACCCACTATAAAAAGGAATTTCAAAAGCAAAACCAAAAAACAGGGAAATTCTTTACAATTCCTTCAGGGTGTCTGAGGAAACCTGGAAAGACCCTATCTACAATGACAGCTGGATGTGGCATAAGGCTGGACACTTGGGACTGAGAGGATTGGTGAGATTGGGTGAGCAAATGCAGACCCTTTCAAGCAATAATGCATGGCCCCCATTCCATGGGTCCCAACTCTCCATGTTCAAGGGAATATTACTACAGCTATAACATGTACAGGAAACCTAGAGAATGGACACACTGTGAATACGAAAGGTTTCTAAAACTCAACGAATAGTCCCTCTCCTGGTGCTCCAGTTTGACTTTCCAACTGCCTTACTATCAATCTCCCAACTTGGAGAGACAGGCCCTTTAACCTCCTTGTTTGCACAGGTTCCCAATTTGGCAGAGGATGGAAGGGACGAGGGAGAACCCATGAGAGAGTAGCTGTTAGGCATTTGGACGGGCACATGTCACTCTAATTTCCCGGCAGGAAGAAGAATTAACCAAAGTCTCAGCCACCCACCGGGAACCAGTATAGGACATGATCCAAAATTTTGGACTTGCGTTCAGCTCACAAAAAACGAGTTGAGAAATGGAGCTCAGGGGCACAGCAATTCACAAACTGGCAGAGTGATAAAGGACAACTATCGTCCAAAAATCTGTTGAGGGAAGTCAACGAGGCGGACTTGAAAGCGAGGCAAAATAGCAGGAAACAGATTTCAAGAGGTACCTTGGAATCGCCTGTAAAGCACAGGAAGAGGGGCACAACTTGGACAATGGTGCACTTGGCCAAAAAGGGCGTATGCGTTTTCTCCTGAATATATTCAGGAGAAAAGGCATACGCCCTTTTTGGCCAAGCAAGCAAGCGGGCAATGCAAATCTGCACTACAAAGAAGTATCACTTCCCACCGGTCAAAAGGGACATGCACAAAATGTGTAAAAACCAGAAAGGCAAGACAGGCCCTGGAGAACAGGGAGCATTGTCATGCTGATGGGCGGGATGTAAATTGCCAACTGCCTCACTGGAGGAGTGCATTGTGTTCCCTAAAACAAGTAAACAACAGAGCTACATAGCCAAGGCCACAACGAGTCTAGGGAATATACCTTGGGAAAACTGAAAATCAATAAGAAAGAGACACCTCCAAATTTAGGGCTGCACTGGCTACAAAAACCTCAACTTGGGTACACCTTAAATATCCCAGGAAATATAAAAATGGTTCAAAACATTGTGGTACTTACGTACGATGGAATATCCCTCAGTCATGAAATCAATGTCATAAGACCAGTAGAAGCAAAGTGAGTGGATTCAGGTATGATGATTCTAAGTGAAATAAGTCACACAGAAAAAGAAACTTATCATAAGATATCACTTAGGAAGATCCTGTAAACATGGCTACACGTGAACTGAGTTAGGAAAGAGAACAGAGTCTCACATTTAGAAAACACTCTTATGCCTGCATAAAGGGGAAGGAGAGGTGGGGTGATGCATAAAACCAGAGTTTGATATAAGCACAGGGACCGTTTCAAAAACCAACTTTGGAATTGACAAGACCGACACCTTCCTTAGTGAAAGAGACTCAAAACCCCATATTTCCCACAGAGGAATATATCTGACTAGTAAGAATCTTAAAACCTATGTATTGATATGACTCCATAAGGGAATCAAGTGTGTCTAGAGTGGCATAAACATGGCAGCGAGAATCAGCTCAAACCCACTATAAAAAGGAATTTCAAAAGCAAAACCAAAAAACAGGGAAATTCTTTACAATTCCTTCAGGGTGTCTGAGGAAACCTGGAAAGACCCTATCTACAATGACAGCTGGATGTGGCATAAGGCTGGACACTTGGGACTGAGAGGATTGGTGAGATTGGGTGAGCAAATGCAGACCCTTTCAAGCACTAATGCATGGCCCCCATTCCATGGGTCCCAACTCTCCAGGTTCAAGGGAATATTACTACAGCTATAACATGTACAGGAAACCTAGAGAATGGACACACTGTGAATACGAAAGGTTTCTAAAACTCAACGAATAGTCCCTCTCCTGGTGCTCCAGTTTGACTTTCCAACTGCCTTACTATCAATCTCCCAACTTGGAGAGACAGGCCCTTTAACCTCCTGGTTTGCACAGGTTCCCAATTTGGAAGAGGATGGAAGGGACGAGGGAGAACCCATGAGAGAGTAGCTGTTAGGCATTTGGACGGTAACATGTCACTCTAATTTCCCTTGCAGGAAGAAGAATTAACCAAAGTCTCAGCCACCCACCGGGAACCAGTATAGGACATGATCCAAAATTTTGGACTTGCGTTCAGCTCACAAAAAACGAGTTGAGAAATGGAGCTCAGGGGCACAGCAATTCACAAACTGGTAGAGTGATAAAGGACAACTATCGTCCAAAAATCTGTTGAGGGAAGTCAACGAGGCGGACTTGAAAGCGAGGCAAAATAGCAGGAAACAGATTTCAAGAGGTACCTTGGAATCGCCTGTAAAGCACAGGAAGAGGGGCACAACTTGGACAATGGTGCACTTGGCCAAAAAGGGCGTATGCGTTTTCTCCTGAATATATTCAGGAGAAAACGCATACGCCCTTTTTGGCCAAGCAAGCAAGCGGGCAATGCAAATCAGCACTAAAAAGAAGTATCACTTCCCACCGGTCAAAAGGGACATCCACAAAATGTGTAAAAACCAGAAAGGCAAGACAGGCCCTGGAGAACAGGGAGCCTTGTTATGCTGATGGGCGGGACGTAAATTGCCAACTGCCTCACTGGAGGAGTGCATTGTGTTCCCTAAAACAAGTAAACAACAGAGCTACAGAGCCAAGGCCACTTCCAGTCTAGGGAATCTACCTTGGGAAAACTGAAAATCAATAAGAAAGAGCCACCTCCAAATTTAGGGCTTCACTGGCTACAAGAACCTCAACTGGGGTACACCTTAAATATCCCAGGAAATATAAAAATGGTTCAAAACATTGTGGTACTTACGTACGATGGAATATCCCTCAGTGATGAAATCAATGTCATAAGACCAGTAGCAGCAAAGTGAGTGGATTCAGGTACGATGATTCTAAGTGAAATAAGTCACACAGAAAAAGGAACTTATCATAAGATATCACTTATGAAGATCCTGTAAACATGGCTACACGTGAACTGAGTTAGGAAAGAGAACAGAGTCTCACATTTAGAAAACACTCTTATGCCTGCATAAAGGGGATGGAGAGGTGGCGTGATGCATAAAACCAGAGTTTGATATAACCACAGGGACCGTTCCAAAAACCAACTTTGGAATAGACAAGACCTACACCTTCCTCAGTGAAAGAAACTCAAAACCCCATATTTCCCGCAGAGGAATATATCTGACTAGTAAGAATCTTAAAACCTATGTATTGATATGACACCATAAGGGAATCAAGTGTGTCTAGAGTGGCATAAACATGGCAGCGAGAATCAGCTCAAACCCACTATAAAAAGGAATTTCAAAAGCAAAACCAAAAAACAGGTAAATTCTTTACAATTCCTTCAGGGTGTCTGAGGAAACCTGGAAAGACCCTATCTACAATGACAGCTGGATGTGGCATAAGGCTGGACACTTGGGACTGAGAGGATTGGTGAGATTGGGTGAGCAAATGCAGACCCTTTCAAGCAATAATGCATGGCCCCCATTCCATGGGTCCCAACTCTCCAGATTCAAGGGAATATTACTACAGCTATAACATGTACAGGAAACCTAGAGAATGGACACACTGTGAATACGAAAGGTTTCTAAAACTCAACGAATAGTCCCTCTCCTGGTGCTCCAGTTTGACTTTCCAACTGCCTTACTATCAATCTCCCAACTTGGAGAGACAGGCCCTTTAACCTCCTGGTTTGCACAGGTTCCCAATTTGGCAGAGGATGGAAGGGACGAGGGAGAACCCATGAGAGAGTAGCTGTTAGGCATTTGGACGGGCACATGTCACTCTAATTTCCCGGCAGGAAGAAGAATTAACCAAAGTCTCAGCCACCCACCGGGAACCAGTATAGGACATGATCCAAAATTTTGGACTTGCGTTCAGCTCACAAAAAACGAGTTGAGAAATGGAGCTCAGGGGCACAGCAATTCACAAACTGGCAGAGTGATAAAGGACAACTATCGTCCAAAAATCTGTTGAGGGAAGTCAACGAGGCGGACTTGAAAGCGAGGCAAAATAGCAGGAAACAGATTTCAAGAGGTACCTTGGAATCGCCTGTAAAGCACAGGAAGAGGGGCACAACTTGGACAATGGTGCACTTGGCCAAAAAGGGCGTATGCGTTTTCTCCTGAATATATTCAGGAGAAAACGCATTCGCCCTTTTTGGCCAAGCAAGCAAGCGGGCAATGCAAATCTGCACTACAAAGAAGTATCACTTCCCACCGGTCAAAAGGGACATCCACAAAATGTGTAAAAACCAGAAAGGCAAGACAGGCCCTGGAGAACAGGGAGCCTTGTTATGCTGATGGGCGGGATGTAAATTGCCAACTGCCTCACTGGAGGAGTGCATTGTGTTCCCTAAAACAAGTAAACAACAGAGCTACAGAGCCAAGGCCACATCCAGTCTAGGGAATATACCTTGGGAAAACTGAAAATCAATAAGAAAGAGCCACCTCCAAATTTAGGGCTGCACTGACTACAAGAACCTCAACTTGGGTACATCTTAAATATCCCAGGAAATATAAAAATGGTTCAAAACATTGTGGTACTTACGTACGATGGAATATCCCTCAGCCATGAAATCAATGTCATAAGACCAGTAGCAGCAAAGTGAGTGGATTCAGGTACGATGATTCTAAGTGAAATAAGTCACACAGAAAAAGAAACTTATCATAAGATATCACTTAGGAAGATCCTGTAAACATGGTTACACGTGAACTGAGTTAGGAAAGAGAACAGAGTCTCACATTTAGAAAACACTCTTATGCCTGCATAAAGGGGAAGGAGAGGTGGGGTGATGCATAAAACCAGAGTTTGATATAAGCACAGGGACCGTTTCAAAAACCAACTTTGGAATTGACAAGACCGACACCTTCCTCAGTGAAAGAGACTCAAAACCCCATATTTCCCACAGAGGAATATATCTGACTAGTAAGAATCTTAAAACCTATGTATTGATATGTCTCCATAAGGGAATCAAGTGTGTCTAGAGTGGCATAAACATGGCAGCGAGAATCAGCTCAAACCCACTATAAAAAGGAATTTCAAAAGCAAAACCAAAAAACAGGGAAATTCTTTACAATTCCTTCAGGGTGTCTGAGGAAACCTGGAAAGACCCTATCTACAATGACAGCTGGATGTGGCATAAGGCTGGACACTTGGGACTGAGAGGATTGGTGAGATTGGGTGAGCAAATGCAGACCCTTTCAAGCAATAATGCATGGCCCCCATTCCATGGGTCCCAACTCTCCAGGTTCAAGGGAATATTACTACAGCTATAACATGTACAGGAAACCTAGAGAATGGACACACTGTGAATACGAAAGGTTTCTAAAACTCAACGAATAGTCCCTCTCCTGGTGCTCCAGTTTGACTTTCCAACTGCCTTACTATCAATCTCCCAACTTGGAGAGACAGGCCCTTTAACCTCCTGGTTTGCACAAGTTCCCAATTTGGCAGAGTATGGAAGGGACGAGGGAGAACCCATGAGAGAGTAGCTGTTAGGCATTTGGACGGGCACATGTCACTCTAATTTCCCGGCAGGAAGAAGAATTAACCAAAGTCTCAGCCACCCACCGGGAACCAGTATAGGACATGATCCAAAATTTTGGACTTGTGTTCAGCTCACAAAAAACGGGTTGAGAAATGGAGCTCAGGGGCACAGCAATTCACAAACTGGCAGAGTGATAAAGGACAACTATCGTCCAAAAATCTGTTGAGGGAAGTCAACGAGGCGGACTTGAAAGCGAGGCAAAATAGCAGGAAACAGATTTCAAGAGGTAACTTGGAATCGCCTGTAAAGCACAGGAAGAGGGGCACAACTTGGACAATGGTGCACTTGGCCAAAAAGGGCGTATGCGTTTTCTCCTGAATATATTCAGGAGAAAACGCATACGCCCTTTTTGGCCAAGCAAGCAAGCGGGCAATGCAAATCTGCACTACAAAGAAATATCATTTCCCACCGGTCAAAAGGGACATCCACAAAATGTGTAAAAACCAGAAAGGCAAGACAGGCCCTGGAGAACTGGGAGCCTTTTTAAGCTGATGGGTGGGATGTAAATTGCCAACTGCCTCACTGGAGGAGTCCATTATGTTCCCTAAAACAAGTAAACAACAGAGCTACAGAGCCAAGGCCACTTCCAGTCTAGGGAATATACCTTGGGAAAACTGAAAATCAATAAGAAAGGGCCACCTCCAAATTTAGGGCTGCACTGACTACAAGAACCTCAACTTGGGTACACCTTAAATATCCCAGGAAATATAAAAATGGTTCAAAACATTGTGGTACTTACGTACGATGGAATATCCCTCAGCCATGAAATCAATGTCATAAGACCAGTAGCAACAAACTGAGTGGATTCAGGTACGATGATTCTAAGTGAAATAAGTCACACAGAAAAAAAAACTTATCATAAGATATCACTTATGAAGATCCTGTAAACATGGCTACACGTGAACTGAGTTAGGAAAGAGAACAGAGTCTCACATTTAGAAAACACTCTTATGCCTGCATAAAGGGGAAGGAGGGGTGGGGTGATGCATAAAACCAGAGTTTGATATAAGCACAGGGACCGTTTCAAAAACCAACTTTGGAATTGACAAGACCGACACCTTCCTCAGTGAA
This sequence comes from Mesoplodon densirostris, assembly GCF_025265405.1. Classification (NCBI taxonomy): domain Eukaryota; kingdom Metazoa; phylum Chordata; class Mammalia; order Artiodactyla; family Ziphiidae; genus Mesoplodon; species Mesoplodon densirostris. The sequence continues at coordinate 4,292,761 of NW_026778200.1, read as the reverse complement.
AGAGACTCAAAACCCCATATTTCCCACAGAGGAATATATCTGACTAGTAAGAATCTTAAAACCTATGTATTGATATGTCTCCATATGGGAATCAAGTGTGTCTAGAGTGGCATAAACATGGCAGCGAGAATCAGCTCAAACCCACTATAAAAAGGAATTTCAAAAGCAAAACCAAAAAACAGGGAAATTCTTTACAATTCCTTCAGGGTGTCTGAGGAAACCTGGAAAGACCCTATGTACAATGACAGCCGGATGTGGCATAAGGCTGGACACTTGGGACTGAGAGGATTGGTGAGATTGGGTGAGCAAATGCAGACCCTTTCAAGCAATAATGCATGGCCCCCATTCCATGGGTCCCAACTCTCCAGGTTCAAGGGAATATTACTACAGCTATAACATGTACAGGAAACCTAGAGAATGGACACACTGTGAATATGAAAGGTTTCTAAAACTCAACGAATAGTCCCTCTCCTGGTGCTCCAGTTTGACTTTCCAACTGCCTTACTATCAATCTCTCAACTTGGAGAGACAGGCCCTTTAACCTCCTGGTTTGCACAGGTTCCCAATTTGGCAGAGCATTGAAGGGACGAGGGAGAACCCATGAGAGAGTAGCTGTTAGGCATTTGGACGGGCACATGTCACTCTAATTTCCCGGCAGGAAGAAGAATTAACCAAAGTCTCAGCCACCCACCGGGAACCAGTATTGGACATGATCCAAAATTTTGGACTTGCGTTCAGCTCACAAAAAACGACTTGAGAAATGGAGCTCAGGGGCACAGCAATTCACAAACTGGCAGAGTGATAAAGGACAACTATCGTCCAAAAATCTGTTGAGGGAAGTCAACGAGGCGGACTTGAAAGCGAGGCAAAATAGCAGGAAACAGATTTCAAGAGGTACCTTGGAATCGCCTGTAAAGCACAGGAAGAGGGGCACAACTTGGACAATGGTGCACTTGGCCAAAAAGGGCGTATGCGTTTTCTCCTGAATATATTCAGGAGAAAACGCATACGCCCTTTTTGGCCAAGCAAGCAAGCGGGCAATGCAAATCTGCACTACAAAGAAGTATCACTTCCCACCGGTCAAAAGGGACATCCACAAAATGTGTAAAAACCAGAAAGGCATGACAGGCCCTGGAGAACTGGGAGCCTTGTTATGCTGATGGGCGGGATGTAAATTGCCAACTGCCTCACTGGAGGAGTGCATTGTGTTCCCTAAAACAAGTAAACAACAGAACTACAGAGCCAAGGCCACTTCCAGTCTAGGGAATATACCTTGGGAAAACTGAAAATCAATAAGAAAGAGCCACCTCCAAATTTAGGGCTGCACTGACTACAAGAACCTCAACTTGGGTACACCTTAAATATCCCAGGAAATATAAAAATGGTTCAAAACATTGTGGTACTTACGTACGATGGAATATCCCTCAGCCATGAAATCAATGTCATAAGACCAGTAGCAGCAAAGTGAGTGGATTCAGGTACGATGATTCTAAGTGAAATAAGTCACACAGAAAAAGAAACTTATCATAAGATATCACTTAGGAAGATCCTGTAAACATGGCTACACGTGAACTGAGTTAGGAAAGAGAACAGAGTCTCACATTTAGAAAACACTCTTATGCCTGCATAAAGGGGAAGGAGAGGTGGGGTGATGCATAAAACCAGAGTTTGATATAAGCACAGGGACCGTTTCAAAAACCAACTTTGGAATTGACAAGACCGACACCTTCCTCAGTGAAAGAGACTCAAAACCCCATATTTCCCACAGAGGAATATATCTGACTAGTAAGAATCTTAAAACCTATGTATTGATATGTCTCCATAAGGGAATCAAGTGTGTCTAGAGTGGCATAAACATGGCAGCGAGTATCAGCTCAAACCCACTATAAAAAGGAATTTCAAAAGCAAAACCAAAAAACAGGGAAATTCTTTACAATTCCTTCAGGGTGTCTGAGGAAACCTGGAAAGACCCTATCTACAATGACAGCTGGATGTGGCATAAGGCTGGACACTTGGGACTGAGAGGATTGGTGAGTTTGGGTGAGCGAATGCAGACCGTTTCAAGCAATAATGCATGGCCCCCATTCCATGGGTCCCAACTCTCTAGGTTCAAGGGAATATTACTACAGCTATAACATGTACAGGAAACCTAGAGAATGGACACACTGTGAATACGAAAGGTTTCTAAAACTCAACGAATAGTCCCTCTCCTGGTGCTCCAGTTTGACTTTCCAACTGCCTTACTATCAATCTCCCAACTTGGAGAGACAGGCCCTTTAACCTCCTGGTTTGCACAGGTTCCCAATTTGGCAGAGGATGGAAGGGACGAGGGAGAACCCATGAGAGAGTAGCTGTTAGGCATTTGGACGGGCACATGTCACTCTAATTTCCCGGCAGGAAGAAGAATTAACCAAAGTCTCAGCCACCCACCGGGAACCAGTATAGGACATGATCCAAAATTTTGGACTTGCGTTCAGCTCACAAAAAACGAGTTGAGAAATGGAGCTCAGGGGCACAGCAATTCACAAACTGGCAGAGTGATAAAGGACAACTATCGTCCAAAAATCTGTTGAGGGAAGTCAACGAGGCGGACTTGAAAGCGAGGCAAAATAGCAGGAAACAGATTTCAAGAGGTACCTTGGAATCGCCTGTAAAGCACAGGAAGAGGGGCACAACTTGGACAATGGTGCACTTGGCCAAAAAGGGCGTATGCGTTTTCTCCTGAATATATTCAGGAGAAAACGCATACGCCCTTTTTGGCCAAGCAAGCAAGCGGGCAATGCAAATCTGCACTACAAAGAAGTATCACTTCCCACCGGTCAAAAGGGACATCCACAAAATGTGTAAAAACCAGAAAGGCAAGACAGGCCCTGGAGAACTGGGAGCCTTGTTATGCTGATGGGCGGGATGTAAATTGCCAACTGCCTCACTGGAGGAGTGCATTGTGTTCCCTAAAACAAGTAAACAACAGAGCTACAGAGCCAAGGCCACTTCCAGTCTAGGGAATATACCTTGGGAAAACTGAAAATCAATAAGAAAGAGCCACCTCCAAATTTAGGGCTGCACTGACTACAAGAACCTCAACTTGGGTACACCTTAAATATCCCAGGAAATATAAAAATGGTTCAAAACATTGTGGTACTTACGTACGATGGAATATCCCTCAGCCATGAAATCAATGTCATAAGACCAGTAGCAGCAAAGTGAGTGGATTCAGGTACGATGATTCTAAGTGAAATAAGTCACACAGAAAAGGAAACTTATCATAAGATATCACTTAGGAAGATCCTGTAAACATGGCTACACGTGAACTGAGTTAGGAAAGAGAACAGAGTCTCACATTTAGAAAACACACTTATGCCTGCATAAAGGGGAAGGAGAGGTGGGGTGATGCATAAAACCAGAGTTTGATATAAGCACAGGGACCGTTTCAAAAACCAACTTTGGAATTGACAAGACCGACACCTTCCTCAGTGAAAGAGACTCAAAACCCCATATTTCCCACAGAGGAATATATCTGACTAGTAAGAATCTTAAAACCTATGTATTGATATGTCTCCATAAGGGAATCAAGTGTGTCTAGAGTGGCATAAACATGGCAGCGAGAATCAGCTCAAACCCACTATAAAAAGGAATTTCAAAAGCAAAACCAAAAAACAGGGAAATTCTTTACAATTCCTTCAGGGTGTCTGAGGAAACCTGGAAAGACCCTATCTACAATGACAGCTGGATGTGGCATAAGGCTGGACACTTGGGACTGAGAGGATTGGTGAGATTGGGTGAGCAAATGCAGACCGTTTCAAGCAATAATGCATGGCCCCCATTCCATGGGTCCCAACTCTCCAGGTTCAAGGGAATATTACTACAGCTATAACATGTACAGGAAACCTAGAGAATGGACACACTGTGAATACGAAAGGTTTCTAAAACTCAACGAATAGTCCCTCTCCTGGTGCTCCAGTTTGACTTTCCAACTTCCTTACTATCAATCTCCCAACATGGAGAGACAGGCCCTTTAACCTCCTGGTTTGCACAGGTTCCCAATTTGGCAGAGGATGGAAGAGACGAGAGAGAACCCATGAGAGAGTAGCTGTTAGGCATTTGGACGGGCACATGTCACTCTAATTTCCCGGCAGGAAGAAGAATTAACCAAAGTCTCAGCCACCCACCGGGAACCAGTATAGGACATGATCCAAAATTTTGGACTTGCGTTCAGCTCACAAAAAACGACTTGAGAAATGGAGCTCAGGGGCACAGCAATTCACAAACTGGCAGAGTGATAAAGGACAACTATCGTCCAAAAATCTGTTGAGGGAAGTCAACGAGGCGGACTTGAAAGTGAGGCAAAATAGCAGGAAACAGATTTCAAGAGGTACGTTGGAATCGCCTGTAATGCACAGGAAGAGGGGCACAACTTGGACAATGGTGCACTTGGCCAAAAAGGGCGTATGCGTTTTCTCCTGAATATATTCAGGAGAAAACGCATACGCCCGTTTTGGCCAAGCAAGCAAGCGGGCAATGCAAATCTGCACTACAAAGAAGTATCACTTCCCACCGGTCAAAAGGGACATCCACAAAATGTGTAAAAACCAGAAAGGCAAGACAGAACCTGGAGAACTGGGAGCCTTGTTATGCTGATGGGCGGGATGTAAATTGCCAACTGCCTCACTGGAGGAGTGCATTGTGTTCCCTAAAACAAGTAAACAACAGAGCTACAGAGCCAAGGCCACTTCCAGTCTAGGGAATATACCTTGGGAAAACTGAAAATCAATAAGAAAGAGCCACCTCTAAATTTAGGGCTGCACTGACTACAAGAACCTCAACTTGGGTACACCTTAAATATCCCAGGAAATATAAAAATGGTTCAAAACATTGTGGTACTTACGTACGATGGAATATCCCTCAGCCATGAAATCAATGTCATAAGACCAGTAGCAGCAAAGTGAGTGGATTCAGGTACGATGATTCTAAGTGAAATAAGTCACACAGAAAAAGAAACTTATCATAAGATATCACTTATGAAGATCCTGTAAACATGGCTACACGTGAACTGAGTTAGGAAAGAGAACAGAGTCTCACATTTAGAAAACACTCTTATGCCTGCATAAAGGGGATGGAGAGGTGGGGTGATGCATAAAACCAGAGTTTGATATAAGCACAGGGACCGTTCCAAAAACCAACTTTGGAATAGACAAGACCTACACCTTCCTCAGTGAAAGAGACTCAAAACCCCATATTTCCCGCAGAGGAATATATCTGACTAGTAAGAATCTTAAAAGCTATGTATTGATATGACTCCATAAGGGAATCAAGTGTGTCTAGAGTGGCATAAACATGGCAGCGAGAATCAGCTCAAACCCACTATAAAAAGGAATTTCAAAAGCAAAACCAAAAAACAGGGAAATTCTTTACAATTCCTTCAGGGTGTCTGAGGAAACCTGGAAAGACCCTATCTACAATGACAGCTGGATGTGGCATAAGGCTGGACACTTGGGACTGAGAGGATTGGTGAGTTTGGGTGAGCAAATGCAGACCGTTTCAAGCAATAATGCATGGCCCCCATTCCATGGGTCCCAACTCTCCAGGTTCAAGGGAATATTACTACAGCTATAACATGTACAGGAAACCTAGAGAATGGACACACTGTGAATATGAAAGGTTTCTAAAACTCAACGAATAGTCCCTCTCCTGGTGCTCCAGTTTGACTTTCCAACTGCCTTACTATCAATCTCCCAACTTGGAGAGACAGGCCCTTTAACCTCCTGGTTTGCACAGGTTCCCAATTTGGCAGAGGATGGAAGGGACGAGGGAGAACCCATGAGAGAGTAGCTGTTAGGCATTTGGACGGGCACATGTCACTCTAATTTCCCGGCAGGAAGAAGAATTAACCAAAGTCTCAGCCACCCACCGGGAAACAGTATAGGACATGATGCAAAATTTTGGACTTGCGTTCAGCTCACAAAAAAAGAGTTGAGAAATGGAGCTCAGGGGCACAGCAATTCACAAACTGGCAGAGTGATAAAGGACAACTATCGTCCAAAAATCTGTTGAGGGAAGTCGACGAGGCGGACTTGAAAGCGAGGCAAAATAGCAGGAAACAGATTTCAAGAGGTACCTTGGAATCGCCTGTAAAGCACAGGAAGAGGGGCACAACTTGGACAATGATGCACTTGGCCAAAAAGGGCGTATGCGTTTTCTCCTGAATATATTCAGGAGAAAACGCATACGCCCTTTTTGGCCAAGCAAGCAAGCGGGCAATGCAAATCTGCACTACAAAGAAGTATCAATTCCCACCAGTCAAAAGGGACATCCACAAAATGTGTAAAAACCAGAAAGGCAAGACAGGCCCTGGAGAACTTGGAGCCTTGTTATGCTGATGGGCGGGATGTAAATTGCCAACTGCCTCACTGGAGGAGTGCATTGTGTTCCCTAAAACAAGTAAACAACAGAGCTACAGAGCCAAGGCCACTTCCAGTCTAGGGAATATACCTTGGGAAAACTGAAAATCAATAAGAAAGAGCCACCTCCAAAGTTAGGGCTGCACTGACTACAAGAACCTCAACTGGGGTACACCTTAAATATCCCAGGAAATATAAAAATGGTTCAAAACATTGTGGTACTTACGTACGATGGAATATCCCTCAGTGATGAAATCAATGTCATAAGACCAGTAGCAGCAAAGTGAGTGGATTCAGGTACGATGATTCTAAGTGAAATAAGTCACACAGAAAAAGGAACTTATCATAAGATATCACTTATGAAGATCCTGTAAACATGGCTACACGTGAACTGAGTTAGGAAAGAGAACAGAGTCTCACATTTAGAAAACACTCTTATGCCTGCATAAAGGGGATGGAGAGGTGGCGTGATGCATAAAACCAGAGTTTGATATAACCACAGGGACCGTTCCAAAAACCAACTTTGGAATAGACAAGACCTACACCTTCCTCAGTGAAAGAAACTCAAAACCCCATATTTCCCGCAGAGGAATATATCTGACTAGTAAGAATCTTAAAACCTATGTATTGATATGACACCATAAGGGAATCAAGTGTGTCTAGAGTGGCATAAACATGGCAGCGAGAATCAGCTCAAACCCACTATAAAAAGGAATTTCAAAAGCAAAACCAAAAAACAGGTAAATTCTTTACAATTCCTTCAGGGTGTCTGAGGAAACCTGGAAAGACCCTATCTACAATGACAGCTGGATGTGGCATAAGGCTGGACACTTGGGACTGAGAGGATTGGTGAGATTGGGTGAGCAAATGCAGACCCTTTCAAGCAATAATGCATGGCCCCCATTCCATGGGTCCCAACTCTCCAGATTCAAGGGAATATTACTACAGCTATAACATGTACAGGAAACCTAGAGAATGGACACACTGTGAATACGAAAGGTTTCTAAAACTCAACGAATAGTCCCTCTCCTGGTGCTCCAGTTTGACTTTCCAACTGCCTTACTATCAATCTCCCAACTTGGAGAGACAGGCCCTTTAACCTCCTGGTTTGCACAGGTTCCCAATTTGGCAGAGGATGGAAGGGACGAGGGAGAACCCATGAGAGAGTAGCCGTTAGGCATTTGGACGGGCACATGTCACTCTAATTTCCCGGCAGGAAGAAGAATTAACCAAAGTCTCAGCCACCCACCGGGAACCAGTATAGGACATGATCCAAAATTTTGGACTTGCGTTCAGCTCACAAAAAACGAGTTGAGAAATGGAGCTCAGGGGCACAGCAATTCACAAACTGGCAGAGTGATAAAGGACAACTATCGTCCAAAAATCTGTTGAGGGAAGTCAACGAGGCGGACTTGAAAGTGAGGCAAAATAGCAGGAAACAGATTTCAAGAGGTACCTTGGAATCGCCTGTAAAGCACAGGAAGAGGGGCACAACTTGGACAATGGTGCACTTGGCCAAAAAGGGCGTATGCGTTTTCTCCTGAATATATTCAGGAGAAAACGCATTCGCCCTTTTTGGCCAAGCAAGCAAGCGGGCAATGCAAATCTGCACTACAAAGAAGTATCACTTCCCACCGGTCAAAAGGGACATCCACAAAATGTGTAAAAACCAGAAAGGCAAGACAGGCCCTGGAGAACAGGGAGCCTTGTTATGCTGATGGGCGGGATGTAAATTGCCAACTGCCTCACTGGAGGAGTGCATTGTGTTCCCTAAAACAAGTAAACAACAGAGCTACAGAGCCAAGGCCACATCCAGTCTAGGGAATATACCTTGGGAAAACTGAAAATCAATAAGAAAGAGCCACCTCCAAATTTAGGGCTGTACTGACTACAAGAACCTCAACTTGGGTACATCTTAAATATCCCAGGAAATATAAAAATGGTTCAAAACATTGTGGTACTTACGTACGATGGAATATCCCTCAGCCATGAAATCAATGTCATAAGACCAGTAGCAGCAAAGTGAGTGGATTCAGGTACGATGATTCTAAGTGAAATAAGTCACACAGAAAAAGAAACTTATCATAAGATATCACTTAGGAAGATCCTGTAAACATGGTTACACGTGAACTGAGTTAGGAAAGAGAACAGAGTCTCACATTTAGAAAACACTCTTATGCCTGCATAAAGGGGAAGGAGAGGTGGGGTGATGCATAAAACCAGAGTTTGATATAAGCACAGTGACCGTTTCAAAAACCAACTTTGGAATTGACAAGACCGACACCTTCCTCAGTGAAAGAGACTCAAAACCCCATATTTCCCACAGAGGAATATATCTGACTAGTAAGAATCTTAAAACCTATGTATTGATATGTCTCCATAAGGGAATCAAGTGTGTCTAGAGTGGCATAAACATGGCAGCAAGAATCAGCTCAAACCCACTATAAAAAGGAATTTCAAAAGCAAAACCAAAAAACAGGGAAATTCTTTACAATTCCTTCAGGGTGTCTGAGGAAACCTGGAAAGACCCTATCTACAATGACAGCTGTATGTGGCATAAGGCTGGACACTTGGGACTGAGAGGATTGGTGAGATTGGGTGAGCAAATGCAGACCCTTTCAAGCAATAATGCATGGCCCCCATTCCATGGGTCCCAACTCTCCAGGTTGAAGGGAATATTACTACAGCTATAACATGTACAGGAAACCTAGAGAATGGACACACTGTGAATACGAAAGGTTTCTAAAACTCAACGAATAGTCCCTCTCCTGGTGCTCCAGTTTGACTTTCCAACTGCCTTACTATCAATCTCCCAACTTGGAGAGACAGGCCCTTTAACCTCCTGGTTTGCACAAGTTCCCAATTTGGCAGAGTATGGAAGGGACGAGGGAGAACCCATGAGAGAGTAGCTGTTAGGCATTTGGACGGGCACATGTCACTCTAATTTCCCGGCAGGAAGAAGAATTAACCAAAGTCTCAGCCACCCACCGGGAACCAGTATAGGACATGATCCAAAATTTTGGACTTGTGTTCAGCTCACAAAAAACGGGTTGAGAAATGGAGCTCAGGGGCACAGCAATTCACAAACTGGCAGAGTGATAAAGGACAACTATCGTCCAAAAATCTGTTGAGGGAAGTCAACGAGGCGGACTTGAAAGCGAGGCAAAATAGCAGGAAACAGATTTCAAGAGGTAACTTGGAATCGCCTGTAAAGCACAGGAAGAGGGGCACAACTTGGACAATGGTGCACTTGGCCAAAAAGGGCGTATGCGTTTTCTCCTGAATATATTCAGGAGAAAACGCATACGCCATTTTTGGCCAAGCAAGCAAGCGGGCAATGCAAATCTGCACTACAAAGAAATATCATTTCCCACCGGTCAAAAGGGACATCCACAAAATGTGTAAAAACCAGAAAGGCAAGACAGGCCCTGGAGAACTGGGAGCCTTTTTAAGCTGATGGGTGGGATGTAAATTGCCAACTGCCTCACTGGAGGAGTGCATTATGTTCCCTAAAACAAGTAAACAACAGAGCTACAGAGCCAAGGCCACTTCCAGTCTAGGGAATATACCTTGGGAAAACTGAAAATCAATAAGAAAGGGCCACCTCCAAATTTAGGGCTGCACTGACTACAAGAACCTCAACTTGGGTACACCTTAAATATCCCAGGAAATATAAAAATGGTTCAAAACATTGTGGTACTTACGTACGATGGAATATCCCTCAGCCATGAAATCAATGTCATAAGACCAGTAGCAACAAACTGAGTGGATTCAGGTACGATGATTCTAAGTGAAATAAGTCACACAGAAAAAAAAACTTATCATAAGATATCACTTATGAAGATCCTGTAAACATGGCTACACGTGAACTGAGTTAGGAAAGAGAACAGAGTCTCACATTTAGAAAACACTCTTATGCCTGCATAAAGGGGAAGGAGAGGTGGGGTGATGCATAAAACCAGAGTTTGATATAAGCACAGGGACCGTTTCAAAAACCAACTTTGGAATTGACAAGACCGACACCTTCCTCAGTGAAAGAGACTCAAAACCCCATATTTCCCACAGAGGAATATATCTGACTAGTAAGAATCTTAAAACCTATGTATTGATATGTCTCCATATGGGAATCAAGTGTGTCTAGAGTGGCATAAACATGGCAGCGAGAATCAGCTCAAACCCACTATAAAAAGGAATTTCAAAAGCAAAACCAAAAAACAGGGAAATTCTTTACAATTCCTTCAGGGTGTCTGAGGAAACCTGGAAAGACCCTATGTACAATGACAGCCGGATGTGGCATAAGGCTGGACACTTGGGACTGAGAGGATTGGTGAGATTGGGTGAGCAAATGCAGACCCTTTCAAGCAATAATGCATGGCCCCCATTCCATGGGTCCCAACTCTCCAGGTTCAAGGGAATATTACTACAGCTATAACATGTACAGGAAACCTAGAGAATGGACACACTGTGAATATGAAAGGTTTCTAAAACTCAACGAATAGTCCCTCTCCTGGTGCTCCAGTTTGACTTTCCAACTGCCTTACTATCAATCTCTCAACTTGGAGAGACAGGCCCTTTAACCTCCTGGTTTGCACAGGTTCCCAATTTGGCAGAGCATTGAAGGGACGAGGGAGAACCCATGAGAGAGTAGCTGTTAGGCATTTGGACGGGCACATGTCACTCTAATTTCCCGGCAGGAAGAAGAATTAACCAAAGTCTCAGCCACCCACCGGGAACCAGTATTGGACATGATCCAAAATTTTGGACTTGCGTTCAGCTCACAAAAAACGACTTGAGAAATGGAGCTCAGGGGCACAGCAATTCACAAACTGGCAGAGTGATAAAGGACAACTATCGTCTAAAAATCTGTTGAGGGAAGTCAACGAGGCGGACTTGAAAGCGAGGCAAAATAGCAGGAAACAGATTTCAAGAGGTACCTTGGAATCGCCTGTAAAGCACAGGAAGAGGGGCACAACTTGGACAATGGTGCACTTGGCCAAAAAGGGCGTATGCGTTTTCTCCTGAATATATTCAGGAGAAAACGCATACGCCCTTTTTGGCCAAGCAAGCAAGCGGGCAATGCAAATCTGCACTACAAAGAAGTATCACTTCCCACCGGTCAAAAGGGACATCCACAAAATGTGTAAAAACCAGAAAGGCATGACAGGCCCTGGAGAACTGGGAGCCTTGTTATGCTGATGGGCGGGATGTAAATTGCCAACTGCCTCACTGGAGGAGTGCATTGTGTTCCCTAAAACAAGTAAACAACAGAACTACAGAGCCAAGGCCACTTCCAGTCTAGGGAATATACCTTGGGAAAACTGAAAATCAATAAGAAAGAGCCACCTCCAAATTTAGGGCTGCACTGACTACAAGAACCTCAACTTGGGTACACCTTAAATATCCCAGGAAATATAAAAATGGTTCAAAACATTGTGGTACTTACGTACGATGGAATATCCCTCAGCCATGAAATCAATGTCATAAGACCAGTAGCAGCAAAGTGAGTGGATTCAGGTACGATGATTCTAAGTGAAATAAGTCACACAGAAAAAGAAACTTATCATAAGATATCACTTAGGAAGATCCTGTAAACATGGCTACACGTGAACTGAGTTAGGAAAGAGAACAGGGTCTCACATTTAGAAAACACTCTTATGCCTGCATAAAGGGGAAGGAGAGGTGGGGTGATGCATAAAACCAGAGTTTGATATAAGCACAGGGACCGTTTCAAAAACCAACTTTGGAATTGACAAGACCGACACCTTCCTCAGTGAAAGAGACTCAAAACCCCATATTTCCCACAGAGGAATATATCTGACTAGTAAGAATCTTAAAACCTATGTATTGATATGTCTCCATAAGGGAATCAAGTGTGTCTAGAGTGGCATAAACATGGCAGCGAGTATCAGCTCAAACCCACTATAAAAAGGAATTTCAAAAGCAAAACCAAAAAACAGGGAAATTCTTTACAATTCCTTCAGGGTGTCTGAGGAAACCTGGAAAGACCCTATCTACAATGACAGCTGGATGTGGCATAAGGCTGGACACTTGGGACTGAGAGGATTGGTGAGTTTGGGTGAGCGAATGCAGACCGTTTCAAGCAATAATGCATGGCCCCCATTCCATGGGTCCCAACTCTCTAGGTTCAAGGGAATATTACTACAGCTATAACATGTACAGGAAACCTAGAGAATGGACACACTGTGAATACGAAAGGTTTCTAAAACTCAAAGAATAGTCCCTCTCCTGGTGCTCCAGTTTGACTTTCCAACTGCCTTACTATCAATCTCCCAACTTGGAGAGACAGGCCCTTTAACCTCCTGGTTTGCACAGGTTCCCAATTTGGCAGAGGATGGAAGGGATGAGGGAGAACCCATGAGAGAGTAGCTGTTAGGCATTTGGACGGGCACATGTCACTCTAATTTCCCGGCAGGAAGAAGAATTAACCAAAGTCTCAGCCACCCACCGGGAACCAGTATAGGACATGATCCAAAATTTTGGACTTGCGTTCAGCTCACAAAAAACGAGTTGAGAAATGGAGCTCAGGGGCACAGCAATTCACAAACTGGCAGAGTGATAAAGGACAACTATCGTCCAAAAATCTGTTGAGGGAAGTCAACGAGGCGGACTTGAAAGCGAGGCAAAATAGCAGGAAACAGATTTCAAGAGGTACCTTGGAATCGCCTGTAAAGCACAGGAAGAGGGGCACAACTTGGACAATGGTGCACTTGGCCAAAAAGGGCGTATGCGTTTTCTCCTGAATATATTCAGGAGAAATCGCATACGCCCTTTTTGGCCAAGCAAGCAAGCGGGCAATGCAAATCTGCACTACAAAGAAGTATCACTTCCCACCGGTCAAAAGGGACATCCACAAAATGTGTAAAAACCAGAAAGGCAAGACAGGCCCTGGAGAACTGGGAGCCTTGTTATGCTGATGGGCGGGATGTAAATTGCCAACTGCCTCACTGGAGGAGTGCATTGTGTTCCCTAAAACAAGTAAACAACAGAGCTACAGAGCCAAGGCCACTTCCAGTCTAGGGAATATACCTTGGGAAAACTGAAAATCAATAAGAAAGAGCCACCTCCAAATTTAGGGCTGCACTGACTACAAGAACCTCAACTTGGGTACACCTTAAATATCCCAGGAAATATAAAAATGGTTCAAAACATTGTGGTACTTACGTACGATGGAATATCCCTCAGCCATGAAATCAATGTCATAAGACCAGTAGCAGCAAAGTGAGTGGATTCAGGTACGATGATTCTAAGTGAAATAAGTCACACAGAAAAAGAAACTTATCATAAGATATCACTTAGGAAGATCCTGTAAACATGGCTACACGTGAACTGAGTTAGGAAAGAGAACAGAGTCTCACATTTAGAAAACACTCTTATGCCTGCATAAAGGGGAAGGAGAGGTGGGGTGATGCATAAAACCAGAGTTTGATATAAGCACAGGGACCGTTTCAAAAACCAACTTTGGAATTGACAAGACCGACACCTTCCTCAGTGAAAGAGACTCAAAACCCCATATTTCCCACAGAGGAATATATCTGACTAGTAAGAATCTTAAAACCTATGTATTGATATGTCTCCATAAGGGAATCAAGTGTGTCTAGAGTGGCATAAACATGGCAGCGAGAATCAGCTCAAACCCACTATAAAAAGGAATTTCAAAAGCAAAACCAAAAAACAGGGAAATTCTTTACAATTCCTTCAGGGTGTCTGAGGAAACCTGGAAAGACCCTATCTACAATGACAGCTGGATGTGGCATAAGGCTGGACACTTGGGACTGAGAGGATTGGTGAGATTGGGTGAGCAAATGCAGACCGTTTCAAGCAATAATGCATGGCCCCCATTCCATGGGTCCCAACTCTCCAGGTTCAAGGGAATATTACTACAGCTATAACATGTACAGGAAACCTAGAGAATGGACACACTGTGAATACGAAAGGTTTCTAAAACTCAACGAATAGTCCCTCTCCTGGTGCTCCAGTTTGACTTTCCAACTTCCTTACTATCAATCTCCCAACATGGAGAGACAGGCCCTTTAACCTCCTGGTTTGCACAGGTTCCCAATTTGGCAGAGGATGGAAGGGACGAGAGAGAACCCATGAGAGAGTAGCTGTTAGGCATTTGGACGGGCACATGTCACTCTAATTTCCCGGCAGGAAGAAGAATTAACCAAAGTCTCAGCCACCCACCGGGAACCAGTATAGGACATGATCCAAAATTTTGGACTTGCGTTCAGCTCACAAAAAACGACTTGAGAAATGGAGCTCAGGGGCACAGCAATTCACAAACTGGCAGAGTGATAAAGGACAACTATCGTCCAAAAATCTGTTGAGGGAAGTCAACGAGGCGGACTTGAAAGCGAGGCAAAATAGCAGGAAACAGATTTCAAGAGGTACGTTGGAATCGCCTGTAATGCACAGGAAGAGGGGCACAACTTGGACAATGGTGCACTTGGCCAAAAAGGGCGTATGCGTTTTCTCCTGAATATATTCAGGAGAAAACGCATACGCCCTTTTTGGCCAAGCAAGCAAGCGGGCAATGCAAATCTGCACTACAAAGAAGTATCACTTCCCACCGGTCAAAAGGGACATCCACAAAATGTGTAAAAACCAGAAAGGCAAGACAGAACCTGGAGAACTGGGAGCCTTGTTATGCTGATGGGCGGGATGTAAATTGCCAACTGCCTCACTGGAGGAGTGCATTGTGTTCCCTAAAACAAGTAAACAACAGAGCTACAGAGCCAAGGCCACTTCCAGTCTAGGGAATATACCTTGGGAAAACTGAAAATCAATAAGAAAGAGCCACCTCCAAATTTAGGGCTGCACTGACTACAAGAACCTCAACTTGGGTACACCTTAAATATCCCAGGAAATATAAAAATGGTTCAAAACATTGTGGTACTTACGTACGATGGAATATCCCTCAGCCATGAAATCAATGTCATAAGACCAGTAGCAGCAAAGTGAGTGGATTCAGGTACGATGATTCTAAGTGAAATAAGTCACACAGAAAAAGAAACTTATCATAAGATATCACTTATGAAGATCCTGTAAACATGGCTACACGTGAACTGAGTTAGGAAAGAGAACAGAGTCTCACATTTAGAAAACACTCTTATGCCTGCATAAAGGGGATGGAGAGGTGGGGTGATGCATAAAACCAGAGTTTGATATAAGCACAGGGACCGTTCCAAAAACCAACTTTGGAATAGACAAGACCTACACCTTCCTCAGTGAAAGAGACTCAAAACCCCATATTTCCCGCAGAGGAATATATCTGACTAGTAAGAATCTTAAAACCTATGTATTGATATGACTCCATAAGGGAATCAAGTGTGTCTAGAGTGGCATAAACATGGCAGCGAGAATCAGCTCAAACCCACTATAAAAAGGAATTTCAAAAGCAAAACCAAAAAACAGGGAAATTCTTTACAATTCCTTCAGGGTGTCTGAGGAAACCTGGAAAGACCCTATCTACAATGACAGCTGGATGTGGCATAAGGCTGGACACTTGGGACTGAGAGGATTGGTGAGTTTGGGTGAGCAAATGCAGACCGTTTCAAGCAATAATGCATGGCCCCCATTCCATGGGTCCCAACTCTCCAGGTTCAAGGGAATATTACTACAGCTATAACATGTACAGGAAACCTAGAGAATGGACACACTGTGAATATGAAAGGTTTCTAAAACTCAACGAATAGTCCCTCTCCTGGTGCTCCAGTTTGACTTTCCAACTGCCTTACTATCAATCTCCCAACTTGGAGAGACAGGCCCTTTAACCTCCTGGTTTGCACAGGTTCCCAATTTGGCAGAGGATGGAAGGGACGAGGGAGAACCCATGAGAGAGTAGCTGTTAGGCATTTGGACGGGCACATGTCACTCTAATTTCCCGGCAGGAAGAAGAATTAACCAAAGTCTCAGCCACCCACCGGGAACCAGTATAGGACATGATGCAAAATTTTGGACTTGCGTTCAGCTCACAAAAAAAGAGTTGAGAAATGGAGCTCAGGGGCACAGCAATTCACAAACTGGCAGAGTGATAAAGGACAACTATCGTCCAAAAATCTGTTGAGGGAAGTCGACGAGGCGGACTTGAAAGCGAGGCAAAATAGCAGGAAACAGATTTCAAGAGGTACCTTGGAATCGCCTGTAAAGCACAGGAAGAGGGGCACAACTTGGACAATGATGCACTTGGCCAAAAAGGGCGTATGCGTTTTCTCCTGAATATATTCAGGAGAAAACGCATACGCCCTTTTTGGCCAAGCAAGCAAGCGGGCAATGCAAATCTGCACTACAAAGAAGTATCAATTCCCACCAGTCAAAAGGGACATCCACAAAATGTGTAAAAACCAGAAAGGCAAGACAGGCCCTGGAGAACTTGGAGCCTTGTTATGCTGATGGGCGGGATGTAAATTGCCAACTGCCTCACTGGAGGAGTGCATTGTGTTCCCTAAAACAAGTAAACAACAGAGCTACAGAGCCAAGGCCACTTCCAGTCTAGGGAATATACCTTGGGAAAACTGAAAATCAATAAGAAAGAGCCACCTCCAAAGTTAGGGCTGCACTGACTACAAGAACCTAAACTTGGGTACACATTAAATATTCCAGGAAATATAAAAATGGTTCAAAACATTGTGGTACTTACGTACGATGGAATATTCCTCAGCCATGAAATCAATGTCATAAGACCAGTAGCAGCAAAGTGAGTGGATTCAGGTACGATGATTCTAAGTGAAATAAGTCACACAGAAAAAGAAACTTATCATAAGATATCACTTATGAAGATCCTGTAAACATGGCTACACGTGAACTGAGTTAGGAAAGAGAACAGAGTCTCACATTTAGAAAACACTCTTATGCCTGCATAAAGGGGATGGAGAGGTGGGGTGATGCATAAAACCAGAGTTTGATATAACCACAGGGACCGTTTCAAAAACCAACTTTGGAATTGAAAAGACCGACACCTTCCTCAGTGAAAGAGACTCAAAACCCCATATTTCCCACAGAGGAATATATCTGACTAGTAAGAATCTTAAAACCTATGTATTGATATGTCTCCATAAGGGAATCAAGTGTGTCTAGAGTGGCATAAACATGGCAGCGAGTATCAGCTCAAACCCACTATAAAAAGGAATTTCAAAAGCAAAACCAAAAAACAGGGAAATTCTTTACAATTCCTTCAGGGTGTCTGAGGAAACCTGGAAAGACCCTATCTACAATGACAGCTGGATGTGGCATAAGGCTGGACACTTGGGACTGAGAGGATTGGTGAGTTTGGGTGAGCGAATGCAGACCGTTTCAAGCAATAATGCATGGCCCCCATTCCATGGGTCCCAACTCTCTAGGTTCAAGGGAATATTACTACAGCTATAACATGTACAGGAAACCTAGAGAATGGACACACTGTGAATACGAAAGGTTTCTAAAACTCAACGAATAGTCCCTCTCCTGGTGCTCCAGTTTGACTTTCCAACTGCCTTACTATCAATCTCCCAACTTGGAGAGACAGGCCCTTTAACCTCCTGGTTTGCACAGGTTCCCAATTTGGCAGAGGATGGAAGGGACGAGGGAGAACCCCTGAGAGAGTAGCTGTTAGGCATTTGGACGGGCACATGTCACTCTAATTTCCCGGCAGGAAGAAGAATTAACCAAAGTCTCAGCCACCCACCGGGAACCAGTATAGGACATGATCCAAAATTTTGGACTTGCGTTCAGCTCACAAAAAACGAGTTGAGAAATGGAGCTCAGGGGCACAGCAATTCACAAACTGGCAGAGTGATAAAGGACAACTATCGTCCAAAAATCTGTTGAGGGAAGTCAACGAGGCGGACTTGAAAGCGAGGCAAAATAGCAGGAAACAGATTTCAAGAGGTACCTTGGAATCGCCTGTAAAGCACAGGAAGAGGGGCACAACTTGGACAATGGTGCACTTGGCCAAAAAGGGCGTATGCGTTTTCTCCTGAATATATTCAGGAGAAAACGCATACGCCCTTTTTGGCCAAGCAAGCAAGCGGGCAATGCAAATCTGCACTACAAAGAAGTATCACTTCCCACCGGTCAAAAGGGACATCCACAAAATGTGTAAAAACCAGAAAGGCAAGACAGGCCCTGGAGAACTGGGAGCCTTGTTATGCTGATGGGCGGGATGTAAATTGCCAACTGCCTCACTGGAGGAGTGCATTGTGTTCCCTAAAACAAGTAAACAACAGAGCTACAGAGCCAAGGCCACTTCCAGTCTAGGGAATATACCTTGGGAAAACTGAAAATCAATAAGAAAGAGCCACCTCCAAATTTAGGGCTGCACTGACTACAAGAACCTCAACTTGGGTACACCTTAAATATCCCAGGAAATATAAAAATGGTTCAAAACATTGTGGTACTTACGTACGATGGAATATCCCTCAGCCATGAAATCAATGTCATAAGACCAGTAGCAGCAAAGTGAGTGGATTCAGGTACGATGATTCTAAGTGAAATAAGTCACACAGAAAAAGAAACTTATCATAAGATATCACTTAGGAAGATCCTGTAAACATGGCTACACGTGAACTGAGTTAGGAAAGAGAACAGAGTCTCACATTTAGAAAACACTCTTATGCCTGCATAAAGGGGAAGGAGAGGTGGGGTGATGCATAAAACCAGAGTTTGATATAAGCACAGGGACCGTTTCAAAAACCAACTTTGGAATTGACAAGACCGACACCTTCCTCAGTGAAAGAGACTCAAAACCCCATATTTCCCACAGAGGAATATATCTGACTAGTAAGAATCTTAAAACCTATGTATTGATATGTCTCCATAAGGGAATCAAGTGTGTCTAGAGTGGCATAAACATGGCAGCGAGAATCAGCTCAAACCCACTATAAAAAGGAATTTCAAAAGCAAAACCAAAAAACAGGGAAATTCTTTACAATTCCTTCAGGGTGTCTGAGGAAACCTGGAAAGACCCTATCTACAATGACAGCTGGATGTGGCATAAGGCTGGACACTTGGGACTGAGAGGATTGGTGAGATTGGGTGAGCAAATGCAGACCCTTTCAAGCAATAATGCATGGCCCCCATTCCATGGGTCCCAACTCTCCAGGTTCAAGGGAATATTACTACAGCTATAACATGTACAGGAAACCTAGAGAATGGACACACTGTGAATACGAAAGGTTTCTAAAACTCAACGAATAGTCCCTCTCCTGGTGCTCCAGTTTGACTTTCCAACTTCCTTACTATCAATCTCCCAACATGGAGAGACAGGCCCTTTAACCTCCTGGTTTGCACAGGTTCCCAATTTGGCAGAGGATGGAAGGGACGAGAGAGAACCCATGAGAGAGTAGCTGTTAGGCATTTGGACGGGCACATGTCACTCTAATTTCCCGGCAGGAAGAAGAATTAACCAAAGTCTCAGCCACCCACCGGGAACCAGTATAGGACATGATCCAAAATTTTGGACTTGCGTTCAGCTCACAAAAAACGACTTGAGAAATGGAGCTCAGGGGCACAGCAATTCACAAACTGGCAGAGTGATAAAGGACAACTATCGTCCAAAAATCTGTTGAGGGAAGTCAACGAGGCGGACTTGAAAGCGAGGCAAAATAGCAGGAAACAGATTTCAAGAGGTACGTTGGAATCGCCTGTAATGCACAGGAAGAGGGGCACAACTTGGACAATGGTGCACTTGGCCAAAAAGGGCGTATGCGTTTTCTCCTGAATATATTCAGGAGAAAACGCATACGCCCGTTTTGGCCAAGCAAGCAAGCGGGCAATGCAAATCTGCACTACAAAGAAGTATCACTTCCCACCGGTCAAAAGGGACATCCACAAAATGTGTAAAAACCAGAAAGGCAAGACAGAACCTGGAGAACTGGGAGCCTTGTTATGCTGATGGGCGGGATGTAAATTGCCAACTGCCTCACTGGAGGAGTGCATTGTGTTCCCTAAAACAAGTAAACAACAGAGCTACAGAGCCAAGGCCACTTCCAGTCTAGGGAATATACCTTGGGAAAACTGAAAATCAATAAGAAAGAGCCACCTCTAAATTTAGGGCTGCACTGACTACAAGAACCTCAACTTGGGTACACCTTAAATATCCCAGGAAATATAAAAATGGTTCAAAACATTGTGGTACTTACGTACGATGGAATATCCCTCAGCCATGAAATCAATGTCATAAGACCAGTAGCAGCAAAGTGAGTGGATTCAGGTACGATGATTCTAAGTGAAATAAGTCACACAGAAAAAGAAACTTATCATAAGATATCACTTATGAAGATCCTGTAAACATGGCTACACGTGAACTGAGTTAGGAAAGAGAACAGAGTCTCACATTTAGAAAACACTCTTATGCCTGCATAAAGGGGATGGAGAGGTGGGGTGATGCATAAAACCAGAGTTTGATATAAGCACAGGGACCGTTCCAAAAACCAACTTTGGAATAGACAAGACCTACACCTTCCTCAGTGAAAGAGACTCAAAACCCCATATTTCCCGCAGAGGAATATATCTGACTAGTAAGAATCTTAAAAGCTATGTATTGATATGACTCCATAAGGGAATCAAGTGTGTCTAGAGTGGCATAAACATGGCAGCGAGAATCAGCTCAAACCCACTATAAAAAGGAATTTCAAAAGCAAAACCAAAAAACAGGGAAATTCTTTACAATTCCTTCAGGGTGTCTGAGGAAACCTGGAAAGACCCTATCTACAATGACAGCTGGATGTGGCATAAGGCTGGACACTTGGGACTGAGAGGATTGGTGAGTTTGGGTGAGCAAATGCAGACCGTTTCAAGCAATAATGCATGGCCCCCATTCCATGGGTCCCAACTCTCCAGGTTCAAGGGAATATTACTACAGCTATAACATGTACAGGAAACCTAGAGAATGGACACACTGTGAATATGAAAGGTTTCTAAAACTCAACGAATAGTCCCTCTCCTGGTGCTCCAGTTTGACTTTCCAACTGCCTTACTATCAATCTCCCAACTTGGAGAGACAGGCCCTTTAACCTCCTGGTTTGCACAGGTTCCCAATTTGGCAGAGGATGGAAGGGACGAGGGAGAACCCATGAGAGAGTAGCTGTTAGGCATTTGGACGGGCACATGTCACTCTAATTTCCCGGCAGGAAGAAGAATTAACCAAAGTCTCAGCCACCCACCGGGAACCAGTATAGGACATGATGCAAAATTTTGGACTTGCGTTCAGCTCACAAAAAAAGAGTTGAGAAATGGAGCTCAGGGGCACAGCAATTCACAAACTGGCAGAGTGATAAAGGACAACTATCGTCCAAAAATCTGTTGAGGGAAGTCGACGAGGCGGACTTGAAAGCGAGGCAAAATAGCAGGAAACAGATTTCAAGAGGTACCTTGGAATCGCCTGTAAAGCACAGGAAGAGGGGCACAACTTGGACAATGATGCACTTGGCCAAAAAGGGCGTATGCGTTTTCTCCTGAATATATTCAGGAGAAAACGCATACGCCCTTTTTGGCCAAGCAAGCAAGCGGGCAATGCAAATCTGCACTACAAAGAAGTATCAATTCCCACCAGTCAAAAGGGACATCCACAAAATGTGTAAAAACCAGAAAGGCAAGACAGGCCCTGGAGAACTTGGAGCCTTGTTATGCTGATGGGCGGGATGTAAATTGCCAACTGCCTCACTGGAGGAGTGCATTGTGTTCCCTAAAACAAGTAAACAACAGAGCTACAGAGCCAAGGCCACTTCCAGTCTAGGGAATATACCTTGGGAAAACTGAAAATCAATAAGAAAGAGCCACCTCCAAAGTTAGGGCTGCACTGACTACAAGAACCTAAACTTGGGTACACATTAAATATTCCAGGAAATATAAAAATGGTTCAAAACATTGTGGTACTTACGTACGATGGAATATTCCTCAGCCATGAAATCAATGTCATAAGACCAGTAGCAGCAAAGTGAGTGGATTCAGGTACGATGATTCTAAGTGAAATAAGTCACACAGAAAAAGAAACTTATCATAAGATATCACTTATGAAGATCCTGTAAACATGGCTACACGTGAACTGAGTTAGGAAAGAGAACAGAGTCTCACATTTAGAAAACACTCTTATGCCTGCATAAAGGGGATGGAGAGGTGGGGTGATGCATAAAACCAGAGTTTGATATAACCACAGGGACCGTTTCAAAAACCAACTTTGGAATTGAAAAGACCGACACCTTCCTCAGTGAAAGAGACTCAAAACCCCATATTTCCCACAGAGGAATATATCTGACTAGTAAAAATCTTAAAACCTATGTATTGATATGACTCCATAAGGGAATCAAGTGTGTCTAGAGTGGCATAAACATGGCAGCGAGAATCAGCTCAAACCCACTATAAAAAGGAATTTCAAAAGCAAAACCAAAAAACAGGGAAATTCTTTACAATTCCTTCAGGGTGTCTGAGGAAACCTGGAAAGACCCTATCTACAATGACAGCTGGATGTGGCATAAGGCAGGACACTTGGGACTGAGAGGATCAGTGAGATTGGGTGAGCAAATGCAGACCCTTTCAAGCAATAATGCATGGCCCCCATTCCATGGGTCCCAACTCTCCAGGTTCAAGGGAATATTACTACAGCTATAACATGTACAGGAAACCTAGAGAATGGACACACTGTGAATACGAAAGGTTTCTAAAACTCAACGAATAGTCCCTCTCCTGGTGCTCCAGTTTGACTTTCCAACTGCCTTACTATCAATCTCCCAACTTGGAGAGACAGGCCCTTTAACCTCCTGGTTTGCACAGGTTCCCAATTTGGCAGAGGATGGAAGGGACGAGGGAGAACCCATGAGAGAGTAGCTGTTAGGCATTTGGACGGGCACATGCCACTCTAATTTCCCGGCAGGAAGAAGAATTAACCAAAGTCTCAGCCACCCACCCGGAACCAGTATAGGACATGATCCAAAATTTTGGACTTGCGTTCAGCTCACAAAAAACGAGTTGAGAAATGGAGCTCAGGGGCACAGCAATTCACAAACTGGCAGAGTGATAAAGGACAACTATCGTCCAAAAATCTGTTGAGGGAAGTCAACGAGGCGGACTTGAAAGCGAGGCAAAATAGCAGGAAACAGATTTCAAGAGGTACCTTGGAATCACCTGTAAAGCACAGGAAGAAGGGCACAACTTGTACAATGGTGCACTTGGCCAAAAAGGGCAATGCAAATCTGCACTACAAAGAAGTATCACTTCCCACCGGTCAAAAGGGACATCCACAAAATGTGTAAAAACCAGAAAGGCAAGACAGGCCCTGGACAATGGGGAGCCTTGTTATGCTGATGAGCGGGATGTAAATTGCCAACTGCCTCACTGGAGGAGTGCATTGTGTTCCCTAAAACAAGTAAACAGCAGAGCTACAGATCCAAGGCCACTTCCAGTCTAGGGAATATACCTTGGGAAAACTGAAAATCAATAAGAAAGAGCCACCTCCAAATTTAGGGCTGCACTGGCTACAAGAACCTCAACTTGGGTACACCTTAAATATCCCAGGAAATATAAAAATGGTTCAAAACATTGTGGTACTTACGTACGATGGAATATCCGTCAGCCATGAAATCAATGTCATAAGACCAGTAGCAGCAAAGTGAGTGGATTCAGGTACGATGATTCTAAGTGAAATAAGTCACACAGAAAAAGAAACTTATCATAAGATATCACTTAGGAAGATCCTGTAAACATGGCTACACGTGAACTGAGTTAGGAAAGAGAACAGAGTCTCACATTTAGAAAACACTCCTATGCCTGCATAAAGGGGATGGAGAGGTGGGGTGATGCATAAAACCAGAGTTTGATATAAGCACAGGGACCGTTCCAAAAACCAACTTTGGAATAGACAAGACCTACACCTTCCTCAGTGAAAGAGACTCAAAACCCCATATTTCCCACAGAGGAATATATCTGACTAGTAATAATCTTAAAACCTATGTATTGATATGTCTCCATAAGGGAATCAAGTGTGTCTAGAGTGGCATAAACATGGCAGCGAGAATCAGCTCAAACCCACTATAAAAAGGAATTTCAAAAGCAAAACCAAAAAACAGGGAAATTCTTTACAATTCCTTCAGGGTGTCTGAGGAAACCTGGAAAGACCCTATCTACAATGACAGCTGGATGTGGCATAAGGCTGGACACTTGGGACTGAGAGGATTGGTGAGATTGGGTGAGCAAATGCAGACCCTTTCAAGCAATAATGCATGGCCCCCATTCCATGGGTCCCAACTCTCCAGGTTCAAGGGAATATTACTACAGCTATAACATGTACAGGAAACCTAGAGAATGGACACACTGTGAATACGAAAGGTTTCTAAAACTCAACGAATAGTCCCTCTCCTGGTGCTCCAGTTTGACTTTCCAACTGCCTTACTATCAATCTCCCAACATGGAGAGACAGGCCCTTTAACCTCCTGGTTTGCACAGGTTCCCAATTTGGCAGAGGATGGAAGGGACGAGAGAGAACCCATGAGAGAGTAGCTGTTAGGAATTTGGACGGGCACATGTCACTCTAATTTCCCGGCAGGAAGAAGAATTAACCAAAGTCTCAGCCACCCACCGGGAACCAGTATAGGACATGATCCAAAATTTTGGACTTGCGTTCAGCTCACAAAAAACGACTTGAGAACTGGAGCTCAGGGGCACAGCAATTCACAAACTGGCAGATTGATAAAGGACAACTATCGTCCAAAAATCTGTTGAGGGAAGTCAACGAGGCGGACTTGAAAGCGAGGCAAAATAGCAGGAAACAGATTTCAAGAGGTACCTTGGAATCGCCTGTAAAGCACAGGAAGAGGGGCACAACTTGGACAATGGTGCACTTGGCCAAAAAGGGCGTATGCGTTTTCTCCTGAATATATTCAGGAGAAAACGCATACGCCCTTTTTGGCCAAGCAAGCAAGCGGGCAATGCAAATCTGCACTACAAAGAAGTATCACTTCCCACCGGTCAAAAGGGACATCCACAAAATGTGTAAAAACCAGAAAGGCAAGACAGAACCTGGAGAACTGGGAGCCTTGTTATGCTGATGGGCGGGATGTAAATTGCCAACTGCCTCACTGGAGGAGTGCATTGTGTTCCCTAAAACAAGTAAACAACAGAGCTACAGAGCCAAGGCCACTTCCAGTCTAGGGAATATACCTTGGGAAAACTGAAAATCAATAAGAAAGAGCCACCTCTAAATTTAGGGCTGCACTGACTACAAGAACCTCAACTTGGGTACACCTTAAATATCCCAGGAAATATAAAAATGGTTCAAAACATTGTGGTACTTACGTACGATGGAATATCCCTCAGCCATGAAATCAATGTCATAAGACCAGTAGCAGCAAAGTGAGTGGATTCAGGTACGATGATTCTAAGTGAAATAAGTCACACAGAAAAAGAAACTTATCATAAGATATCACTTATGAAGATCCTGTAAACATGGCTACACGTGAACTGAGTTAGGAAAGAGAACAGAGTCTCACATTTAGAAAACACTCTTATGCCTGCATAAAGGGGAAGGAGAGGTGGGGTGATGCATAAAACCAGAGTTTGATATAAGCACAGGGACCGTTCCAAAAACCAACTTTGGAATAGACAAGACCTACACCTTCCTCAGTGAAAGAGACTCAAAACCCCATATTTCCCACAGAGGAATATATCTGACTAGTAAGAATCTTAAAACCTATGTATTGATATGACTCCATAAGGGAATCAAGTGTGTCTAGAGTGGCATAAACATGGCAGCGAGAATCAGCTCAAACCCACTATAAAAAGGAATTTCAAAAGCAAAACCAAAAAACAGGGAAATTCTTTACAATTCCTTCAGGGTGTCTGAGGAAACCTGGAAAGACCCTATCTACAATGACAGCTGGATGTGGCATAAGGCTGGACACTTGGGACTGAGAGGATTGGTGAGTTTGGGTGAGCAAATACAGACCGTTTCAAGCAATAATGCATGGCCCCCATTCCATGGGTCCCAACTCTCCAGGTTCAAGGGAATATTACTACAGCTATAACATGTACAGGAAACCTAGAGAATGGACACACTGTGAATACGAAAGGTTTCTAAAACTCAACGAATAGTCCCTCTCCTGGTGCTCCAGTTTGAATTTCCAACTGCCTTACTATCAATCTCCCAACTTGGAGAGACAGGCCCTTTAACCTCCTGGTTTGCACAGGTTCCCAATTTGGCAGAGGATGGAAGGGACGAGGGAGAACCCATGAGAGAGTAGCTGTTAGGCATTTGGACGGGCACATGTCACTCTAATTTCCCGGCAGGAAGAAGAATTAACCAAAGTCTCAGCCACCCACCGGGAACCAGTATAGGACATGATCCAAAATTTTGGACTTGCGTTCAGCTCACAAAAAAAGAGTTGAGAAATGGAGCTCAGGGGCACAGCAATTCACAAACTGGCAGAGTGATAAAGGACAACTATCGTCCAAAAATCTGTTGAGGGTAGTCGACGAGGCGGACTTGAAAGCGAGGCAAAATAGCAGGAAACAGATTTCAAGAGGTACCTTGGAATCGCCTGTAAAGCACAGGAAGAGGGGCACAACTTTGACAATGGTGCACTTGGCCAAAAAGGGCGTATGTGTTTTCTCCTGAATATATTCAGGAGAAAACGCATACGCCCTTTTTGGCCAAGCAAGCAAGCGGGCAATGCAAATCTGCACTACAAAGAAGTATCAATTCCCACCAGTCAAAAGGGACATCCACAAAATGTGTAAAAACCAGAAAGGCAAGACAGGCCCTGGAGAACTGGGAGCCTTGTTATGCTGATGGGCGGGATGTAAATTGCCAACTGCCTCACTGGAGGAGTGCATTGTGTTCCCTAAAACAAGTAAACAACAGAGCTACAGAGCCAAGGCCACTTCCAGTCTAGGGAATATACCTTGGGAAAACTGAAAATCAATAAGAAAGAGCCACCTCCAAATTTAGGGCTGCACTGACTACAAGAACCTCAACTTGGGTACACCTTAAATATCCCAGGAAATATAAAAATGGTTCAAAACATTGTGGTACTTACGTACGATGGAATATCCCTCAGCCATGAAATCAATGTCATAAGACCAGTAGCAGCAAAGTGAGTGGATTCAGGTACGATGATTCTAAGTGAAAGAAGTCACACAGAAAAAGAAACTTATCATAAGATATCACTTATGAAGATCCTGTAAACATGGCTACACGTGAACTGAGTTAGGAAAGAGAACAGAGTCTCACATTTAGAAAACACTCTTATGACTGCATAAAGGGGAAGGAGAGGTGGGGTGATGCATAAAACCACAGTTTGATATAAGCACAGGGACCGTTTCAAAAACCAACTTTGGAATTGACAAGACCGACACCTTCCTTAGTGAAAGAGACTCAAAACCCCATATTTCCCACAGAGTAATATATCTGACTAGTAAGAATCTTAAAACCTATGTATTGATATGTCTCCATAAGGGAATCAAGTGTGTCTAGAGTGGCATAAACATGGCAGCGAGAATCAGCTCAAACCCACTATAAAAAGGAATTTCAAAAGCAAAACCAAAAAACAGGGAAATTCTTTACAATTCCTTCAGGGTGTCTGAGGAAACCTGGAAAGACCCTATCTACAATGACAGCTGGATGTGGCATAAGGCTGGACACTTGGGACTGAGAGGATTGGTGAGATTGGGTGAGCAAATGCAGACCCTTTCAAGCAATAATGCATGGCCCCCATTCCATGGGTCCCAACTCTCCAGGTTCAAGGGAATATTACTACAGCTATAACATGTACAGGAAACCTAGAGAATGGACACACTGTGAATACGAAAGGTTTCTAAAACTCAACGAATAGTCCCTCTCCTGGTGCTCCAGTTTGACTTTCCAACTGCCTTACTATCAATCTCCCAACTTGGAGAGACAGGCCCTTTAACCTCCTGGTTTGCACAGGTTCCCAATTTGGCAGAGGATGGAAGGGACGAGGGAGAACCCATGAGAGAGTAGCTGTTAGGCATTTGGACGGGCACATGTCACTCTAATTTCCCGGCAGGAAGAAGAATTAACCAAAGTCTCAGCCACCCACCGGGAACCAGTATAGGACATGATCCAAAATTTTGGACTTGCGTTCAGCTCACAAAAAACGAGTTGAGAAATGGAGCTCAGGGGCACAGCAATTCACAAACTGGCAGAGTGATAAAGGACAACTATCGTCCAAAAATCTGTTGAGGGAAGTCAACGAGGCGGACTTGAAAGTGAGGCAAAATAGCAGGAAACAGATTTCAAGAGGTACCTTGGAATCGCCTGTAAAGCACAGGAAGAGGGGCACAACTTGGACAATGGTGCACTTGGCCAAAAAGGGCGTATGCGTTTTCTCCTGAATATATTCAGGAGAAAACGCATACGCCCTTTTTGGCCAAGCAAGCAAGCGGGCAATGCAAATCTGCACTACAATGAAGTATCATTTCCCACCGGTCTAAAGGGACATCCACAAAATGTGTAAAAACCAGAAAGGCAAGACAGGCCCTGGAGAACTGGGAGCCTTGTTATGCTGATGGGCGGGATGTAAATTGCCAACTGCCTCACTGGAGGAGTGCATTGTGTTCCCTAAAACAAGTAAACAACAGAGCTACAGAGCCAAGGCCACTTCCAGTCTAGGGAATATACCTGGGGAAAACTGAAAATCAATAAGAAAGAGCCACCTCCAAATTTAGGGCTGCACTGACTACAAGAACCTCAACTTGGGTACACCTTAAATATCCCAGGAAATATAAAAATGGTTCAAAACATTGTGGTACTTACCTACGATGGAATATTCCTCAGCCATGAAATCAATGTCATAAGACCAGTAGCAGCAAAGTGAGTGGATTCAGGTACGATGATTCTAAGTGAAATAAGTCACACAGAAAAAGAAACTTATCATAAGATATCACTTATGAAGATCCTGTAAACATGGCTACACGTGAACTGAGTTAGGAAAGAGAACAGAGTCTCACATTTAGAAAACACTCTTATGCCTGCATAAAGGGGATGGAGAGGTGGGGTGATGCATAAAACCAGAGTTTGATATAAGCACAGGGACCGTTCCAAAAACCAACTTTGGAATAGACAAGACCTACACCTTCCTCAGTGAAAGAGACTCAAAACCCCATATTTCCCGCAGAGGAATATATCTGACTAGTAAAAATCTTAAAACCTATGTATTGATATGACTCCATAAGGGAATCAAGTGTTTCTAGAGTGGCATAAACATGGCAGCGAGAATCAGCTCAAACACACTATAAAAAGGAATTTCAAAAGAAAAACCAAAAAACAGGGAAATTCTTTACAATTCCTTCAGGGTGTCTGAGGAAACCTGGAAAGACCCTATCTACAATGACAGCTGGATGTGGCATAAGGCTGGACACTTGGGACTGAGAGGATCGGTGAGATTGGGTGAGCAAATGCAGACCCTTTCAAGCAATAATGCATGGCCCCCATTCCATGGGTCCCAACTCTCCAGGTTCAAGGGAATATTACTACAGCTATAACATGTACAGGAAACCTAGAGAATGGACACACTGTGAATACGAAAGGTTTCTAAAACTCAACGAATAGTCCCTCTCCTGGTGCTCCAGTTTGACTTTCCAACTGCCTTACTATCAATCTCCCAACTTGGAGAGACAGGCCCTTTAACCTCCTGGTTTGCACAGGTTCCCAATTTGGCAGAGGATGGAAGGGACGAGGGAGAACCCATGAGAGAGTAGCTGTTAGGCATTTGGACGGGCACATGCCACTCTAATTTCCCGGCAGGAAGAAGAATTAACCAAAGTCTCAGCCACCCACCGGGAACCAGTATAGGACATGATCCAAAATTTTGGACTTGCGTTCAGCTCACAAAAAACGAGTTGAGAAATGGAGCTCAGGGGCACAGCAATTCACAAACTGGCAGAGTGATAAAGGACAACTATCGTCCAAAAATCTGTTGAGGGAAGTCAACGAGGCGGACTTGAAAGCGAGGCAAAATAGCAGGAAACAGATTTCAAGAGGTACCTTGGAATCACCTGTAAAGCACAGGAAGAGGGGCACAACTTGGACAATGGTGCACTTGGCCAAAAAGGGCAATGCAAATCTGCACTACAAAGAAGTATCACTTCCCACCGATCAAAAGGGACATCCACAAAATGTGTAAAAACCAGAAAGGCAAGACAGGCCCTGGAGAACTGGGAGCCTTGTTATGCTGATGGGCGGGATGTAAATTGCTAACTGCCTCACTGGAGGAGTGCATTGTGTTCCCTAAAACAAGTAAACAACAGAGCTACAGATCCAAGGCCACTTCCAGTCTAGGGAATATACCTTGGGAAAACTGAAAATCAATAAGAAAGAGCCACCTCCAAATTTAGGGCTGCACTGGCTACAAGAACCTCAACTTGGGTACACCTTAAATATCCCAGGAAATATAAAAATGGTTCAAAACATTGTGGTACTTACGTACGATGGAATATCCCTCAGCCATGAAATCAATGTCATAAGACCAGTAGCAGCAAAGTGAGTGGATTCAGGTACGATGATTCTAAGTGAAATAAGTCACACAGAAAAAGAAACTTATCATAAGATATCACTTAGGAAGATCCTGTAAACATGGCTACACGTGAACTGAGTTAGGAAAGAGAACAGAGTCTCACATTTAGAAAACACTCCTATGCCTGCATAAAGGGGATGGAGAGGTGGGGTGATGCATAAAACCAGAGTTTGATATAAGCACAGGGACCGTTCCAAAAACCAACTTTGGAATAGACAAGACCTACACCTTCCTCAGTGAAAGAGACTCAAAACCCCATATTTCCCGCAGAGGAATATATCTGACTAGTAAGAATCTTAAAACCTATGTATTGATATGACTCCATAAGGGAATCAAGTGTGTCTAGAGTGGCATAAACATGGCAGCGAGAATCAGCTCAAACCCACTATAAAAAGGAATTTCAAAAGCAAAACCAAAACACAGGGAAATTCTTTACAATTCCTTCAGGGTGTCTGAGGAAACCTGGAAAGACCCTATCTACAATGACAGCTGGATATGGCATAAGGCTGGACACTTGGGACTGAGAGGATTGGTGAGATTGGGTGAGCAAATGCAGACCCTTTCAAGCAATAATGCATGGCCCCCATTCCATGGGTCCCAACTCTCCAGGTTCAAGGGAATATTACTACAGCTATAACATGTACAGGAAACCTAGAGAATGGACACACTGTGAATACGAAAGGTTTCTAAAACTCAACGAATAGTCCCTCTCCTGGTGCTCCAGTTTGACTTTCCAACTGCCTTACTATCAATCTCCCAACTTGGAGAGACAGGCCCTTTAACCTCCTGGTTTGCACAGGTTCCCAATTTGGCAGAGGATGGAAGGGACGAGGGAGAACCCATGAGAGAGTAGCTGTTAGGCATTTGGACGGGCACATGTCACTCTAATTTCCCGGCAGGAAGAAGAATTAACCAAAGTCTCAGCCACCCACCGGGAACCAGTATAGGACATGATCCAAAATTTTGGACTTGCGTTCAGCTCACAAAAAACGAGTTGAGAAATGGAGCTCAGGGGCACAGCAATTCACAAACTGGCAGAGTGATAAAGGACAACTATCGTCCAAAAATCTGTTGAGGGAAGTCAACGAGGTGGACTTGAAAGCGAGGCAAAATAGCAGGAAACAGATTTCAAGAGGTACGTTGGAATCGCCTGTAAAGCACAGGAAGAGGGGCACAACTTGGACAATGATGCACTTGGCCAAAAAGGGCGTATGCATTTTATCCTGAATATATTCAGGAGAAAATGCATACGCCCTTTTTGGCCAAGCAGCAAGCAAGCGGGCAATGCAAATCTGCACTACAAAGAAGTATCACTTCCCACCGGTCAAAAGGGACATCCACAAAATGTGTAAAAACCAGAAAGGCAAGACAGGCCCTGGAGAACGGGGAGCCTTGTTATGCTGATGGGCGGGAAGTAAATTGCCAACTGCCTCACTGGAGGAGTGCATTGTGTTCCCTAAAACAAGTAAATAACAGAGCTACACAGCCAAGGCCACTTCCAGTCTAGGGAATATACCTTGGGAAAACTGAAAATCAATAAGAAAGAGCCACCTCCAAAGTTAGGGCTGCACTGACTACAAGAACCTAAACTTGGGTACACATTAAATATTCCAGGAAATATAAAAATGGTTCAAAACATTGTGGTACTTACGTACGATGGAATATTCCTCAGCCATGAAATCAATGTCATAAGACCAGTAGCAGCAAAGTGAGTGGATTCAGGTACGATGATTCTAAGTGAAATAAGTCACACAGAAAAAGGAACTTATCATAAGATATCACTTATGAAGATCCTGTAAACATGGCTACACGTGAACTGAGTTAGGAAAGAGAACAGAGTCTCACATTTAGAAAACACTCTTATGCCTGCATAAAGGGGATGGAGAGGTGGGGTGATGCATAAAACCAGAGTTTGATATAAGCACAGGGACCGTTCCAAAAACCAACTTTGGAATAGACAAGACCTACACCTTCCTCAGTGAAAGAGACTCAAAACCCCATATTTCCCGCAGAGGAATATATCTGACTAGTAAAAATCTTAAAACCTATGTATTGATATGACTCCATAAGGGAATCAAGTGTGTCTAGAGTGGCATAAACATGGCAGCGAGAATCAGCTCAAACCCACTATAAAAAGGAATTTCAAAAGCAAAACCAAAAAACAGGGAAATTCTTTACAATTCCTTCAGGGTGTCTGAGGAAACCTGGAAAGACCCTATCTACAATGACAGCTGGATGTGGCATAAGGCTGGACACTTGGGACTGAGAGGATCGGTGAGATTGGGTGAGCAAATGCTGACCCTTTCAAGCAATAATGCATGGCCCCCATTCCATGGGTCCCAACTCTCCAGGTTCAAGGGAATATTACTACAGCTATAACATGTACAGGAAACCTAGAGAATGGACACACTGTGAATACGAAAGGTTTCTAAAACTCAACGAATAGTCCCTCTCCTGGTGCTCCAGTTTGACTTTCCAACTGCCTTACTATCAATCTCCCAACTTGGAGAGACAGGCCCTTTAACCTCCTGGTTTGCACAGGTTCCCAATTTGGCAGAGGATGGAAGGGACGAGGGAGAACCCATGAGAGAGTAGCTGTTAGGCATTTGGACGGGCACATGTCACTCTAATTTCCCGGCAGGAAGAAGAATTAACCAAAGTCTCAGCCACCCACCGGGAACCAGTATAGGACATGATCCAAAATTTTGGACTTGCGTTCAGCTCACAAAAAACGAGTTGAGAAATGGAGCTCAGGGGCACAGCAATTCACAAACTGGCAGAGTGATAAAGGACAACTATCGTCCAAAAATCTGTTGAGGGAAGTCAAAGAGGCGGACTTGAAAGTGAGGCAAAATAGCAGGAAACAGAATTCAAGAGGTACCTTGGAATCGCCTGTAAAGCACAGGAAGAGGGGCACAACTTGGACAATGGTGCACTTGGTCAAAAAGGGCGTATGCGTTTTCTCCTGAATATATTCAGGAGAAAACGCATACGCCCTTTTTGGCCAAGCAAGCAAGCGGGCAATGCAAATCTGCACTACAAAGAAGTATCATTTCCCACCGGTCTAAAGGGACATCCACAAAATGTGTAAAAACCAGAAAGGCAAGACAGGCCCTGGAGAACTGGGAGCCTTGTTATGCTGATGGGCGGGATGTAAATTGCCAACTGCCTCACTGGAGGAGTGCATTGTGTTCCCTAAAACAAGTAAACAACAGAGCTACAGAGCCAAGGCCACTTCCAGTCTAGGGAATATACCTTGGGAAAACTGAAAATCAATAAGAAAGGGCCACCTCCAAAGTTAGGGCTGCACTGACTACAAGAACCTAAACTTGGGTACACATTAAATATTCCAGGAAATATAAAAATGGTTCAAAACATTGTGGTACTTACGTACGATGGAATATTCCTCAGCCATGAAATCAATGTCATAAGACCAGTAGCAGCAAAGTGAGTGGATTCAGGTACGATGATTCTAAGTGAAATAAGTCACACAGAAAAAGGAACTTATCATAA
The DNA here is from genome assembly GCF_025265405.1 of Mesoplodon densirostris. Classification (NCBI taxonomy): domain Eukaryota; kingdom Metazoa; phylum Chordata; class Mammalia; order Artiodactyla; family Ziphiidae; genus Mesoplodon; species Mesoplodon densirostris. The sequence continues at coordinate 4,258,329 of NW_026778200.1, read as the reverse complement.
GATATCACTTATGAAGATCCTGTAAACATGGCTACACGTGAACTGAGTTAGGAAAGAGAACAGAGTCTCACATTTAGAAAACACTCTTATGCCTGCATAAAGGGGATGGAGAGGTGGGGTGATGCATAAAACCAGAGTTTGATATAAGCACAGGGACCGTTCCAAAAACCAACTTTGGAATAGACAAGACCTACACCTTCCTCAGTGAAAGAGACTCAAAACCCCATATTTCCCGCAGAGGAATATATCTGACTAGTAAAAATCTTAAAACCTATGTATTGATATGACTCCATAAGGGAATCAAGTGTGTCTAGAGTGGCATAAACATGGCAGCGAGAATCAGCTCAAACACACTATAAAAAGGAATTTCAAAAGAAAAACCAAAAAACAGGGAAATTCTTTACAATTCCTTCAGGGTGTCTGAGGAAACCTGGAAAGACCCTATCTACAATGACAGCTGGATGTGGCATAAGGCTGGACACTTGGGACTGAGAGGATCGGTGAGATTGGGTGAGCAAATGCAGACCCTTTCAAGCAATAATGCATGGCCCCCATTCCATGGGTCCCAACTCTCCAGGTTCAAGGGAATATTACTACAGCTATAACATGTACAGGAAACCTAGAGAATGGACACACTGTGAATACGAAAAGTTTCTAAAACTCAACGAATAGTCCCTCTCCTGGTGCTCCAGTTTGACTTTCCAACTGCCTTACTATCAATCTCCCAACTTGGAGAGACAGGCCCTTTATCATCCTGGTTTGCACAGGTTCCCAATTTGGCAGAGGATGGAAGGGACGAGGGAGAACCCATGAGAGAGTAGCTGTTAGGCATTTGGACGGGCACATGCCACTCTAATTTCCCGGCAGGAAGAAGAATTAACCAATGTCTCAGCCACCCACCGGGAACCAGTATAGGACATGATCCAAAATTTTGGACTTGGGTTCAGCTCACAAAAAACGAGTTGAGAAATGGAGCTCAGGGGCACAGCAATTCACAAACTGGCAGAGTGATAAAGGACAACTATCGTCCAAAAATCTGTTGAGGGAAGTCAACGAGGCGGACTTGAAAGCGAGGCAAAATAGCAGGAAACAGATTTCAAGAGGTACCTTGGAATCACCTGTAAAGCACAGGAAGAGGGGCACAACTTGGACAATGGTGCACTTGGCCAAAAAGGGCAATGCAAATCTGCACTACAAAGAAGTATCACTTCCCACCGATCAAAAGGGACATCCACAAAATGTGTAAAAACCAGAAAGGCAAGACAGGCCCTGGAGAACTGGGAGCCTTGTTATGCTGATGGGCGGGATGTAAATTGCTAACTGCCTCACTGGAGGAGTGCATTGTGTTCCCTAAAACAAGTAAACAACAGAGCTACAGATCCAAGGCCACTTCCAGTCTAGGGAATATACCTTGGGAAAACTGAAAATCAATAAGAAAGAGCCACCTCCAAATTTAGGGCTGCACTGGCTACAAGAACCTCAACTTGGGTACACCTTAAATATCCCAGGAAATATAAAAATGGTTCAAAACATTGTGGTACTTACGTACGATGGAATATCCCTCAGCCATGAAATCAATGTCATAAGACCAGTAGCAGCAAAGTGAGTGGATTCAGGTACGATGATTCTAAGTGAAATAAGTCACACAGAAAAAGAAACTTATCATAAGATATCACTTAGGAAGATCCTGTAAACATGGCTACACGTGAACTGAGTTAGGAAAGAGAACAGAGTCTCACATTTAGAAAACACTCCTATGCCTGCATAAAGGGGATGGAGAGGTGGGGTGATGCATAAAACCAGAGTTTGATATAAGCACAGGGACCGTTCCAAAAACCAACTTTGGAATAGACAAGACCTACACCTTCCTCAGTGAAAGAGACTCAAAACCCCATATTTCCCGCAGAGGAATATATCTGACTAGTAAGAATCTTAAAACCTATGTATTGATATGACTCCATAAGGGAATCAAGTGTGTCTAGAGTGGCATAAACATGGCAGCGAGAATCAGCTCAAACCCACTATAAAAAGGAATTTCAAAAGCAAAACCAAAACACAGGGAAATTCTGTACAATTCCTTCAGGGTGTCTGAGGAAACCTGGAAAGACCCTATCTACAATGACAGCTGGATATGGCATAAGGCTGGACACTTGGGACTGAGAGGATTGGTGAGATTGGGTGAGCAAATGCAGACCCTTTCAAGCAATAATGCATGGCCCCCATTCCATGGGTCCCAACTCTCCAGGTTCAAGGGAATATTACTACAGCTATAACATGTACAGGAAACCTAGAGAATGGACACACTGTGAATACGAAAGGTTTCTAAAACTCAACGAATAGTCCCTCTCCTGGTGCTCCAGTTTGACTTTCCAACTGCCTTACTATCAATCTCCCAACTTGGAGAGACAGGCCCTTTAACCTCCTGGTTTGCACAGGTTCCCAATTTGGCAGAGGATGGAAGGGACGAGGGAGAACCCATGAGAGAGTAGCTGTTAGGCATTTGGAAGGGCACATGTCACTCTAATTTCCCGGCAGGAAGAAGAATTAACCAAAGTCTCAGCCACCCACCGGGAACCAGTATAGGACATGATCCAAAATTTTGGACTTGCGTTCAGCTCACAAAAAACGAGTTGAGAAATGGAGCTCAGGGGCACAGCAATTCACAAACTGGCAGAGTGATAAAGGACAACTATCGTCCAAAAATCTGTTGAGGGAAGTCAACGAGGTGGACTTGAAAGCGAGGCAAAATAGCAGGAAACAGATTTCAAGAGGTACGTTGGAATCGCCTGTAAAGCACAGGAAGAGGGGCACAACTTGGACAATGATGCACTTGGCCAAAAAGGGCGTATGCATTTTATCCTGAATATATTCAGGAGAAAATGCATACGCCCTTTTTGGCCAAGCAAGCAAGCAAGCGGGCAATGCAAATCTGCACTACAAAGAAGTATCACTTCCCACCGGTCAAAAGGGACATCCACAAAATGTGTAAACACCAGAAAGGCAAGACAGGCCCTGGAGAACGGGGAGCCTTGTTATGCTGATGGGCGGGATGTAAATTGCCAACTGCCTCACTGGAGGAGTGCATTGTGTTCCCTAAAACAAGTAAATAACCGAGCTACAGAGCCAAGGCCACTTCCAGTCTAGGGAATATACCTTGGGAAAACTGAAAATCAATAAGAAAGGGCCACCTCCAAAGTTAGGGCTGCACTGACTACAAGAACCTAAACTTGGGTACTCATTAAATATTCCAGGAAATATAAAAATGGTTCAAAACATTGTGGTACTTACGTACGATGGAATATTCCTCAGCCATGAAATCAATGTCATAAGACCAGTAGCAGCAAAGTGAGTGGATTCAGGTACGATGATTCTAAGTGAAATAAGTCACACAGAAAAAGGAACTTATCATAAGATATCACTTATGAAGATCCTGTAAACATGGCTACACGTGAACTGAGTTAGGAAAGAGAACAGAGTCTCACATTTAGAAAACACTCTTATGCCTGCATAAAGGTGATGGAGAGGTGGGGTGATGCATAAAACCAGAGTTTGATATAAGCACAGGGACCGTTCCAAAAACCAACTTTGGAATAGACAAGACCTACACCTTCCTCAGTGAAAGAGACTCAAAACCCCATATTTCCCGCAGAGGAATATATCTGACTAGTAAAAATCTTAAAACCTATGTATTGATATGACTCCATAAGGGAATCAAGTGTGTCTAGAGTGGCATAAACATGGCAGCGAGAATCAGCTCAAACCCACTATAAAAAGGAATTTCAAAAGCAAAACCAAAAAACAGGGAAATTCTTTACAATTCCTTCAGGGTGTCTGAGGAAACCTGGAAAGACCCTATCTACAATGACAGCTGGATGTGGCATAAGGCTGGACACTTGGGACTGAGAGGATCGGTGAGATTGGGTGAGCAAATGCAGACCCTTTCAAGCAATAATGCATGTCCCCCATTCCATGGGTCCCAACTCTCCAGGTTGAAGGGAATATTACTACAGCTATAACATGTACAGGAAACCTAGAGAATGGACACACTGTGAATACGAAAGGTTTCTAAAACTCAACGAATAGTCCCTCTCCTGGTGCTCCAGTTTGACTTTCCAACTGCCTTACTATCAATCTCCCAACTTGGAGAGACAGGCCCTTTAACCTCCTGGTTTGCACAGGTTCCCAATTTGGCAGAGGATGGAAGGGACGAGGGAGAACCCATGAGAGAGTAGCTGTTAGGCATTTGGACGGGCACATGTCACTCTAATTTCCCGGCAGGAAGAAGAATTAACCAAAGTCTCAGCCACCCACCGGGAACCAGTATAGGACATGATCCAAAATTTTGGACTTGCGTTCAGCTCACAAAAAACGAGTTGAGAAATGGAGCTCAGGGGCACAGCAATTCACAAACTGGCAGAGTGATAAAGGACAACTATCGTCCAAAAATCTGTTGAGGGAAGTCAACGAGGCGGACTTGAAAGTGAGGCAAAATAGCAGGAAACAGATTTCAAGAGGTACGTTGGAATCGCCTGTAAAGCACAGGAAGAGGGGCACAACTTGGACAATGGTGCACTTGGCCAAAAAGGGCATATGCGTTTTCTCCTGAATATATTCAGGAAAAAACGCATACGACCTTTTTGGCCAAGCAAGCAAGCGGGCAATGCAAATCTGCACTACAAAGAAGTATCACTTCCCACCAGTCAAAAGGGACATCCACAAAATGTGTAAAAACCAGAAAGGCAAGACAGGCCCTGGAGAACTGGGAGCCTTGTTATGCTGATGGGCGGGATGTAAATTGCCAACTGCCTCACTGGAGGAGTGCATTGTGTTCCCTAAAACAAGTAAACAACAGAGCTACAGAGCCAAGGCCACTTCCAGTCTAGGGAATATACCTGGGGAAAACTGAAAATCAATAAGAAAGAGCCACCTCCAAATTTAGGGCTGCACTGACTACAAGAACCTCAACTTGGGTACACCTTAAATATCCCAGGAAATATAAAAATGGTTCAAAACATTGTGGTACTTACGTACGATGGAATATTCCTCAGCCATGAAATCAATGTCATAAGACCAGTAGCAGCAAAGTGAGTGGATTCAGGTACGATGATTCTAAGTGAAATAAGTAACACAGAAAAAGGAACTTATCATAAGATATCACTTATGAAGATCCTGTAAACATGGCTACACGTGAACTGAGTTAGGAAAGAGAACAGAGTCTCACATTTAGAAAACACTCTTATGCCTGCATAAAGGGGATGGAGAGGTGGGGTGATGCATAAAACCAGAGTTTGATATAAGCACAGGGACCGTTCCAAAAACCAACTTTGGAATAGACAAGACCTACACCTTCCTCAGTGAAAGAGACTCAAAACCCCATATTTCCCGCAGAGGAATATATCTGACTAGTAAGAATCTTAAAACCTATGTATTGATATGACTCCATAAGGGAATCAAGTGTGTCTAGAGTGGCATAAACATGGCAGCGAGAATCAGCTCAAACCCACTATAAAAAGGAATTTCAAAAGCAAAACCAAAACACAGGGAAATTCTTTACAATTCCTTCAGGGTGTCTGAGGAAACCTGGAAAGACCCTATCTACAATGACAGCTGGATATGGCATAAGGCTGGACACTTGGGACTGAGAGGATTGTTGAGATTGGGTGAGCAAATGCAGACCCTTTCAAGCAATAATGCATGGCCCCCATTCCATGGGTCCCAACTCTCCAGGTTCAAGGGAATATTACTACAGCTATAACATGTACAGGAAACCTAGAGAATGGACACACTGTGAATACGAAAGGTTTCTAAAACTCAACGAATAGTCCCTCTCCTGGTGCTCCAGTTTGACTTTCCAACTGCCTTACTATCAATCTCCCAACTTGGAGAGACAGGCCCTTTAACCTCCTGGTTTGCACAGGTTCCCAATTTGGCAGAGGATGGAAGGGACGAGGGAGAACCCATGAGAGAGTAGCTGTTAGGCATTTGGACGGGCACCTGTCACTCTAATTTCCCGGCAGGAAGAAGAATTAACCAAAGTCTCAGCCACCCACCGGGAACCAGTATAGGACATGATCCAAAATTTTGGACTTGCGTTCAGCTCACATAAAACGAGTTGAGAAATGGAGCTCAGGGGCACAGCAATTCACAAACTGGCAGAGTGATAAAGGACAACTATCGTCCAAAAATCTGTTGAGGGAAGTCAACGAGGTGGACTTGAAAGCGAGGCAAAATAGCAGGAAACAGATTTCAAGAGGTACATTGGAATCGCCTGTAAAGCACAGGAAGAGGGGCACAACTTGGACAATGATGCACTTGGCCAAAAAGGGCGTATGCGTTTTCTCCTGAATATATTCAGGAGAAAATGCATACGCCCTTTTTGGCCAAGCAAGCAAGCAAGCGGGCAATGCAAATCTGCACTACAAAGAAGTATCACTTCCCACCGGTCAAAAGGGACATCCACAAAATGTGTAAAAACCAGAAAGGCAAGACAGGCCCTGGAGAACTGGGAGCCTTGTTATGCTCATGGGCGGGATGTAAATTGCCAACTGCCTCACTGGAGGAGTGCATTGTGTTCCCTAAAACAAGTAAATAACAGAGCTACAGAGCAAAGGCCACTTCCAGTCTAGGGAATATACCTTGGGAAAACTGAAAATCAATAAGAAAGAGCCACCTCCAAAGTTAGGGCTGCACTGACTACAAGAACCTAAACTTGGGTACACATTAAATATTCCAGGAAATATAAAAATGGTTCAAATCATTGTGGTACTTACGTACGATGGAATATTCCTCAGCCATGAAATCAATGTCATAAGACCAGTAGCAGCAAAGTGATTGGATTCAGGTACGATGATTCTAAGTGAAATATGTCACACAGAAAAAGGAACTTATCATAAGATATCACTTATGAAGATCCTGTAAACATGGCTACACGTGAACTGAGTTAGGAAAGAGAACAGAGTCTCACATTTAGAAAACACTCTTATGCCTGCATAAAGGGGATGGAGAGGTGGGGTGATGCATAAAACCAGAGTTTGATATAAGCACAGGGACCGTTCCAAAAACCAACTTTGGAATAGACAAGACCTACACCTTCCTCAGTGAAAGAGACTCAAAACCCCATATTTCCCGCAGAGGAATATATCTGACTAGTAAAAATCTAAAACTTATGTATTGATATGACTCCATAAGGGAATCAAGTGTGTCTAGAGTGGCATAAACATGGCAGCGAGAATCAGCTCAAACCCACTATAAAAAGGAATTTCAAAAGCAAAACCAAAAAACAGGGAAATTCTTTACAATTCCTTCAGGGTGTCTGAGGAAACCTGGAAAGACCCTATCTACAATGACAGCTGGATGTGGCATAAGGCTGGACACTTGGGACTGAGAGGATCGGTGAGATTGGGTGAGCAAATGCAGACCCTTTCAAGCAATAATGCATGGCCCCCATTCCATGGGTCCCAACTCTCCAGGTTCAAGGGAATATTACTACAGCTATAACATGTACAGGAAACCTAGAGAATGGACACACTGTGAATACGAAAGGTTTCTAAAACTCAACGAATAGTCCCTCTCCTGGTGCTCCAGTTTGACTTTCCAACTGCCTTACTATCAATCTCCCAACTTGGAGAGACAGGCCCTTTAACCTCCTGGTTTGCACAGGTTCCCAATTTGGCAGAGGATGGAAGGGACGAGGGAGAACCCATGAGAGAGTAGCTGTTAGGCATTTGGACGGGCACATGTCACTCTAATTTCCCGGCAGGAAGAAGAATTAACCAAAGTCTCAGCCACCCACCGGGAACCAGTATAGGACATGATCCAAAATTTTGGACTTGCGTTCAGCTCACAAAAAACGAGTTGAGAAATGGAGCTTAGGGGCACAGCAATTCACAAACTGGCAGAGTGATAAAGGACAACTATCGTCCAAAAATCTGTTGAGGGAAGTCAACGAAGCGGACTTGAAAGCGAGGCAAAATAGCAGGAAACAGATTTCAAGAGGTACCTTGGAATCGCCTGTAAAGCACAGGAAGAGGGGCACAACTTGGACAATGGTGCACTTGGCCAAAAAGGGCAATGCAAATCTGCACTACAAAGAAGTATCACTTCCCACCGGTCAAAAGGGACATCCACAAAATGTGTAAAAACCAGAAAGGCAAGACAGGCCCTGGAGAACTGGGAGCCTTTTTATGCTGATGGGCGGGATGTAAATTGCCAACTGCTTCACTGGAGGAGTGCATTGTGTTCCCTAAAACAAGTAAACAACAGAGCTACAGATCCAAGGCCACTTCCAGTCTAGGGAATATACCTTGGGAAAACTGAAAATCAATAAGAAAGAGCCACCTCCAAATTTAGGGCTGCACTGGCTACAAGAACCTCAACTTGGGTACACCTTAAATATCCCAGGAAATATAAAAATGGTTCAAAACATTGTGGTACTTACGTACGATGGAATATCCCTCAGCCATGAAATCAATGTCATAAGACCAGTAGCAGCAAAGTGAGTGGATTCAGGTACGATGATTCTAAGTGAAATAAGTCACACAGAAAAAGAAACTTATCATAAGATATCACTTATGAAGATCCTGTAAACATGGCTACACGTGAACTGAGTTAGGAAAGAGAACAGAGTCTCACATTTAGAAAACACTCTTATGCCTGCATAAAGGGGAAGGAGAGGTGGGGTGATGCATAAAACCAGAGTTTGATATAAGCACAGGGACCGTTTCAAAAACCAACTTTGGAATTGACAAGACCGACACCTTCCTTAGTGAAAGAGACTCAAAACCCCATATTTCCCGCAGAGGAATATATCTGACTAGTAAGAATCTTAAAAGCTATGTATTGATATGACTCCATAAGGGAATCAAGTGTGTCTAGAGTGGCATAAACATGGCAGCGAGAATCAGCTCAAACCCACTATAAAAAGGAATTTCAAAAGCAAAACCAAAAAACAGGGAAATTCTTTACAATTCCTTCAGGGTGTCTGAGGAAACCTGGAAAGACCCTATCTACAATGACAGCTGGATGTGGCATAAGGCTGGACACTTGGGACTGAGAGGATTGGTGAGATTGGGTGAGCAAATGCAGACCCTTTCAAGCAATAATGCATGGCCCCCATTCCATGGGTCCCAACTCTCCATGTTCAAGGGAATATTACTACAGCTATAACATGTACAGGAAACCTAGAGAATGGACACACTGTGAATATGAATGGTTTCTAAAACTCAACGAATAGTCCCTCTCCTGGTGCTCCAGTTTGACTTTCCAACTGCCTTACTATCAATCTCCCAACTTGGAGAGACAGGCCCTTTAACCTCCTGGTTTGCACAGGTTCCCAATTTGGCAGAGGATGGAAGGGACGAGGGAGAACCCATGAGAGAGTAGCTGTTAGGCATTTGGACGGGCACATGTCACTCTAATTTCCCGGCAGGAAGAAGAATTAACCAATGTCTCAGCCACCCACCGGGAACCAGTATAGGACATAATCCAAAATTTTGGACTTGCGTTCAGCTCACAAAAAACGAGTTGAGAAATGGAGCTCAGGGGCACAGCAATTCACAAACTGGCAGAGTGATAAAGGACAACTATCGTCCAAAAATCTGTTGAGGGAAGTCAACGAGGCGGACTTGAAAGTGAGGCAAAATAGCAGGAAACAGATTTCAAGAGGTACGTTGGAATCGCCTGTAAAGCACAGGAAGAGGGGCACAACTTGGACAATGGTGCACTTGGCCAAAAAGGGCGTATGCGTTTTCTCCTGAATATATTCAGGAGAAAACGCATACGCCCTTTTTGGCCAAGCAAGAAAGTGGGCAATGCAAATGTGCACTACAAAGAAGTATCACTTCCCACCGGTCAAAAGGGACATCCACAAAATGTGTAAAAACCAGAAAGGCAAGACAGGCCCTGGAGAACAGGGAGCCTTGTTATGCTGATGGGCGTGATGTAAATTGCCAACTGCCTCACTGGAGGAGTGCATTGTGTTCCCTAAAACAAGTAAATAACAGAGCTACAGAGCCAAGGCCACATCCAGTCTAGGGAATATACCTTGGAAAAACTGAAAATCAATAAGAAAGAGCCACCTTCAAATTTAGGGCTGCACTGACTACAAGAATCTCAACTTGGGTACACCTTAAATATCCCAGGAAATATAAAAATGGTTCAAAACATTGTGGTACTTACGTACGATGGAATATTCCTCAGCCATGAAATCAATGTCATAAGACCAGTAGCAGCAAAGTGAGTGGATTCAGGTACGATGATTCTAAGTGAAATAAGTAACACAGAAAAAGGAACTTATCATAAGATATCACTTATGAAGATCCTGTAAACATGGCTACACGTGAACTGAGTTAGGAAAGAGAACAGAGTCTCACATTTAGAAAACACTCTTATGCCTGCATAAAGGGGATGGAGAGGTGGGGTGATGCATAAAACCAGAGTTTGATATAAGCACAGGGACCGTTCCAAAAACCAACTTTGGAATAGACAAGACCTACACCTTCCTCAGTGAAAGAGACTCAAAACCCCATATTTCCCGCAGAGGAATATATCTGACTAGTAAGAATCTTAAAACCTATGTATTGATATGACTCCATAAGGGAATCAAGTGTGTCTAGAGTGGCATAAACATGGCAGCGAGAATCAGCTCAAACCCACTATAAAAAGGAATTTCAAAAGCAAAACCAAAACACAGGGAAATTCTTTACAATTCCTTCAGGGTGTCTGAGGAAACCTGGAAAGACCCTATCTACAATGACAGCTGGATATGGCATAAGGCTGGACACTTGGGACTGAGAGGATTGTTGAGATTGGGTGAGCAAATGCAGACCCTTTCAAGCAATAATGCATGGCCCCCATTCCATGGGTCCCAACTCTCCAGGTTCAAGGGAATATTACTACAGCTATAACATGTACAGGAAACCTAGAGAATGGACACACTGTGAATACGAAAGGTTTCTAAAACTCAACGAATAGTCCCTCTCCTGGTGCTCCAGTTTGACTTTCCAACTGCCTTACTATCAATCTCCCAACTTGGAGAGACAGGCCCTTTAACCTCCTGGTTTGCACAGGTTCCCAATTTGGCAGAGGATGGAAGGGACGAGGGAGAACCCATGAGAGAGTAGCTGTTAGGCATTTGGACGGGCACCTGTCACTCTAATTTCCCGGCAGGAAGAAGAATTAACCAAAGTCTCAGCCACCCACCGGGAACCAGTATAGGACATGATCCAAAATTTTGGACTTGCGTTCAGCTCACATAAAACGAGTTGAGAAATGGAGCTCAGGGGCACAGCAATTCACAAACTGGCAGAGTGATAAAGGACAACTATCGTCCAAAAATCTGTTGAGGGAAGTCAACGAGGTGGACTTGAAAGCGAGGCAAAATAGCAGGAAACAGATTTCAAGAGGTACATTGGAATCGCCTGTAAAGCACAGGAAGAGGGGCACAACTTGGACAATGATGCACTTGGCCAAAAAGGGCGTATGCGTTTTCTCCTGAATATATTCAGGAGAAAATGCATACGCCCTTTTTGGCCAAGCAAGCAAGCAAGCGGGCAATGCAAATCTGCACTACAAAGAAGTATCACTTCCCACCGGTCAAAAGGGACATCCACAAAATGTGTAAAAACCAGAAAGGCAAGACAGGCCCTGGAGAACTGGGAGCCTTGTTATGCTCATGGGCGGGATGTAAATTGCCAACTGCCTCACTGGAGGAGTGCATTGTGTTCCCTAAAACAAGTAAATAACCGAGCTACAGAGCCAAGGCCACTTCCAGTCTAGGGAATATACCTTGGGAAAACTGAAAATCAATAAGAAAGGGCCACCTCCAAAGTTAGGGCTGCACTGACTACAAGAACCTAAACTTGGGTACTCATTAAATATTCCAGGAAATATAAAAATGGTTCAAAACATTGTGGTACTTACGTACGATGGAATATTCCTCAGCCATGAAATCAATTTCATAAGACCAGTAGCAGCAAAGTGAGTGGATTCAGGTACGATGATTCTAAGTGAAATAAGTCACACAGAAAAAGGAACTTATCATAAGATATCACTTATGAAGATCCTGTAAACATGGCTACACGTGAACTGAGTTAGGAAAGAGAACAGAGTCTCACATTTAGAAAACACTCTTATGCCTGCATAAAGGGGATGGAGAGGTGGGGTGATGCATAAAACCAGAGTTTGATATAAGCACAGGGACCGTTCCAAAAACCAACTTTGGAATAGACAAGACCTACACCTTCCTCAGTGAAAGAGACTCAAAACCCCATATTTCCCGCAGAGGAATATATCTGACTAGTAAAAATCTTAAAACCTATGTATTGATATGACTCCATAAGGGAATCAAGTGTGTCTAGAGTGGCATAAACATGGCAGCGAGAATCAGCTCAAACCCACTATAAAAAGGAATTTCAAAAGCAAAACCAAAAAACAGGGAAATTCTTTACAATTCCTTCAGGGTGTCTGAGGAAACCTGGAAAGACCCTATCTACAATGACAGCTGGATGTGGCATAAGGCTGGACACTTGGGACTGAGAGGATCGGTGAGATTGGGTGAGCAAATGCAGACCCTTTCAAGCAATAATGCATGTCCCCCATTCCATGGGTCCCAACTCTCCAGGTTGAAGGGAATATTACTACAGCTATAACATGTACAGGAAACCTAGAGAATGGACACACTGTGAATACGAAAGGTTTCTAAAACTCAACGAATAGTCCCTCTCCTGGTGCTCCAGTTTGACTTTCCAACTGCCTTACTATCAATCTCCCAACTTGGAGAGACAGGCCCTTTAACCTCCTGGTTTGCACAGGTTCCCAATTTGGCAGAGGATGGAAGGGACGAGGGAGAACCCATGAGAGAGTAGCTGTTAGGCATTTGGACGGGCACATGTCACTCTAATTTCCCGGCAGGAAGAAGAATTAACCAAAGTCTCAGCCACCCACCGGGAACCAGTATAGGACATGATCCAAAATTTTGGACTTGCGTTCAGCTCACAAAAAACGAGTTGAGAAATGGAGCTCAGGGGCACAGCAATTCACAAACTGGCAGAGTGATAAAGGACAACTATCGTCCAAAAATCTGTTGAGGGAAGTCAACGAGGCGGACTTGAAAGTGAGGCAAAATAGCAGGAAACAGATTTCAAGAGGTACGTTGGAATCGCCTGTAAAGCACAGGAAGAGGGGCACAACTTGGACAATGGTGCACTTGGCCAAAAAGGGCATATGCGTTTTCTCCTGAATATATTCAGGAAAAAACGCATACGCCCTTTTTGGCCAAGCAAGCAAGCGGGCAATGCAAATCTGCACTACAAAGAAGTATCACTTCCCACCAGTCAAAAGGGACATCCACAAAATGTGTAAAAACCAGAAAGGCAAGACAGGCCCTGGAGAACTGGGAGCCTTGTTATGCTGATGGGCGGGATGTAAATTGCCAACTGCCTCACTGGAGGAGTGCATTGTGTTCCCTAAAACAAGTAAACAACAGAGCTACAGAGCCAAGGCCACTTCCAGTCTAGGGAATATACCTGGGGAAAACTGAAAATCAATAAGAAAGAGCCACCTCCAAATTTAGGGCTGCACTGACTACAAGAACCTCAACTTGGGTACACCTTAAATATCCCAGGAAATATAAAAATGGTTCAAAACATTGTGGTACTTACGTACGATGGAATATTCCTCAGCCATGAAATCAATGTCATAAGACCAGTAGCAGCAAAGTGAGTGGATTCAGGTACGATGATTCTAAGTGAAATAAGTAACACAGAAAAAGGAACTTATCATAAGATATCACTTATGAAGATCCTGTAAACATGGCTACACGTGAACTGAGTTAGGAAAGAGAACAGAGTCTCACATTTAGAAAACACTCTTATGCCTGCATAAAGGGGATGGAGAGGTGGGGTGATGCATAAAACCAGAGTTTGATATAAGCACAGGGACCGTTCCAAAAACCAACTTTGGAATAGACAAGACCTACACCTTCCTCAGTGAAAGAGACTCAAAACCCCATATTTCCCGCAGAGGAATATATCTGACTAGTAAGAATCTTAAAACCTATGTATTGATATGACTCCATAAGGGAATCAAGTGTGTCTAGAGTGGCATAAACATGGCAGCGAGAATCAGCTCAAACCCACTATAAAAAGGAATTTCAAAAGCAAAACCAAAACACAGGGAAATTCTTTACAATTCCTTCAGGGTGTCTGAGGAAACCTGGAAAGACCCTATCTACAATGACAGCTGGATATGGCATAAGGCTGGACACTTGGGACTGAGAGGATTGTTGAGATTGGGTGAGCAAATGCAGACCCTTTCAAGCAATAATGCATGGCCCCCATTCCATGGGTCCCAACTCTCCAGGTTCAAGGGAATATTACTACAGCTATAACATGTACAGGAAACCTAGAGAATGGACACACTGTGAATACGAAAGGTTTCTAAAACTCAACGAATAGTCCCTCTCCTGGTGCTCCAGTTTGACTTTCCAACTGCCTTACTATCAATCTCCCAACTTGGAGAGACAGGCCCTTTAACCTCCTGGTTTGCACAGGTTCCCAATTTGGCAGAGGATGGAAGGGACGAGGGAGAACCCATGAGAGAGTAGCTGTTAGGCATTTGGACGGGCACCTGTCACTCTAATTTCCCGGCAGGAAGAAGAATTAACCAAAGTCTCAGCCACCCACCGGGAACCAGTATAGGACATGATCCAAAATTTTGGACTTGCGTTCAGGTCACATAAAACGAGTTGAGAAATGGAGCTCAGGGGCACAGCAATTCACAAACTGGCAGAGTGATAAAGGACAACTATCGTCCAAAAATCTGTTGAGGGAAGTCAACGAGGTGGACTTGAAAGCGAGGCAAAATAGCAGGAAACAGATTTCAAGAGGTACATTGGAATCGCCTGTAAAGCACAGGAAGAGGGGCACAACTTGGACAATGATGCACTTGGCCAAAAAGGGCGTATGCGTTTTCTCCTGAATATATTCAGGAGAAAATGCATACGCCCTTTTTGGCCAAGCAAGCAAGCAAGCGGGCAATGCAAATCTGCACTACAAAGAAGTATCACTTCCCACCGGTCAAAAGGGACATCCACAAAATGTGTAAAAACCAGAAAGGCAAGACAGGCCCTGGAGAACTGGGAGCCTTGTTATGCTCATGGGCGGGATGTAAATTGCCAACTGCCTCACTGGAGGAGTGCATTGTGTTCCCTAAAACAAGTAAATAACAGAGCTACAGAGCAAAGGCCACTTCCAGTCTAGGGAATATACCTTGGGAAAACTGAAAATCAATAAGAAAGAGCCACCTCCAAAGTTAGGGCTGCACTGACTACAAGAACCTAAACTTGGGTACACATTAAATATTCCAGGAAATATAAAAATGGTTCAAATCATTGTGGTACTTACGTACGATGGAATATTCCTCAGCCATGAAATCAATGTCATAAGACCAGTAGCAGCAAAGTGAGTGGATTCAGGTACGATGATTCTAAGTGAAATATGTCACACAGAAAAAGGAACTTATCATAAGATATCACTTATGAAGATCCTGTAAACATGGCTACACGTGAACTGAGTTAGGAAAGAGAACAGAGTCTCACATTTAGAAAACACTCTTATGCCTGCATAAAGGGGATGGAGAGGTGGGGTGATGCATAAAACCAGAGTTTGATATAAGCACAGGGACCGTTCCAAAAACCAACTTTGGAATAGACAAGACCTACACCTTCCTCAGTGAAAGAGACTCAAAACCCCATATTTCCCGCAGAGGAATATATCTGACTAGTAAAAATCTAAAACTTATGTATTGATATGACTCCATAAGGGAATCAAGTGTGTCTAGAGTGGCATAAACATGGCAGCGAGAATCAGCTCAAACCCACTATAAAAAGGAATTTCAAAAGCAAAACCAAAAAACAGGGAAATTCTTTACAATTCCTTCAGGGTGTCTGAGGAAACCTGGAAAGACCCTATCTACAATGACAGCTGGATGTGGCATAAGGCTGGACACTTGGGACTGAGAGGATCGGTGAGATTGGGTGAGCAAATGCAGACCCTTTCAAGCAATAATGCATGGCCCCCATTCCATGGGTCCCAACTCTCCAGGTTCAAGGGAATATTACTACAGCTATAACATGTACAGGAAACCTAGAGAATGGACACACTGTGAATACGAAAGGTTTCTAAAACTCAACGAATAGTCCCTCTCCTGGTGCTCCAGTTTGACTTTCCAACTGCCTTACTATCAATCTCCCAACTTGGAGAGACAGGCCCTTTAACCTCCTGGTTTGCACAGGTTCCCAATTTGGCAGAGGATGGAAGGGACGAGGGAGAACCCATGAGAGAGTAGCTGTTAGGCATTTGGACGGGCACATGTCACTCTAATTTCCCGGCAGGAAGAAGAATTAACCAAAGTCTCAGCCACCCACCGGGAACCAGTATAGGACATGATCCAAAATTTTGGACTTGCGTTCAGCTCACAAAAAACGAGTTGAGAAATGGAGCTTAGGGGCACAGCAATTCACAAACTGGCAGAGTGATAAAGGACAACTATCGTCCAAAAATCTGTTGAGGGAAGTCAACGAGGCGGACTTGAAAGCGAGGCAAAATAGCAGGAAACAGATTTCAAGAGGTACCTTGGAATCGCCTGTAAAGCACAGGAAGAGGGGCACAACTTGGACAATGGTGCACTTGGCCAAAAAGGGCAATGCAAATCTGCACTACAAAGAAGTATCACTTCCCACCGGTCAAAAGGGACATCCACAAAATGTGTAAAAACCAGAAAGGCAAGACAGGCCCTGGAGAACTGGGAGCCTTTTTATGCTGATGGGCGGGATGTAAATTGCCAACTGCTTCACTGGAGGAGTGCATTGTGTTCCCTAAAACAAGTAAACAACAGAGCTACAGATCCAAGGCCACTTCCAGTCTAGGGAATATACCTTGGGAAAACTGAAAATCAATAAGAAAGAGCCACCTCCAAATTTAGGGCTGCACTGGCTACAAGAACCTCAACTTGGGTACACCTTAAATATCCCAGGAAATATAAAAATGGTTCAAAACATTGTGGTACTTACGTACGATGGAATATCCCTCAGCCATGAAATCAATGTCATAAGACCAGTAGCAGCAAAGTGAGTGGATTCAGGTACGATGATTCTAAGTGAAATAAGTCACACAGAAAAAGAAACTTATCATAAGATATCACTTATGAAGATCCTGTAAACATGGCTACACGTGAACTGAGTTAGGAAAGAGAACAGAGTCTCACATTTAGAAAACACTCTTATGCCTGCATAAAGGGGAAGGAGAGGTGGGGTGATGCATAAAACCAGAGTTTGATATAAGCACAGGGACCGTTTCAAAAACCAACTTTGGAATTGACAAGACCGACACCTTCCTTAGTGAAAGAGACTCAAAACCCCATATTTCCCGCAGAGGAATATATCTGACTAGTAAGAATCTTAAAAGCTATGTATTGATATGACTCCATAAGGGAATCAAGTGTGTCTAGAGTGGCATAAACATGGCAGCGAGAATCAGCTCAAACCCACTATAAAAAGGAATTTCAAAAGCAAAACCAAAAAACAGGGAAATTCTTTACAATTCCTTCAGGGTGTCTGAGGAAACCTGGAAAGACCCTATCTACAATGACAGCTGGATGTGGCATAAGGCTGGACACTTGGGACTGAGAGGATTGGTGAGATTG
This sequence comes from Mesoplodon densirostris, assembly GCF_025265405.1. Lineage (NCBI taxonomy): Eukaryota > Metazoa > Chordata > Mammalia > Artiodactyla > Ziphiidae > Mesoplodon > Mesoplodon densirostris. The sequence continues at coordinate 4,240,629 of NW_026778200.1, read as the reverse complement.
GGTGAGCAAATGCAGACCCTTTCAAGCAATAATGCATGGCCCCCATTCCATGGGTCCCAACTCTCCATGTTCAAGGGAATATTACTACAGCTATAACATGTACAGGAAACCTAGAGAATGGACACACTGTGAATATGAATGGTTTCTAAAACTCAACGAATAGTCCCTCTCCTGGTGCTCCAGTTTGACTTTCCAACTGCCTTACTATCAATCTCCCAACTTGGAGAGACAGGCCCTTTAACCTCCTGGTTTGCACAGGTTCCCAATTTGGCAGAGGATGGAAGGGACGAGGGAGAACCCATGAGAGAGTAGCTGTTAGGCATTTGGACGGGCACATGTCACTCTAATTTCCCGGCAGGAAGAAGAATTAACCAATGTCTCAGCCACCCACCGGGAACCAGTATAGGACATGATCCAAAATTTTGGACTTGCGTTCAGCTCACAAAAAACGAGTTGAGAAATGGAGCTCAGGGGCACAGCAATTCACAAACTGGCAGAGTGATAAAGGACAACTATCGTCCAAAAATCTGTTGAGGGAAGTCAACGAGGCGGACTTGAAAGTGAGGCAAAATAGCAGGAAACAGATTTCAAGAGGTACGTTGGAATCGCCTGTAAAGCACAGGAAGAGGGGCACAACTTGGACAATGGTGCACTTGGCCAAAAAGGGCGTATGCGTTTTCTCCTGAATATATTCAGGAGAAAACGCATACGCCCTTTTTGGCCAAGCAAGCAAGTGGGCAATGCAAATGTGCACTACAAAGAAGTATCACTTCCCACCGGTCAAAAGGGACATCCACAAAATGTGTAAAAACCAGAAAGGCAAGACAGGCCCTGGAGAACAGGGAGCCTTGTTATGCTGATGGGCGGGATGTAAATTGCCAACTGCCTCACTGGAGGAGTGCATTGTGTTCCCTAAAACAAGTAAACAACAGAGCTACAGAGCCAAGGCCACATCCAGTCTAGGGAATATACCTTGGGAAAACTGAAAATCAATAAGAAAGAGCCACCTTCAAATTTAGGGCTGCACTGACTACAAGAATCTCAACTTGGGTACACCTTAAATATCCCAGGAAATATAAAAATGGTTCAAAACATTGTGGTACTTACGTACGATGGAATATCCCTCAGCCATGAAATCAATGTCATAAGACCAGTAGCAGCAAAGTGAGTGGATTCAGGTACGATGATTCTAAGTGAAATAAGTCACACAGAAAAAGAAACTTATCATAAGATATCACTTAGGAAGATCCTGTAAACATGGCTACACGAGACCTGAGTTAGGAAAGAGAACAGAGTCTCACATTTAGAAAACACTCTTATGCCTGCATAAAGGGGAAAGAGAGGTGGGGTGATGCATAAAACCAGAGTTTGATATAAGCACAGGGACCGTTTCAAAAACCAACTTTGGAATAGACAAGACCTACACCTTCCTCAGTGAAAGAGACTCAAAACCCCATATTTCCCACAGAGGAATATATCTGACTAGTAAGAATCTTAAAACCTATGTATTGATATGTCTCCATAAGGGAATCAAGTGTGTCTAGAGTGGCATAAACATGGCAGCGAGAATCAGCTCAAACCCACTATAAAAAAGAATTTCAAAAGCAAATCCAAAAAACAGGGAAATTCTTTACAATTCCTTCAGGGTGTCTGAGGAAACCTGGAAAGACCCTATCTACAATGACAGCTGGATGTGGCATAAGGCTGGACACTTGGGACTGAGAGGATTGGTGAGATTGGGTGAGCAAATGCAGACCCTTTCAAGCAATAATGCATGGCCCCCATTCCATGGGTCCCAACTCTCCAGGTTCAAGGGAATATTACTACAGCTATAACCTGTACAGGAAACCTAGAGAATGGACACACTGTGAATACGAAAGGTTTCTAAAACTCAACGAATAGTCCCTCTCCTGGTGCTCCAGTTTGACTTTCCAACTGCCTTACTATCAATCTCCCAACTTGGAGAGACAGGCCCTTTAACCTCCTGGTTTGCACAGGTTCCCAATTTGGCAGAGGATGGAAGGGACGAGGGAGAACCCATGAGAGAGTAGCTGTTAGGCATTTGGACGGGCACATGTCACTCTAATTTCCCGGCAGGAAGAAGAATTAACCAAAGTCTCAGCCACCCACCGGGAACCAGTATAGGACATGATCCAAAATTTTGGACTTGGGTTCAGCTCACAAAAAACGAGTTGAGAAATGGAGCTCAGGGGCACAGCAATTCACAAACTGGCAGAGTGATAAAGGACAACTATCGTCCAAAAATCTGTTGAGGGAAGTCAACGAGGAGGACTTGAAAGTGAGGCAAAATAGCAGGAAACAGATTTCAAGAGGTACGTTGGAATCGCCTGTAAAGCAGAGGAAGAGGGGCACAACTTGGACAATGGTGCACTTGGCCAAAAAGGGCGTATGCGTTTTCTCCTGAATATATTCAGGAGAAAACGCATACGCCCTTTTTGGCCAAGCAAGCAAGCGGGCAATGCAAATCTGCACTACAAAGAAGTATCACTTCCCACCGGTCAAAAGGGACATCCACAAAATGTGTAAAAACCAGAAAGGCAAGAGAGGCCCTGGAGAACAGGGAGCCTTGTTATGGTGATGGGCGTGATGTAAATTGCCAACTGCCTCACTGGAGGAGTGCATTGTGTTCCCTAAAACAAGTAAACAACACAGCTACAGAGCCAAGGCCACATCCAGTCTAGGGAATATACCATGGGAAAACTGAAAATCAATATGAAAGAGCCACCTCCAAATTTAGGGCTGCACTGACTACAAGAACCTCAACTTGGGTACACCTTAAATATCCCAGGAAATATAAAAATGGTTCAAAACATTGTGGTACTTACGTACGATGGAATATCCCTCAGCCATGAAATCAATGTCATAAGACCAGTAGCAGCAAAGTGAGTGGATTCAGGTACGATGATTCTAAGTGAAATAAGTCACACAGAAAAAGAAACTTATCATAAGATATCACTTATGAAGATCCTGTAAACATGGCTACACGTGAATTGAGTTAGGAAAGAGAACAGAGTCTCACATTTAGAAAACACTCTTATGCCTGCATAAAGGGGAATGAGAGGTGGGGTGATGCATAAAACCAGAGTTTGATATAAGCACATGGACCGTTCCAAAAACCAACTTTGGAATAGACAAGACCTACACCTTCCTCAGTGAAAGAGGCTCAAAACCCCATATTTCCCGCAGAGGAATATATCTGACTAGTAAGAATCTTAAAACCTATGTATTGATATGACTCCATAAGGGAATCAAGTGTGTCTAGAGTGGCATAAACATGGCAGCGAGAATCAGCTCAAACGCACTATAAAAAGGAATTTCAAAAGCAAAACCAAAAAACAGGGAAATTCTTTACAATTCCTTCAGGGTGTCTGAGGAAACCTGGAAAGACCCTGTCTACAATGACAGCTGGATGTGGCATAAGGCTGGACACTTGGGACTGAGAGGATTGGTGAGATTGGGTGAGCAAATGCAGACCCTTTCAAGCAATAATGCATGGCCCCCATTCCATGGGTCCCAACTCTCCAGGTTCAAGGGAATATTACTACAGCTATAACATGTACAGGAAACCTAGAGAATGGACACACTGTGAATACGAAAGGTTTCTAAAACTCAACGAATAGTCCCTCTCCTGGTGCTCCAGTTTGACTTTCCAACTGCCTTACTATCAATCTCCCAACTTGGAGAGACAGGCCCTTTAACCTCCTGGTTTGCACAGGTTCCCAATTTCCCAGAGGATGGAAGGGACGAGGGAGAACCCATGAGAGAGTAGCTGTTAGGCATTTGGACGGGCACATGTCACTCTAATTTCCCGGCAGGAAGAAGAATTAACCAAAGTCTCAGCCACCCACCGGGAACCAGTATAGGACATGATCCAAAATTTTGGACTTGCGTTCAGCTCACAAAAAACGAGTTGAGAAATGGAGCTTAGGGGCACAGCAATTCACAAACTGGCAGAGTGATAAAGGACAACTATCGTCCAAAAATCTGTTGAGGGAAGTCAACGAGGCGGACTTGAAAGCGAGGCAAAATAGCAGGAAACAGATTTCAAGAGGTACCTTGGAATCGCCTGTAAAGCACAGGAAGAGGGGCACAACTTGGACAATGGTGCACTTGGCCAAAAAGGGCAATGCAAATCTGCACTACAAAGAAGTATCACTTCCCACCGGTCAAAAGGGACATCCACAAAATGTGTAAAAACCAGAAAGGCAAGACAGGCCCTGGAGAACTGGGAGCCTTTTTATGCTGATGGGCGGGATGTAAATTGCCAACTGCTTCACTGGAGGAGTGCATTGTGTTCCCTAAAACAAGTAAACAACAGAGCTACAGATCCAAGGCCACTTCCAGTCTAGGGAATATACCTTGGGAAAACTGAAAATCAATAAGAAAGAGCCACCTCCAAATTTAGGGCTGCACTGGCTACAAGAACCTCAACTTGGGTACACCTTAAATATCCCAGGAAATATAAAAATGGTTCAAAACATTGTGGTACTTACGTACGATGGAATATCCCTCAGCCATGAAATCAATGTCATAAGACCAGTAGCAGCAAAGTGAGTGGATTCAGGTACGATGATTCTAAGTGAAATAAGTCACACAGAAAAAGAAACTTATCATAAGATATCACTTATGAAGATCCTGTAAACATGGCTACATGTGACCTGAGTTAGGAAAGAGAACAGAGTCTCACATTTAGAAAACACTCTTATGCCTGCATAAAGGGGAAGGAGAGGTGGGGTGATGCATAAAACCAGAGTTTGATATAAGCACAGGGACCGTTTCAAAAACCAACTTTGGAATTGACAAGACCGACACCTTCCTTAGTGAAAGAGACTCAAAACCCCATATTTCCCGCAGAGGAATATATCTGACTAGTAAGAATCTTAAAAGCTATGTATTGATATGACTCCATAAGGGAATCAAGTGTGTCTAGAGTGGCATAAACATGGCAGCGAGAATCAGCTCAAACCCACTATAAAAAGGAATTTCAAAAGCAAAACCAAAAAACAGGGAAATTCTTTACAATTCCTTCAGGGTGTCTGAGGAAACCTGGAAAGACCCTATCTACAATGACAGCTGGATGTGGCATAAGGCTGGACACTTGGGACTGAGAGGATTGGTGAGATTGGGTGAGCAAATGCAGACCCTTTCAAGCAATAATGCATGGCCCCCATTCCATGGGTCCCAACTCTCCATGTTCAAGGGAATATTACTACAGCTATAACATGTACAGGAAACCTAGAGAATGGACACACTGTGAATATGAATGGTTTCTAAAACTCAACGAATAGTCCCTCTCATGGTGCTCCAGTTTGACTTTCCAACTGCCTTACTATCAATCTCCCAACTTGGAGAGACAGGCCCTTTAACCTCCTGGTTTGCACAGGTTCCCAATTTGGCAGAGGATGGAAGGGACGAGGGAGAACCCATGAGAGAGTAGCTGTTAGGCATTTGGATGGGCACATGTCACTCTAATTTCCCGGCAGGAAGAAGAATTAACCAATGTCTCAGCCACCCACCGGGAACCAGTATAGGACATGATCCAAAATTTTGGACTTGCGTTCAGCTCACAAAAAACGAGTTGAGAAATGGAGCTCAGGGGCACAGCAATTCACAAACTGGCAGAGTGATAAAGGACAACTATCGTCCAAAAATCTGTTGAGGGAAGTCAACGAGGCGGACTTGAAAGTGAGGCAAAATAGCAGGAAACAGATTTCAAGAGGTACGTTGGAATCGCCTGTAAAGCACAGGAAGAGGGGCACAACTTGGACAATGGTGCACTTGGCCAAAAAGGGCGTATGCGTTTTCTCCTGAATATATTCAGGAGAAAACGCATACGCCCTTTTTGGCCAAGCAAGCAAGTGGGCAATGCAAATGTGCACTACAAAGAAGTATCACTTCCCACCGGTCAAAAGGGACATCCACAAAATGTGTAAAAACCAGAAAGGCAAGACAGGCCCTGGAGAACAGGGAGCCTTGTTATGCTGATGGGCGTGATGTAAATTGCCAACTGCCTCACTGGAGGAGTGCATTGTGTTCCCTAAAACAAGTAAACAACAGAGCTACAGAGCCAAGGCCACATCCAGTCTAGGGAATATACCTTGGGAAAACTGAAAATCAATAAGAAAGAGCCACCTCCAAATTTAGGGCTGCACTGACTACAAGAATCTCAACTTGGGTACACCTTAAATATCCCAGGAAATATAAAAATGGTTCAAAACATTGTGGTACTTACGTACGATGGAATATCCCTCAGCCATGAAATCAATGTCATAAGACCAGTAGCAGCAAAGTGAGTGGATTCAGGTACGATGATTCTAAGTGAAATAAGTCACACAGAAAAAGAAACTTATCATAAGATATCACTTAGGAAGATCCTGTAAACATGGCTACACGAGACCTGAGTTAGGAAAGAGAACAGAGTCTCACATTTAGAAAACACTCTTATGCCTGCATAAAGGGGAAAGAGAGGTGGGGTGATGCATAAAACCAGAGTTTGATATAAGCACAGGGACCGTTTCAAAAACCAACTTTGGAATAGACAAGACCTACACCTTCCTCAGTGAAAGAGACTCAAAACCCCATATTTCCCACAGAGGAATATATCTGACTAGTAAGAATCTTAAAACCTATGTATTGATATGTCTCCATAAGGGAATCAAGTGTGTCTAGAGTGGCATAAACATGGCAGCGAGAATCAGCTCAAACCCACTATAAAAAAGAATTTCAAAAGCAAATCCAAAAAACAGGGAAATTCTTTACAATTCCTTCAGGGTGTCTGAGGAAACCTGGAAAGACCCTATCTACAATGACAGCTGGATGTGGCATAAGGCTGGACACTTGGGACTGAGAGGATTGGTGAGATTGGGTGAGCAAATGCAGACCCTTTCAAGCAATAATGCATGGCCCCCATTCCATGGGTCCCAACTCTCCAGGTTCAAGGGAATATTACTACAGCTATAACATGTACAGGAAACCTAGAGAATGGACACACTGTGAATACGAAAGGTTTCTAAAACTCAACGAATAGTCCCTCTCCTGGTGCTCCAGTTTGACTTTCCAACTGCCTTACTATCAATCTCCCAACTTGGAGAGACAGGCCCTTTAACCTCCTGGTTTGCACAGGTTCCCAATTTGGCAGAGGATGGAAGGGACGAGGGAGAACCCATGAGAGAGTAGCTGTTAGGCATTTGGACGGGCACATGCCACTCTAATTTCCCGGCAGGAAGAAGAATTAACCAAAGTCTCAGCCACCCACCGGGAACCAGTATAGGACATGATCCAAAATTTTGGACTTGGGTTCAGCTCACAAAAAACGAGTTGAGAAATGGAGCTCAGGGGCACAGCAATTCACAAACTGGCAGAGTGATAAAGGACAACTATCGTCCAAAAATCTGTTGAGGTAAGTCAACGAGGAGGACTTGAAAGTGAGGCAAAATAGCAGGAAACAGATTTCAAGAGGTACGTTGGAATCGCCTGTAAAGCAGAGGAAGAGGGGCACAATTTGGACAATGGTGCACTTGGCCAAAAAGGGCGTATGCGTTTTCTCCTGAATATATTCAGGAGAAAACGCATACGCCCTTTTTGGCCAAGCAAGCAAGCGGGCAATGCAAATCTGCACTACAAAGAAGTATCACTTCCCACCGGTCAAAAGGGACATCCACAAAATGTGTAAAAACCAGAAAGGCAAGAGAGGCCCTGGAGAACAGGGAGCCTTGTTATGGTGATGGGCGTGATGTAAATTGCCAACTGCCTCACTGGAGGAGTGCATTGTGTTCCCTAAAACAAGTAAACAACACAGCTACAGAGCCAAGGCCACATCCAGTCTAGGGAATATACCATGGGAAAACTGAAAATCAATATGAAAGAGCCACCTCCAAATTTAGGGCTGCACTGACTACAAGAACCTAAACTTGGGTACACCTTAAATATCCCAGGAAATATAAAAATGGTTCAAAACATTGTGGTACTTACGTACGATGGAATATCCCTCAGCCATGAAATCAATGTCATAAGACCAGTAGCAGCAAAGTGAATGGATTCAGGTACGATGATTCTAAGTGAAATAAGTCACACAGAAAAAGAAACTTATCATAAGATATCACTTATGAAGATCCTGTAAACATGGCTACACGTGAATTGAGTTAGGAAAGAGAACAGAGTCTCACATTTAGAAAACACTCTTATGCCTGCATAAAGGGGAATGAGAGGTGGGGTGATGCATAAAACCAGAGTTTGATATAAGCACATGGACCGTTCCAAAAACCAACTTTGGAATAGACAAGACCTACACCTTCCTCAGTGAAAGAGGCTCAAAACCCCATATTTCCCGCAGAGGAATATATCTGACTAGTAAGAATCTTAAAACCTATGTATTGATATGACTCCATAAGGGAATCAAGTGTGTCTAGAGTGGCATAAACATGGCAGCGAGAATCAGCTCAAATGCACTATAAAAAGGAATTTCAAAAGCAAAACCAAAAAACAGGGAAATTCTTTACAATTCCTTCAGGGTGTCTGAGGAAACCTGGAAAGACCCTGTCTACAATGACAGCTGGATGTGGCATAAGGCTGGACACTTGGGACTGAGAGGATTGGTGAGATTGGGTGAGCAAATGCAGACCCTTTCAAGCAATAATGCATGGCCCCCATTCCATGGGTCCCAACTCTCCATGTTCAAGGGAATATTACTACACCTATAACATGTACAGGAAACCTAGAGAATGGACACACTGTGAATACGAAAGGTTTCTAAAACTCAACGAATAGTCCCTCTCCTGGTGCTCCAGTTTGACTTTCCAAGTGCCTTACTATCAATCTCCCAACTTGGAGAGACAGGCCCTTTAACCTCCTGGTTTGCACAGGTTCCCAATTTGGCAGAGGATGGAAGGGACGAGGGAGAACCCATGAGAGAGTAGCTGTTAGGCATTTGGACGGGCACATGTCACTCTAATATCCCGGCAGGAAGAAGAATTAACCAAAGTCTCAGCCACCCAACGGGAACCAGTATAGGACATGATCCAAAATTTTGGACTTGCGTTCAGCTCACAAAAAACGAGTTGAGAAATGGGGCTCAGGGGCACAGCAATTCACAAACTGGCAGAGTGATAAAGGTCAACTATCGTCCAAAAATCTGTTGAGGGAAGTCAACGAGGCGGACTTGAAAGCGAGGCAAAATAGCAGGAAACAGATTTCAAGAGGTACGTTGGAATCGCCTGTAAAGCACAGGAAGAGGGGCACAACTTGGACAATGGTGCACTTGGCCAAAAAGGGCGTATGCGTTTTCTCCTGAATATATTCAGGAGAAAAAGCATACGCCCTTTTTGGCCAAGCAAGCAAGTGGGCAATGCAAATCTGCACTACAAAAAAGTATCACTTCCCACCGGTCAAAAGGGACATCCACAAAATGTGTAAAAACCAGAAAGGCAAGACAGGCCCTGGAGAACAGGGAGCCTTGTCATGCTGATGGGCGGGATGTCAATTGCCAACTGCCTCACTGGAGGAGTGCATTGTGTTCCCTAAAACAAGTAAACAACAGAGCTACAGAGCCAAGGCCACTTCCAGTCTAGGGAATATACCTTGTGAAAACTGAAAATCAATAAGAAAGTGCCACCTCCAAATTTAGGGCTGCACTGACTACAAGAACCTCAACTTGGGTACACCTTAAATATCCCAGGAAATATAAAAATGGTTCAAAACATTGTGGTACTTACGTACGATGGAATATCCCTCAGCGATGAAATCAATGTCATAAGAACAGAAGCAGCAAAGTGAGTGGATTCAGGTACGATGATTCTAAGTGAAATAAGTCACACAGAAAAACGAACTTATCATAAGATATCACTTATGAAGATCCTGTAAACATGGCTACACGTGAACTGAGTTAGGAAAGAGAACAGAGTCTCACATGTAGAAAACAGTCTTATGCCTGCATAAAGGGGATGGAGAGGTGGGGTGATGCATAAAACCAGAGTTTGATATAAGCACAGGGACGGTTCCAAAAACCAACTTTGGAATAGACAAGACCTACACCTTTCTCAGTGAAAGAGACTCAAAACCCCATATTTCCCACAGAGGAATATATCTGACTAGTAAGAATCTTAAAACCTATGTATTGATATGACTCCATAAGGGAATCAATTGTGTCTAGAGTGGCATAAACATGGCAGCGAGAATCAGCTCAAACCCACTATAAAAAGGAATTTCAAAAGCAAAACCAAAAAACAGGGAAATTCTTTACAATTCCTTCAGGGTGTCTGAGGAAACCTGGAAAGACCCTATCTACAATGACAGCTGGATGTGGCATAAGGCTGGACACTTGGGACTGAGAGGATTGGTGAGATTGGGTGAGCAAATGCAGACCCTTTCAAGCAATAATGCATGGCCCCCATTCCATGGGTCCCAACTGTCCAGGTTCAAGGGAATATTACTACAGCTATAACATGTACAGGAAACCTAGAGAATGGACACACTGTGAATACGAAAGGTTTCTAAAACTCAACGAATAGTCCCTCTCCTGGTGCTCCAGTTTGACTTTCCAACTGCCTTACTATCAATCTCCCAACTTGGAGAGACAGGCCTTTTAACCTCCTGGTTTGCACAGGTTCCCAATTTGGCAGAGGATGGAAGGGACGAGGGAGAACCCATGAGAGAGTAGCTGTTAGGCATTTGGACGGGCACATGTCACTCTAATTTCCCGGCAGGAAGAAGAATTAACCAAAGTCTCAGCCACCCACCGGGAACCAGTATAGGACATGATCCAAAATTTTGGACTTGCGTTCAGCTCACAAAAAACGAGTTGAGAAATGGAGCTCAGGGGCACAGCAATTCACAAACTGGCAGAGTGATAAAGGACAACTATCGTCCAAAAATCTGTTGAGGGAAGTCAACGAGGCGGACTTGAAAGCGAGGCAAAATAGCAGGAAACAGATTTAAGAGGTACCTTGGAATCGCCTGTAAAGCACAGGAAGAGGGGCACAACTTGGACAATGGTGCACTTGGCTAAAAAGGGCGTATGCGTTTTCTCCTGAATATATTCAGGAGACAACGCATACGCCCTTTTTGGCCAAGCAAGCAAGCGGGCAATGCAAATCTGCACTACAAAGAAGTATCACTTCCCACCGGTCAAAAGGGACATCCACAAAATGTGTAAAAACCAGAAAGGCAAGACAGGCCCTGGAGAACAGGGGGCCTTGTTATGCTGATGGGCGGGATGTCAATTGCCAACTGCCTCACTGGAGGAGTGCATTGTGTTCCCTAAAACAAGTAAACAACAGAGCTACAGATCCAAGGCCACTTCCAGTCTAGGGAATATACCTGGGGAAAACTGAAAATCAATAAGAAAGAGCCACCTCCAAATTTAGGGCTGCACTGACTACAAGAACCTCAACTTGGGTACACCTTAAATATCCCAGGAAATATAAAAATGGTTCAAAACATTGTGGTACTTACCTACGATGGAATATTCCTCAGCCATGAAATCAATGTCATAAGACCAGTAGCAGCAAAGTGAGTGGATTCAGGTACGATGATTCTAAGTGAAATAAGTCACACAGAAAAAGAAACTTATCATAAGATATCACTTATGAAGATCCTGTAAACATGGCTACACGTGAACTGAGTTAGGAAAGATAACAGAGTCTCACATTTAGAAAACACTCTTATGCCTGCATAAAGGGGATGGAGAGGTGGGGTGATGCATAAAACCAGAGTTTGATATAAGCACAGGGACCGTTCCAAAAACCAACTTTGGAATAGACAAGACCTACACCTTCCTCAGTGAAAGAGACTCAAAACCCCATATTTCCCACAGAGGAATATATCTGACTAGTAAGAATCTTAAAACCTATGTATTGATATGACTCCATAAGGGAATCAAGTGTGTCTAGAGTGGCATAAACATGGCAGCGAGAATCAGCTCAAACCCACTATAAAAAGGAATTTCAAAAGCAAAACCAAAAAACAGGGAAATTCTTTACAATTCCTTCAGGGTGTCTGAGGAAACCTGGAAAGACCCTATCTACAATGACAGCTGGATGTGGCATAAGGCTGGACACTTGGGACTGAGAGGATTGTTGAGATTGGGTGAGCAAATGCAGACCCTTTCAAGCAATAATGCATGGCCCCCATTCCATGGGTCCCAACTCTCCAGGTTCAAGGGAATATTACTACAGCTATAACATGTACAGGAAACCTAGAGAATGGACACACTGTGAATACGAAAGGTTTCTAAAACTCAACGAATAGTCCCTCTCCTGGTGCTCCAGTTTGACTTTCCAACTGCCTTACTATCAATCTCCCAACTTGGAGAGACAGGCCCTTTAACCTCCTGGTTTGCACAGGTTCCCAATTTGGCAGAGGATGGAAGGGACGAGGGAGAACCCATGAGAGAGTAGCTGTTAGGCATTTGGACGGGTACATGTCACTCTAATTGCCCGGCAGGAAGAAGAATTAACCAAAGTCTCAGCCACCCACCGGGAACCAGTATAGGACATGATCCAAAATTTTGGACTTGCGTTCAGCTCACAAAAAACGAGTTGAGAAATGGAGCTCAGGGGCACAGCAATTCACAAACTGGCAGAGTGATAAAGGACAACTATCGTCCAAAAATCTGTTGAGGGAAGTCAACGAGGCGGACTTGAAAGCGAGGCAAAATAGCAGGAAACAGATTTCAAGAGGTACCTTGGAATCGCCTGTAAAGCACAGGAAGAGGGGCACAACTTGGACAATGATGCACTTGGCCAAAAAGGGCGTATGCGTTTTCTCCTGAATATATTCAGGAGAAAACGCATACGCCCTTTTTGGCCAAGCAAGCAAGCGGGCAATGCAAATCTGCACTACAAAGAAGTATCACTTCCCACCGGTCAAAAGGGACATCCACAAAATGTGTAAAAACCAGAAAGGCAAGACAGGCCCTGGAGAACAGGGGGCCTTGTTATGCTGATGGGCGGGATGTCAATTGCCAACTGCCTCACTGGAGGAGTGCATTGTGTTCCCTAAAACAAGTAAACAACAGAGCTACAGAGCCAAGGCCACTTCCAGTCTAGGGAATATACCTGGGGAAAACTGAAAATCAATAAGAAAGAGCCACCTCCAAATTTAGGGCTGCACTGACTACAAGAACCTAAACTTGGGTACACCTTAAATATCCCAGGAAATATAAAAATGGTTCAAAACATTGTGGTACTTACGTACGATGGAATATTCCTCAGCCATGAAATCAATGTCATAAGACCAGTAGCAGCAAAGTGAGTGGATTCAGGTACGATGATTCTAAGTGAAATAAGTCACACAGAAAAAGAAACTTATTATAAGATATCACTTATGAAGATCCTTTAAACATGGCTACACGTGAACTGAGTTAGGAAAGAGAACAGAGTCTCACATTTAGAAAACACTCTTATGCCTGCATAAAGGGGATGGAGAGGTGGGGTGATGCATAAAACCAGAGTTTGATATAAGCACAGTGACCGTTCCAAAAACCAACTTTGGAATAGACAAGACCTACACCTTCCTCCGTGAAAGAGACTCAAAACCTCATATTTCCCGCAGAGGAATATATCTGACTAGTAAGAATCTTAAAACCTATGTATTGATATGACTCCATAAGGGAATCAAGTGTGTCTAGAGTGGCATAAACATGGCAGCGAGAATCAGCTCAAACCCACTATAAAAAGGAATTTCAAAAGCAAAACCAAAAAACAGGGAAATTCTTTACAATTCCTTCAGGGTGTCTGAGGAAACCTGGAAAGACCCTATCTACAATGACAGCTGGATGTGGCATAAGGCTGGACACTTGGGACTGAGAGGATTGGTGAGATTGGGTGAGCAAATGCAGACCCTTTCAAGCAATAATGCATGGCCCCCATTCCATGGGTCCCAACTGTCCAGGTTCAAGGGAATATTACTACAGCTATAACATGTACAGGAAACCTAGAGAATGGACACACTGTGAATACGAAAGGTTTCTAAAACTCAACGAATAGTCCCTCTCCTGGTGCTCCAGTTTGACTTTCCAACTGCCTTACTATCAATCTCCCAACTTGGAGAGACAGGCCCTTTAACCTCCTGGTTTGCACAGGTTCCCAATTTGGCAGAGGATGGAAGGGACGAGGGAGAACCCATGAGAGAGTAGCTGTTAGGCATTTGGACGGGCACATGTCACTCTAATTTCCCGGCAGGAAGAAGAATTAACCAAAGTCTCAGCCACCCACCGGGAACCAGTATAGGACATGATCCAAAATTTTGGACTTGCGTTCAGCTCACAAAAAACGAGTTGAGAAATGGAGCTCAGGGGCACAGCAATTCACAAACTGGCAGAGTGATAAAGGACAACTATCGTCCAAAAATCTGTTGAGGGAAGTCAACGAGGCGGACTTGAAAGCGAGGCAAAATAGCAGGAAACAGATTTCAAGAGGTACCTTGGAATCGCCTGTAAAGCACAGGAAGAGGGGCACAACTTGGACAATGGTGCACTTGGCCAAAAAGGGCGTATGCGTTTTCTCCTGAATATATTCAGGAGAAAACGCATACGCCCTTTTTGGCCAAGCAAGCAAGCGGGCAATGCAAATCTGCACTACAAAGAAGTATCACTTCCCACCGGTCAAAAGGGACATCCACAAAATGTGTAAAAACCAGAAAGGCAAGACAGGCCCTGGAGAACAGGGGGCCTTGTTATGCTGATGGGCGGGATGTCAATTGCCAACTGCCTCACTGGAGGAGTGCATTGTGTTCCCTAAAACAAGTAAACAACAGAGCTACAGAGCCAAGGCCACTTCCAGTCTAGGGAATATACCTGGGGAAAACTGAAAATCAATAAGAAAGAGCCACCTCCAAATTTAGGGCTGCACTGACTACAAGAACCTAAACTTGGGTACACCTTAAATATCCCAGGAAATATAAAAATGGTTCAAAACATTGTGGTACTTACGTACGATGGAATATTCCTCAGCCATGAAATCAATGTCATAAGACCAGTAGCAGCAAAGTGAGTGGATTCAGGTACGATGATTCTAAGTGAAATAAGTCACACAGAAAAAGAAACTTATCATAAGATATCACTTATGAAGATCCTTTAAACATGGCTACACGTGAACTGAGTTAGGAAAGAGAACAGAGTCTCACATTTAGAAAACACTCTTATGCCTGCATAAAGGGGATGGAGAGGTGGGGTTATGCATAAAACCAGAGTTTGATATAAGCACAGGGACCGTTCCAAAAACCAACTTTGGAATAGACAAGACCTACACCTTCCTCAGTGAAAGAGACTCAAAACCCCATATTTCCCGCAGAGGAATATATCTGACTAGTAAGAATCTTAAAACCTATGTATTGATATGACTCCATAAGGGAATCAAGTGTGTCTAGAGTGGCATAAACATGGCAGCGAGAATCAGCTCAAACCCACTATAAAAAGGAATTTCAAAAGCAAAACCAAAAAACAGGGAAATTCTTTACAATTCCTTCAGGGTGTCTGAGGAAACCTGGAAAGACCCTATCTACAATGACAGCTGGATGTGGCATAAGGCTGGACACTTGGGACTGAGAGGATTGGTGAGATTGGGTGAGCAAATGCAGACCCTTTCAAGCAAAAATGCATGGCCCCCATTCCATGGGTCCCAACTCTCCAGGTTCAAGGGAATATTACTACAGCTATAACATGTACAGGAAACCTAGAGAATGGACACACTGTGAATACGAAAGGTTTCTAAAACTCAACGAATAGTCCCTCTCCTGGTGCTCCAGTTTGACTTTCCAACTGCCTTACTATCAATCTCCCAACTTGGAGAGACAGATCCTTTAACCTCCTGGTTTGCACAGGTTCCCAATTTGGCAGAGGATGGAAGGGACGAGGGAGAACCCATGAGAGAGTAGCTGTTAGGCATTTGGACGGGCACATGTCAATCTAATTGCCCGGCAGGAAGAAGAATTAACCAAAGTCTCAGCCACCCACCGGGAACCAGTATAGGACATGATCCAAAATTTTGGACTTGCGTTCAGCTCACAAAAAACGAGTTGAGAAATGGAGCTCAGGGGCACAGCAATTCACAAACTGGCAGAGTGATAAAGGACAACTATCGTCCAAAATCTGTTGAGGGAAGTCAACGAGGCGGACTTGAAAGCGAGGCAAAATAGCAGGAAACAGATTTCAAGAGGTACCTTGGAATCGCCTGTAAAGCACAGGAAGAGGGGCACAACTTGGACAATGATGCACTTGGCCAAAAAGGGCGTATGCGTTTTCTCCTGAATATATTCAGGAGAAAACGCATACGCCCTTTTTGGCCAAGCAAGCAAGCGGACAATGCAAATCTGCACTACAAAGAAGTATCACTTCCCACCGGTCAAAAGGGACATCCACAAAATGTGTAAAAACCAGAAAGGCAAGACAGGCCCTGGAGAACAGGGGGCCTTGTTATGCTGATGGGCGGGATGTCAATTGCCAACTGCCTCACTGGAGGAGTGCATTGTGTTCCCTAAAACAAGTAAACAACAGAGCTACAGAGCCAAGGCCACTTCCAGTCTAGGGAATATACCTGGGGAAAATTGAAAATCAATAAGAAAGAGCCACCTCCAAATTTAGGGCTGCACTGACTACAAGAACCTAAACTTGGGTACACCTTAAATATCCCAGGAAATATAAAAATGGTTCAAAACATTGTGGTACTTACGTACGATGGAATATTCCTCAGCCATGAAATCAATGTCATAAGACCAGTAGCAGCAAAGTGAGTGGATTCAGGTACGATGATTCTAAGTGAAATAAGTCACACAGAAAAAGAAACTTATCATAAGATATCACTTATGAAGATCCTTTAAACATGGCTACACGTGAACTGAGTTAGGAAAGAGAACAGAGTCTCACATTTAGAAAAAACTCTTATGCCTGCATAAAGGGGATGGAGAGGTGGGGTGATGCATAAAACCAGAGTTTGATATAAGCACAGGGACCGTTCCAAAAACCAACTTTGGAATAGACAAGACCTACACCTTCCTCCGTGAAAGAGACTCAAAACCCCATATTTCCCGCAGAGGAATATATCTGACTAGTAAGAATCTTAAAACCTATGTATTGATATGACTCCATAAGGGAATCAAGTGTGTCTAGAGTGGCATAAACATGGCAGCGAGAATCAGCTCAAACCCACTATAAAAAGGAATTTCAAAAGCAAAACCAAAAAACAGGGAAATTCTTTACAATTCCTTCAGGGTGTCTGAGGAAACCTGGAAAGACCCTATCTACCATGACAGCTGGATGTGGCATAAGGCTGGACACTTGGGACTGAGAGGATTGGTGAGATTGGGTGAGCAAATGCAGACCCTTTCAAGCAATAATGCATGGCCCCCATTCCATGGGTCCCAACTCTCCAGGTTCAAGGGAATATTACTACAGCTATAACATGTACAGGAAACCTAGAGAATGGACACACTGTGAATACGAAAGGTTTCTAAAACTCAACGAATAGTCCCTCTCCTGGTGCTCCAGTTTGACTTTCCAACTGCCTTACTATCAATCTCCCAACTTGGAGAGACAGGCCCTTTAACCTCCTGGTTTGCACAGGTTCCCAATTTGGCAGAGGATGGAAGGGACGAGGGAGAACCCATGAGAGAGTAGCTGTTAGGCATTTGGACGGGCACATGTCACTCTAATTTCCCGGCAGGAAGAAGAATTAACCAAAGTCTCAGCCACCCACCGGGAACCAGTATAGGACATGATCCAAAATTTTGGACTTGCGTTCAGCTCACAAAAAACGACTTGAGAAATGGAGCTCAGGGGCACAGCAATTCACAAACTGGCAGAGTGATAAAGGACAACTATCGTCCAAAAATCTGTTGAGGGAAGTCAACGAGGCGGACTTGAAAGCGAGGCAAAATAGCAGGAAACAGATTTCAAGAGGTACCTTGGAATCGCCTGTAAAGCACAGGAAGAGGGGCACAACTTGGACAATGGTGCACTTGGCCAAAAAGGGCGTATGGGTTTTCTCCTGAATATATTCAGGAGAAAACGCATACGCCCTTTTTGGCCAAGCAAGCAAGCGGGCAATGCAAATCTGCACTACAAAGAAGTATCACGTCCCACCGGTCAAAAGGGACATCCACAAAATGTGTAAAAACCAGAAAGGCAAGACAGGCCCTGGAGAACAGGGGGCCTTTTTATGCTGATGGGCGGGATGTCAATTGCCAACTGCCTCACTGGAGGAGTGCATTGTGTTCCCTAAAACAAGTAAACAACAGAGCTACAGAGCCAAGGCCACTTCCAGTCTAGGGAATATACCTTGGGAAAACTGAAAATCAATAAGAAAGAGCCACCTCCAAATTTAGGGCTGCACTGACTACAAGAACCTCAACTTGTGTACACCTTAAATATCCCAGGAAATATAAAAACGGTTCAAAACATTGTGGTACTTACCTACGATGGAATATTCCTCAGCCATGAAATCAATGTCATAAGACCAGTAGCAGCAATGTGAGTGGATTCAGGTACGATGATTCTAAGTGAAATAAGTCACACAGAAAAAGAAACTTATCATAAGATATCACTTATGAAGATCCTGTAAACATGGCTACACGTGAACTGAGTTAGGAAAGAGAACAGAGTCTCACATTTAGAAAACACTCTTATGCCTGCATAAAGGGGATGGAGAGGTGGGGTGATGCATAAAACCAGAGTTTGATATAAGCACAGGGACCGTTCCAAAAACCAACTTTGGAATAGACAAGACCTACACCTTCCTCAGTGAAAGAGACTCAAAACCCCATGTTTCCCGCAGAGGAATATATCTGACTAGTAAGAATCTTAAAACCTATGTATTGATATGACTCCATAAGGGAATCAAGTGTGTCTAGAGTGGCATAAACATGGCAGCGAGAATCAGCTCAAACCCACTATAAAAAGGAATTTCAAAAGCAAAACCAAAAAACAGGGAAATTCTTTACAATTCCTTCAGGGTGTCTGAGGAAACCTGGAAAGACCCTATCTACAATGACAGCTGGATGTGGCATAAGGCTGGACACTTGGGACTGAGAGGATTGGTGAGATTGGGTGAGCAAATGCAGACCCTTTCAAGCAATAATGCATGGCCCCCATTCCATGGGTCCCAACTCTCCAGGTTCAAGGGAATATTACTACAGCTATAACATGTACAGGAAACCTAGAGAATGGACACACTGTGAATACGAAAGGTTTCTAAAACTCAACGAATAGTCCCTCTCCTGGTGCTCCAGTTTGACTTTCCAACTGCCTTACTATCAATCTCCCAACTTGGAGAGACAGGCCCTTTAACCTCCTGGTTTGCACAGGTTCCCAATTTGGCAGAGGATGGAAGGGACGAGGGAGAACCCATGAGAGAGTAGCTGTTAGGCATTTGGACGGGCACATGTCACTCTAATTTCCCGGCAGGAAGAAGAATTAACCAAAGTCTCAGCCACCCACCGGGAACCAGTATAGGACATGATCCAAAATTTTGGACTTGCGTTCAGCTCACAAAAAACGAGTTGAGAAATGGAGCTCAGGGGCACAGCAATTCACAAACTGGCAGAGTGATAAAGGACAACTATCGTCCAAAAATCTGTTGAGGGAAGTTAACGAGGCGGACTTGAAAGCGAGGCAAAATAGCAGGAAACAGATTTCAAGAGGTACCTTGGAATCGCCTGTAAAGCACAGGAAGAGGGGCACAACTTGGACAATGGTGCACTTGGCCAAAAAGGGCGTATGCGTTTTCTCCTGAATATATTCAGGAGAAAACGCATACGCCCTTTTTGGCCAAGCAAGCAAGCGGGCAATGCAAATCTGCACTACAAAGAAGTATCACTTCCCACCGGTCAAAAGGGACATCCACACAATGTGTAAAAACCAGAAAGGCAAGACAGGCCCTGGAGAACTGGGAGCCTTGTCATGCTGATGGGCGGGATGTCAATTGCCAACTGCCTCACTGGAGGAGTGCATTGTGTTCCCTAAAACAAGTAAACAACAGAGCTACAGAGCCAAGGCCACTTCCAGTCTAGGGAATATACCTTGGGAAAACTGAAAATCAATAAGAAAGAGCCACCTCCAAATTTAGGGCTGCACTGACTACAAGAACCTCAACTTGGGTACACCTTAAATATCCCAGGAAATATAAAAACGGTTCAAAACATTGTGGTACTTACGTACGATGGAATATCCCTCAGCCATGAAATCAATGTCATAAGACCAGTAGCAGCAAAGTGAGTGGATTCAGGTACGATGATTCTAAGTGAAATAAGTCACACAGAAAAAGAAACTTATCATAAGATATCACTTATGAAGATCCTGTAAACATGGCTACACGTGACCTGAGTTAGGAAAGAGAACAGAGTCTCACATTTAGAAAACACTCTTATGACTGCAAAAAGGGGAAGGAGAGGTGGGGTGATGCATAAAACCAGAGTTTGATATAAGCACAGGGACCGTTTCAAAAACCAACTTTGGAATTGACAAGACCGACACCTTCTTCAGTGAAAGAGACTCAAAACCCCATATTTCCCACAGAGGAATATATCTGACTAGTAAGAATCTTAAAACCTATTTATTGATATGTCTCCATAAGGGAATCAAGTGTGTCTAGAGTGGCATAAACATGGCAGCGAGAATCAGCTCAAACCCACTATAAAAAGGAATTTCAAAAGCAAAACCAAAAAACAGGGAAATTCTTTACAATTCCTTCAGGGTGTCTGAGGAAACCTGGAAAGACCCTATCTACAATGACAGCTGGATGTGGCATAAGGCTGGACACTTGGGACTGAGAGGATTGGTGAGATTGTGTGAGCAAATGCAGACCCTTTCAAGCAATAATGCATGGCCCCCATTCCATGGGTCCCAACTCTCCAGGTTCAAGGGAATATTACTACAGCTATAACATGTACAGGAAACCTAGAGAATGGACACACTGTGAATACGAAAGGTTTCTAAAACTCAACGAATAGTCCCTCTCCTGGTGCTCCAGTTTGACTTTCCAACTGCCTTACTATCAATCTCCCAACTTGGAGAGACAGGCCCTTTAACCTCCTGGTTTGCACAGGTTCCCAATTTGGCAGAGGATGGAAGGGACGAGGGAGAACCCATGAGAGAGTAGCTGTTAGGCATTTGGACGGGCACATGTCACTCTAATTTCCCGGCAGGAAGAAGAATTAACCAAAGTCTCAGCCACCCACCGGGAACCAGTATAGGACATGATCCAAAATTTTGGACTTGCGTTCAGCTCACAAAAAACGAGTTGAGAAATGGAGCTCAGGGGCACAGCAATTCACAAACTGGCAGAGTGATAAAGGACAACTATCGTCCAAAAATCTGTTCAGGGAAGTTAACGAGGCGGACTTGAAAGCGAGGCAAAATAGCAGGAAACAGATTTCAAGAGGTACCTTGGAATCGCCTGTAAAGCACAGGAAGAGGGGCACAACTTGGACAATGGTGCACTTGGCCAAAAAGGGCGTATGCGTTTTCTCCTGAATATATTCAGGAGAAAACGCATACGCCCTTTTTGGCCAAGCAAGCAAGCGGGCAATGCAAATCTGCACTACAAAGAAGTATCACTTCCCACCGGTCAAAAGGGACATCCACACAATGTGTAAAAACCAGAAAGGCAAGACAGGCCCTGGAGAACTGGGAGCCTTGTCATGCTGATGGGCGGGATGTCAATTGCCAACTGCCTCACTGGAGGAGTGCATTGTGTTCCCTAAAACAAGTAAACAACAGAGCTACAGAGCCAAGGCCACTTCCAGTCTAGGGAATATACCTTGGGAAAACTGAAAATCAATAAGAAAGAGCCACCTCCAAATTTAGGGCTGCACTGACTACAAGAACCTCAACTTGGGTACACCTTAAATATCCCAGGAAATATAAAAATGGTTCAAAACATTGTGGTACTTACGTACGATGGAATATCCCTCAGCAATGAAATCAATGTCATAAGAACAGAAGCAGCAAAGTGAGTGGATTCAGGTACGATGATTCTAAGTGAAATAAGTCACACAGAAAAACGAACTTATCATAAGATATCACTTATGAAGATCCTGTAAACATGGCTACACGTGAACTGAGTTAGGAAAGAGAACAGAGTCTCACATGTAGAAAACACTCTTATGCCTGCATAAAGGGGATGGAGAGGTGGGGTGATGCATAAAACCAGAGTTTGATATAAGCACAGGGACCGTTCCAAAAACCAACTTTGGAATAGACAAGACCTACACCTTTCTCAGTGAAAGAGACTCAAAACCCCATATTTCCCACAGAGGAATATATCTGACTAGTAAGAATCTTAAAACCTATGTATTGATATGACTCCATAAGGGAATCAATTGTGTCTAGAGTGGCATAAACATGGCAGTGAGAATCAGCTCAAACCCACTATAAAAAGGAATTTCAAAAGCAAAACCAAAAAACAGGGAAATTCTTTACAATTCCTTCAGGGTGTCTGAGGAAACCTGGAAAGACCCTATCTACAATGACAGCTGGATGTGGCATAAGGCTGGACACTTGGGACTGAGAGGATTGGTGAGATTGGGTGAGCAAATGCAGACCCTTTCAAGCAATAATGCATGGCCCCCATTCCATGGGTCCCAACTGTCCAGGTTCAAGGGAATATTACTACAGCTATAACATGTACAGGAAACCTAGAGAATGGACACACTGTGAATACGAAAGGTTTCTAAAACTCAACGAATAGTCCCTCTCCTGGTGCTCCAGTTTGACTTTCCAACTGCCTTACTATCAATCTCCCAACTTGGAGAGACAGGCCTTTTAACCTCCTGGTTTGCACAGGTTCCCAATTTGGCAGAGGATGGAAGGGACGAGGGAGAACCCATGAGAGAGTAGCTGTTAGGCATTTGGACGGGCACATGTCACTCTAATTTCCCGGCAGGAAGAAGAATTAACCAAAGTCTCAGCCACCCACCGGGAACCAGTATAGGACATGATCCAAAATTTTGGACTTGCGTTCAGCTCACAAAAAACGAGTTGAGAAATGGAGCTCAGGGGCACAGCAATTCACAAACTGGCAGAGTGATAAAGGACAACTATCGTCCAAAAATCTGTTGAGGGAAGTCAACGAGGCGGACTTGAAAGCGAGGCAAAATAGCAGGAAACAGATTTCAAGAGGTACCTTGGAATCGCCTGTAAAGCACAGGAAGAGGGGCAGAACTTGGACAATGGTGCACTTGGCTAAAATGGGCGTATGCGTTTTCTCCTGAATATATTCAGGAGAAAACGCATACGCCCTTTTTGGCCAAGCAAGCAAGCGGGCAATGCAAATCTGCACTACAAAGAAGTATCACTTCCCACCGGTCAAAAGGGACATCCACAAAATGTGTAAAAACCAGAAAGGCAAGACAGGCCCTGGAGAACAGGGGGCCTTGTTATACTGATGGGTGGGATGTCAATTGCCAACTGCCTCACTGGAGGAGTGCATTGTGTTCCCTAAAACAAGTAAACAACAGAGCTACAGAGCCAAGGCCACTTCCAGTCTAGGGAATATACCTTGGGAAAACTGAAAATCAATAAGATAGAGCCACCTCCAAATTTAGGGCTGCACTGACTACAAGAACCTCAACTTGGGTACACCTTAAATATCCCAGGAAATATAAAAATGGTTCAAAACATTGTGGTACTTACGTACGATGGAATATTCCTCAGCCATGAAATCAATGTCATAAGACCAGTAGCAGCAAAGTGAGTGGATTCAGGTACGATGATTCTAAGTGAAATAAGTCACACAGAAAAAGAAACTTATCATATGATATCACTTAGGAAGATCCTGTAAACATGGCTACACGTGAACTGAGTTAGGAAAGAGAACAGAGTCTCACATTTAGAAAACACTCTTATGCCTGCATAAAGGGGATGGAGAGGTGGGGTGATGCATAAAACCAGAGTTTGATATAAGCACAGTGACCGTTCCAAAAACCAACTTTGGAATAGACAAGACCTACACCTTCCTCAGTGAAAGAGACTCAAAACCCCATATTTCCCGCAGAGGAATATATCTGACTAGTAAGAATCTTAAAACCTATGTATTTATATGACTCCATAAGGGAATCAAGTGTGTCTAGAGTGGCATAAACATGGCAGCGAGAATCAGCTCAAACCCACTATAAAAAGGAATTTCAAAAGCAAAACCAAAAAACAGGGAAATTCTTTACAATTCCTTCAGGGTGTCTGAGGAAACCTGGAAAGACCCTATCTACAATGACAGCTGGATGTGGCATAAGGCTGGACACTTGGGACTGAGAGGATTGGTGAGATTGGGTGAGCAAATGCAGACCCTTTCAAGCAATAATGCATGGCCCCCATTCCATGGGTCCCAACTCTCCAGGTTCAAGGGAATATTACTACAGCTATAACATGTACAGGAAACCTAGAGAATGGACACACTGTGAATACGAAAGGTTTCTAAAACTCAACGAATAGTCCCTCTCCTGGTGCTCCAGTTTGACTTTCCAACTGCCTTACTATCAATCTCCCAACTTGGAGAGACAGACCCTTTAACCTCCTGGTTTGCACAGGTTCCCAATTTGGCAGAGGATGGAAGGGACGAGGGAGAACCCATGAGAGAGTAGCTGTTAGGCATTTGGACGGGCACATGTCACTCTAATTGCCCGGCAGGAAGAAGAATTAACCAAAGTCTCAGCCACCCACCGGGAACCAGTATAGGACATGATCCAAAATTTTGGACTTGCGTTCAGCTCACAAAAAACGAGTTGAGAAATGGAGCTCAGGGGCACAGCAATTCACAAACTGGCAGAGTGATAAAGGACAACTATCGTCCAAAAATCTGTTGAGGGAAGTCAACGAGGCGGACTTGAAAGCGAGGCAAAATAGCAGGAAACAGATTTCAAGAGGTACCTTGGAATCGCCTGTAAAGCACAGGAAGAGGGGCACAACTTGGACAATGATGCACTTGGCCAAAAAGGGCGTATGCGTTTTCTCCTGAATATATTCAGGAGAAAACGCATACGCCCTTTTTGGCCAAGCAAGCAAGCGGGCAATGCAAATCTGCACTACAAAGAAGTATCACTTCCCACCGGTCAAAAGGGACATCCACAAAATGTGTAAAAACCAGAAAGGCAAGACAGGCCCTGGAGAACAGGGGGCCTTGTTATGCTGATGGGCGGGATGTCAATTGCCACCTGCCTCACTGGAGGAGTGCATTGTGTTCCCTTAAACAAGTAAACAACAGAGCTACAGAGCCAAGGCCACTTCCAGTCTAGGGAATATACCTGGGGAAAACTGAAAATCAATAAGAAAGAGCCACCTCCAAATTTAGGGCTGCACTGACTACAAGAACCTAAACTTGGGTACACCTTAAATATCCCAGGAAATATAAAAATGGTTCAAAACATTGTGGTACTTACGTACGATGGAATATTCCTCAGCCATGAAATCAATGTCATAAGACCAGTAGCAGCAAAGTGAGTGGATTCAGGTACGATGATTCTAAGTGAAATAAGTCACACAGAAAAAGAAAGTTATCATAAGATATCACTTATGAAGATCCTTTAAACATGGCTACACGTGAACTGAGTTAGGAAAGAGAACAGAGTCTCACATTTAGAAAACACTCTTATGCCTGCATAAAGGGGATGGAGAGGTGGGGTGATGCATAAAACCAGAGTTTGATATAAGCACAGTGACCGTTCCAAAAACCAACTTTGGAATAGACAAGACCTACACCTTCCTCAGTGAAAGAGACTCAAAACCCCATATTTCCCGCAGAGGAATATATCTGACTAGTAAGAATCTTAAAACCTATGTATTGATATGACTCCATAAGGGAATCAAGTGTGTCTAGAGTGGCATAAACATGGCAGCGAGAATCAGCTCAAACCCACTATAAAAAGGAATTTCAAAAGCAAAACCAAAAAACAGGGAAATTCTTTACAATTCCTTCAGGGTGTCTGAGGAAACCTGGAAAGACCCTATCTACAATGACAGCTGGATGTGGCATAAGGCTGGACACTTGGGACTGAGAGGATTGGTGAGATTGGGTGAGCAAATGCAGACCCTTTCAAGCAATAATGCATGGCCCCCATTCCATGGGTCCCAACTCTCCAGGTTCAAGGGAATATTACTACAGCTATAACATGTACAGGAAACCTAGAGAATGGACACACTGTGAATACGAAAGGTTTCTAAAACTCAACGAATAGTCCCTCTCCTGGTGCTCCAGTTTGACTTTCCAACTGCCTTACTATCAATCTCCCAACTTGGAGAGACAGACCCTTTAACCTCCTGGTTTGCACAGGTTCCCAATTTGGCAGAGGATGGAAGGGACGAGGGAGAACCCATGAGAGAGTAGCTGTTAGGCATTTGGACGGGCACATGTCACTCTAATTGCCCGGCAGGAAGAAGAATTAACCAAAGTCTCAGCCACCCACCGGGAACCAGTATAGGACATGATCCAAAATTTTGGACTTGCGTTCAGCTCACAAAAAACGAGTTGAGAAATGGAGCTCAGGGGCACAGCAATTCACAAACTGGCAGAGTGATAAAGGACAACTATCGTCCAAAAATCTGTTGAGGGAAGTCAACGAGGCGGACTTGAAAGCGAGGCAAAATAGCAGGAAACAGATTTCAAGAGGTACCTTGGAATCGCCTGTAAAGCACAGGAAGAGGGGCACAACTTGGACAATGATGCACTTGGCCAAAAAGGGCGTATGCGTTTTCTCCTGAATATATTCAGGAGAAAACGCATACGCCCTTTTTGGCCAAGCAAGCAAGCGGGCAATGCAAATCTGCACTACAAAGAAGTATCACTTCCCACCGGTCAAAAGGGACATCCACAAAATGTGTAAAAACCAGAAAGGCAAGACAGGCCCTGGAGAACATGGGGCCTTGTTATGCTGATGGGCGGGATGTCAATTGCCAACTGCCTCACTGGAGGAGTTCATTGTGTTCCCTAAAACAAGTAAACAACAGAGCTACAGAGCCAAGGCCACGTCCAGTCTAGGGAATATACCTGGGGAAAACTGAAAATCAATAAGAAAGAGCCACCTCCAAATTTAGGGCTGCACTGACTACAAGAACCTAAACTTGGGTACACCTTAAATATCCCAGGAAATATAAAAATGGTTCAAAACATTGTGGTACTTACGTACGATGGAATATTCCTCAGCCATGAAATCAATGTCATAAGACCAGTAGCAGCAAAGTGAGTGGATTCAGGTACGATGATTCTAAGTGAAATAAGTCACACAGAAAAAGAAAGTTATCATAAGATATCACTTATGAAGATCCTGTAAACATGGCTACACGTGAATTGAGTTAGGAAAGAGAACAGAGTCTCACATTTAGAAAACACTCTTATGCCTGCATAAAGGGGATGGAGAGGTGGGGTGATGCATAAAACCAGAGTTTGATATAAGCACAGTGACCGTTCCAAAAACCAACTTTGGAATAGACAAGACCTACACCTTCCTCAGTGAAAGAGACTCAAAACCCCATATTTCCCGCAGAGGAATATATCTGACTAGTAAGAATCTTAAAACCTATGTATTGATATGACTCCATAAGGGAATCAAGTGTGTCTAGAGTGGCATAAACATGGCAGCGAGAATCAGCTCAAACCCACTATAAAAAGGAATTTCAAAAGCAAAACCAAAAAACAGGGAAATTCTTTACAATTCCTTCAGGGTGTCTGAGGAAACCTGGAAAGACCCTATCTACAATGACAGCTGGATGTGGCATAAGGCTGGACACTTGGGACTGAGAGGATTGGTGAGATTGGGTGAGCAAATGCAGACCCTTTCAAGCAATAATGCATGGCCCCCATTCCATGGGTCCCAACTCTCCAGGTTCAAGGGAATATTACTACAGCTATAACATGTACAGGAAACCTAGAGAATGGACACACTGTGAATACGAAAGGTTTCTAAAACTCAACGAATAGTCCCTCTCCTGGTGCTCCAGTTTGACTTTCCAACTGCCTTACTATCAATCTCCCAACTTGGAGAGACAGACCCTTTAACCTCCTGGTTTGCACAGGTTCCCAATTTGGCAGAGGATGGAAGGGACGAGGGAGAACCCATGAGAGAGTAGCTGTTAGGCATTTGGACGGGCACATGTCAATCTAATTGCCCGGCAGGAAGAAGAATTAACCAAAGTCTCAGCCACCCACCGGGAACCAGTATAGGACATGATCCAAAATTTTGGACTTGCGTTCAGCTCACAAAAAACGAGTTGAGAAATGGAGCTCAGGGACACAGCAATTCACAAACTGGCAAAGTGATAAAGGACAACTATCGTCCAAAAATCTGTTGAGGGAAGTCAACGAGGCGGACTTGAAAGCGAGGCAAAATAGCAGGAAACAGATTTCAAGAGGTACCTTGGAATCGCCTGTAAAGCACAGGAAGAGGGGCACAACTTGGACAATGATGCACTTGGCCAAAAAGGGCGTATGCGTTTTCTCCTGAATATATTCAGGAGAAAACGCATACGCCCTTTTTGGCCAAGCAAGCAAGCGGGCAATGCAAATCTGCACTACAAAGAAGTATCACTTCCCACCGGTCAAAAGGGACATCCACAAAATGTGTAAAAACCAGAAAGGCAAGACAGGCCCTGGAGAACAGGGGGCCTTGTTATGCTGATGGGCGGGATGTCAATTGCCAACTGCCTCACTGGAGGAGTGCACTGTGTTCCCTAAAACAAGTAAACAACAGAGCTACAGAGCCAAGGCCACGTCCAGTCTAGGGAATATACCTGGAGAAAATTGAAAATCAATAAAAAAGAGCCACCTCCAAATTTAGGGCTGCACTGACTACAAGAACCTAAACTTGGGTACACCTTAAATATCCCAGGAAATATAAAAATGGTTCAAAACATTGTGGTACTTACGTACGATGGAATATTCCTCAGCCATGAAATCAATGTCATAAGACCAGTAGCAGCAAAGTGAGTGGATTCAGGTACGATGATTCTAAGTGAAATAAGTCACACAGAAAAAGAAACTTATCATAAGATATCACTTATGAAGATCCTTTAAACATGGCTACACGTGAACTGAGTTAGGAAAGAGAACAGAGTCTCACATTTAGAAAAAACTCTTATGCCTGCATAAAGGGGATGGAGAGGTGGGGTGATGCATAAAACCAGAGTTTGATATAAGCACAGGGACCGTTCCAAAAACCAACTTTGGAATAGACAAGACCTACACCTTCCTCAGTGAAAGAGACTCAAAACCCCATATTTCCCGCAGAGGAATATATCTGACTAGTAAGAATCTTAAAACCTATGTATTGATATGACTCCATAAGGGAATCAAGTGTGTCTAGAGTGGCATAAACATGGCAGCGAGAATCAGCTCAAACCCACTATAAAAAGGAATTTCAAAAGCAAAACCAAAAAACAGGGAAATTCTTTACAATTCCTTCAGGGTGTCTGAGGAAACCTGGAAAGACCCTATCTACCATGACAGCTGGATGTGGCATAAGGCTGGACACTTGGGACTGAGAGGATTGGTGAGATTGGGTGAGCAAATGCAGACCCTTTCAAGCAATAATGCATGGCCCCCATTCCATGGGTCCCAACTCTCCAGGTTCAAGGGAATATTACTACAGCTATAACATGTACAGGAAACCTAGAGAATGGACACACTGTGAATACGAAAGGTTTCTAAAACTCAACGAATAGTCCCTCTCCTGGTGCTCCAGTTTGACTTTCCAACTGCCTTACTATCAATCTCCCAACTTGGAGAGACAGGCCCTTTAACCTCCTGGTTTGCACAGGTTCCCAATTTGGCAGAGGATGGAAGGGACGAGGGAGAACCCATGAGAGAGTAGCTGTTAGGCATTTGGACGGGCACATGTCACTCTAATTTCCCGGCAGGAAGAAGAATTAACCAAAGTCTCAGCCACCCACCGGGAACCAGTATAGGACATGATCCAAAATTTTGGACTTGCGTTCAGCTCACAAAAAACGAGTTGAGAAATGGAGCTCAGGGGCACAGCAATTCACAAACTGGCAGAGTGATAAAGGACAACTATCGTCCAAAAATCTGTTGAGGGAAGTCAACGAGGCGGACTTGAAAGCGAGGCAAAATAGCAGGAAACAGATTTCAAGAGGTACCTTGGAATCGCCTGTAAAGCACAGGAAGAGGGGCACAACTTGGACAATGGTGCACTTGGCCAAAAAGGGCGTATGCGTTTTCTCCTGAATATATTCAGGAGAAAACGCATACGCCCTTTTTGGCCAAGCAAGCAAGCGGGCAATGCAAATCTGCACTACAAAGAAGTATCACTTCCCACCGGTCAAAAGGGACATCCACAAAATGTGTAAAAACCAGAAAGGCAAGACAGGCCCTGGAGAACAGGGGGCCTTGTTATGCTGATGGGCGGGATGTCAATTGCCAACTGCCTCACTGGAGGAGTGCATTGTGTTCCCTAAAACAAGTAAACAACAGAGCTACAGAGCCAAGGCCACTTCCAGTCTAGGGAATATACCTGGGGAAAACTGAAAATCAATAAGAAAGAGCCACCTCCAAATTTAGGGCTGCACTGACTACAAGAACCTCAACTTGTGTACACCTTAAATATCCCAGGAAATATAAAAACGGTTCAAAACATTGTGGTACTTACCTACGATGGAATATTCCTCAGCCATGAAATCAATGTCATAAGACCAGTAGCAGCAATGTGAGTGGATTCAGGTACGATGATTCTAAGTGAAATAAGTCACACAGAAAAAGAAACTTATCATAAGATATCACTTATGAAGATCCTGTAAACATGGCTACACGTGAACTGAGTTAGGAAAGAGAACAGAGTCTCACATTTAGAAAACACTCTTATGCCTGCATAAAGGGGATGGAGAGGTGGGGTGATGCATAAAACCAGAGTTTGATATAAGCACAGGGACCGTTCCAAAAACCAACTTTGGAATAGACAAGACCTACACCTTCCTCAGTGAAAGAGACTCAAAACCCCATATTTCCCGCAGAGGAATATATCTGACTAGTAAGAATCTTAAAACCTATGTATTGATATGACTCCATAAGGGAATCAAGTGTGTCTAGAGTGGCATAAACATGGCAGCGAGAATCAGCTCAAACCCACTATAAAAAGGAATTTCAAAAGCAAAACCAAAAAACAGGGAAATTCTTTACAATTCCTTCAGGGTGTCTGAGGAAACCTGGAAAGACCCTATCTACAATGACAGCTGGATGTGGCATAAGGCTGGACACTTGGGACTGAGAGGATTGGTGAGATTGGGTGAGCAAATGCAGACCCTTTCAAGCAATAATGCATGGCCCCCATTCCATGGGTCCCAACTCTCCAGGTTCAAGGGAATATTACTACAGCTATAACATGTACAGGAAACCTAGAGAATGGACACACTGTGAATACGAAAGGTTTCTAAAACTCAACGAATAGTCCCTCTCCTGGTGCTCCAGTTTGACTTTCCAACTGCCTTACTATCAATCTCCCAACTTGGAGAGACAGGCCCTTTAACCTCCTGGTTTGCACAGGTTCCCAATTTGGCAGAGGATGGAAGGGACGAGGGAGAACCCATGAGAGAGTAGCTGTTAGGCATTTGGACGGGCACATGTCACTCTAATTTCCTGGCAGGAAGAAGAATTAACCAAAGTCTCAGCCACCCACCGGGAACCAGTATAGGACATGATCCAAAATTTTGGACTTGCGTTCAGCTCACAAAAAACGAGTTGAGAAATGGAGCTCAGGGGCACAGCAATTCACAAACTGGCAGAGTGATAAAGGACAACTATCGTCCAAAAATCTGTTGAGGGAAGTCAACGAGGCGGACTTGAAAGCGAGGCAAAATAGCAGGAAACAGATTTCAAGAGGTACCTTGGAATCGCCTGTAAAGCACAGGAAGAGGGGCACAACTTGGACAATGGTGCACTTGGCCAAAAAGGGCGTATGCGTTTTCTCCTGAATATATTCAGGAGAAAACGCATACGCCCTTTTTGGCCAAGCAAGCAAGCGGGCAATGCAAATCTGCACTACAAAGAAGTATCACTTCCCACCGGTCAAAAGGGACATCCACAAAATGTGTAAAAACCAGAAAGGCAAGACAGGCCCTGGAGAACAGGGGGCCTTGTTATGCTGATGGGCGGGATGTCAATTGCCAACTGCCTCACTGGAGGAGTGCATTGTGTTCCCTAAAACAAGTAAACAACAGAGCTACAGAGCCAAGGCCACTTCCAGTCTAGGGAATATACCTGGGGAAAACTGAAAATCAATAAGAAAGAGCCACCTCCAAATTTAGGGCTGCACTGACTACAAGAACCTCAACTTGTGTACACCTTAAATATCCCAGGAAATATAAAAACGGTTCAAAACATTGTGGTACTTACCTACGATGGAATATTCCTCAGCCATGAAATCAATGTCATAAGACCAGTAGCAGCAATGTGAGTGGATTCAGGTACGATGATTCTAAGTGAAATAAGTCACACAGAAAAAGAAACTTATCATAAGATATCACTTATGAAGACCCTGTAAACATGGCTACACGTGAACTGAGTTAGGAAAGAGAACAGAGTCTCACATTTAGAAAACACTCTTATGCCTGCATAAAGGGGATGGAGAGGTGAGGTGATGCATAAAACCAGAGTTTGATATAAGCACAGGGACCGTTCCAAAAACCAACTTTGGAATAGACAAGACCTACACCTTCCTCAGTGAAAGAGACTCAAAACCCCATATTTCCCGCAGAGGAATATATCTGACTAGTAAGAATCTTAAAACCTATGTATTGATATGACTCCATAAGGGAATCAAGTGTGTCTAGAGTGGCATAAACATGGCAGCGAGAATCAGCTCAAACCCACTATAAAAAGGAATTTCAAAAGCAAAACGAAAAAACAGGGAAATTCTTTACAATTCCTTCAGGGTGTCTGAGGAAACCTGGAAAGACCCTATCTACAATGACAGCTGGATGTGGCATAAGGCTGGACACTTGGGACTGAGAGGATTGGTGAGATTGGGTGAGCAAATGCAGACCCTTTCAAGCAATAATGCATGGCCCCCATTCCATGGGTCCCAACTCTCCAGGTTCAAGGGAATATTACTACAGCTATAACATGTACAGGAAACCTAGAGAATGGACACACTGTGAATACGAAAGGTTTCTAAAACTCAACGAATAGTCCCTCTCCTGGTGCTCCAGTTTGACTTTCCAACTGCCTTACTATCAATCTCCCAACTTGGAGAGACAGGCCCTTTAACCTCCTGGTTTGCACAGGTTCCCAATTTGGCAGAGGATGGAAGGGACGAGGGAGAACCCATGAGAGAGTAGCTGTTAGGCATTTGGACGGGCACATGTCACTCTAATTTCCCGGCAGGAAGAAGAATTAACCAAAGTCTCAGCCACCCACCGGGAACCAGTATAGGACATGATCCAAAATTTTGGACTTGCGTTCAGCTCACAAAAAACGACTTGAGAAATGGAGCTCAGGGGCACAGCAATTCACAAACTGGCAGAGTGATAAAGGACAACTATCGTCCAAAAATCTGTTGAGGGAAGTCAACGAGGCAGACTTGAAAGCGAGGCAAAATAGCAGGAAACAGATTTCAAGAGGTACCTTGGAATCGCCTGTAAAGCACAGGAAGAGGGGCACAACTTGGACAATGGTGCACTTGGCCAAAAAGGGCGTATGCGTTTTCTCCTGAATATATTCAGGAGAAAACGCATACGCCCTTTTTGGCCAAGCAAGCAAGCGGGCAATGCAAATCTGCACTACAAAGAAGTATCACTTCCCACCGGTCAAAAGGGACATCCACAAAATGTGTAAAAACCAGAAAGGCAAGACAGGCCCTGGAGAACAGGGGGCCTTGTTATGCTGATGGGCGGGATGTAAATTGCCAACTGCCTCACTGGAGGAGTGCATTGTGTTCCCTAAAACAAGTAAACAACAGAGCTACAGAGCCAAGGCCACTTCCAGTCTAGGGAATATACCTGGGGAAAACTGAAAATCAATAAGAAAGAGCCACCTCCAAATTTAGGGCTGCACTGACTACAAGAACCTCAACTTGGGTACACCTTAAATATCCCAGGAAATATAAAAATGGTTCAAAACATTGTGGTACTTACGTACGATGGAATATCCCTCAGCCATGAAATCAATGTCATATGACCAGTAGCAGCAAAGTGAGTGGATTCAGGTACGATGATTCTAAGTGAAATAAGTCACACAGAAAAAGAAACTTATCATAAGATATCACTTATGAAGATCCTGTAAACATGGCTACACGTGAACTGAGTTAGGAAAGAGAACAGAGTCTCACATTTAGAAAACACTCTTATGCCTGCATAAAGGGGATGGAGAGGTGGGGTGATGCATAAAACCAGAGTTTGATATAAGCACAGGGACCGTTCCAAAAACCAACTTTGGAATAGACAAGACCTACACCTTCCTCAGTGAAAGAGACTCAAAACCCCATATTTCCCGCAGAGGAATATATCTGACTAGTAAGAATCTTAAAACCTATGTATTGATATGACTCCATAAGGGAATCAAGTGAGTCTAGAGTGGCATAAACATGGCAGCGAGAATCAGCTCAAACCCACTATAAAAAGGAATTTCAAAAGCAAAACCAAAAAACAGGGAAATGCTTTACAATTCCTTCAGGGTGTCTGAGGAAACCTGGAAAGACCCTATCTACCATGACAGCTGGATGTGGCATAAGGCTGGACACTTGGGACTGAGAGGATTGGTGAGATTGGGTGAGCAAATGCAGACCCTTTCAAGCAATAATGCATGGCCCCCATTCCATGGGTCCCAACTCTCCAGGTTCAAGGGAATATTACTACAGCTATAACATGTACAGGAAACCTAGAGAATGGACACACTGTGAATACGAAAGGTTTCTAAAACTCAACGAATAGTCCCTCTCCTGGTGCTCCAGTTTGACTTTCCAACTGCCTTACTATCAATCTCCCAACTTGGAGAGACAGGCCCTTTAACCTCCTGGTTTGCACAGGTTCCCAATTTGGCAGAGGATGGAAGGGACGAGGGAGAACCCATGAGAGAGTAGCTGTTAGGCATTTGGACGGGCACATGTCACTCTAATTTCCCGGCAGGAAGAAGAATTAACCAAAGTCTCAGCCACCCACCGGGAACCAGTATAGGACATGATCCAAAATTTTGGACTTGCGTTCAGCTCACAAAAAACGAGTTGAGAAATGGAGCTCAGGGGCACAGCAATTCACAAACTGGCAGAGTGATAAAGGACAACTATCGTCCAAAAATCTGTTGAGGGAAGTCAACGAGGCGGACTTGAAAGCGAGGCAAAATAGCAGGAAACAGATTTCAAGAGGTACCTTGGAATCGCCTGTAAAGCACAGGAAGAGGGGCACAACTTGGACAATGGTGCACTTGGCCAAAAAGGGCGTATGCGTTTTCTCCTGAATATATTCAGGAGAAAACGCATACGCCCTTTTTGGCCAAGCAAGCAAGCGGGCAATGCAAATCTGCACTACAAAGAAGTATCACTTCCCACCGGTCAAAAGGGACATCCACAAAATGTGTAAAAACCAGAAAGGCAAGACAGGCCCTGGAGAACAGGGGGCCTTGTTATGCTGATGGGCGGGATGTCAATTGCCAACTGCCTCACTGGAGGAGTGCATTGTGTTCCCTAAAACAAGTAAACAACAGAGCTACAGAGCCAAGGCCACTTCCAGTCTAGGGAATATACCTGGGGAAAACTGAAAATCAATAAGAAAGAGCCACCTCCAAATTTAGGGCTGCACTGACTACAAGAACCTCAACTTGTGTACACCTTAAATATCCCAGGAAATATAAAAACGGTTCAAAACATTGTGGTACTTACCTACGATGGAATATTCCTCAGCCATGAAATCAATGTCATAAGACCAGTAGCAGCAATGTGAGTGGATTCAGGTACGATGATTCTAAGTGAAATAAGTCACACAGAAAAAGAAACTTATCATAAGATATCACTTATGAAGACCCTGTAAACATGGCTACACGTGAACTGAGTTAGGAAAGAGAACAGAGTCTCACATTTAGAAAACACTCTTATGCCTGCATAAAGGGGATGGAGAGGTGGGGTGATGCATAAAACCAGAGTTTGATATAAGCACAGGGACCGTTCCAAAAACCAACTTTGGAATAGACAAGACCTACACCTTCCTCAGTGAAAGAGACTCAAAACCCCATATTTCCCGCAGAGGAATATATCTGACTAGTAAGAATCTTAAAACCTATGTATTGATATGACTCCATAAGGGAATCAAGTGTGTCTAGAGTGGCATAAACATGGCAGCGAGAATCAGCTCAAACCCACTATAAAAAGGAATTTCAAAAGCAAAACGAAAAAACAGGGAAATTCTTTACAATTCCTTCAGGGTGTCTGAGGAAACCTGGAAAGACCCTATCTACAATGACAGCTGGATGTGGCATAAGGCTGGACACTTGGGACTGAGAGGATTGGTGAGATTGGGTGAGCAAATGCAGACCCTTTCAAGCAATAATGCATGGCCCCCATTCCATGGGTCCCAACTCTCCAGGTTCAAGGGAATATTACTACAGCTATAACATGTACAGGAAACCTAGAGAATGGACACACTGTGAATACGAAAGGTTTCTAAAACTCAACGAATAGTCCCTCTCCTGGTGCTCCAGTTTGACTTTCCAACTGCCTTACTATCAATCTCCCAACTTGGAGAGACAGGCCCTTTAACCTCCTGGTTTGCACAGGTTCCCAATTTGGCAGAGGATGGAAGGGACGAGGGAGAACCCATGAGAGAGTAGCTGTTAGGCATTTGGACGGGCACATGTCACTCTAATTTCCCGGCAGGAAGAAGAATTAACCAAAGTCTCAGCCACCCACCGGGAACCAGTATAGGACATGATCCAAAATTTTGGACTTGCGTTCAGCTCACAAAAAACGACTTGAGAAATGGAGCTCAGGGGCACAGCAATTCACAAACTGGCAGAGTGATAAAGGACAACTATCGTCCAAAAATCTGTTGAGGGAAGTCAACGAGGCAGACTTGAAAGCGAGGCAAAATAGCAGGAAACAGATTTCAAGAGGTACCTTGGAATCGCCTGTAAAGCACAGGAAGAGGGGCACAACTTGGACAATGGTGCACTTGGCCAAAAAGGGCGTATGCGTTTTCTCCTGAATATATTCAGGAGAAAACGCATACGCCCTTTTTGGCCAAGCAAGCAAGCGGGCAATGCAAATCTGCACTACAAAGAAGTATCACTTCCCACCGGTCAAAAGGGACATCCACAAAATGTGTAAAAACCAGAAAGGCAAGACAGGCCCTGGAGAACAGGGGGCCTTGTTATGCTGATGGGCGGGATGTAAATTGCCAACTGCCTCACTGGAGGAGTGCATTGTGTTCCCTAAAACAAGTAAACAACAGAGCTACAGAGCCAAGGCCACTTCCAGTCTAGGGAATATACCTGGGGAAAACTGAAAATCAATAAGAAAGAGCCACCTCCAAATTTAGGGCTGCACTGACTACAAGAACCTCAACTTGGGTACACCTTAAATATCCCAGGAAATATAAAAATGGTTCAAAACATTGTGGTACTTACGTACGATGGAATATCCCTCAGCCATGAAATCAATGTCATATGACCAGTAGCAGCAAAGTGAGTGGATTCAGGTACGATGATTCTAAGTGAAATAAGTCACACAGAAAAAGAAACTTATCATAAGATATCACTTATGAAGATCCTGTAAACATGGCTACACGTGAACTGAGTTAGGAAAGAGAACAGAGTCTCACATTTAGAAAACACTCTTATGCCTGCATAAAGGGGATGGAGAGGTGGGGTGATGCATAAAACCAGAGTTTGATATAAGCACAGGGACCGTTCCAAAAACCAACTTTGGAATAGACAAGACCTACACCTTCCTCAGTGAAAGAGACTCAAAACCCCATATTTCCCGCAGAGGAATATATCTGACTAGTAAGAATCTTAAAACCTATGTATTGATATGACTCCATAAGGGAATCAAGTGAGTCTAGAGTGGCATAAACATGGCAGCGAGAATCAGCTCAAACCCACTATAAAAAGGAATTTCAAAAGCAAAACCAAAAAACAGGGAAATGCTTTACAATTCCTTCAGGGTGTCTGAGGAAACCTGGAAAGACCCTATCTACCATGACAGCTGGATGTGGCATAAGGCTGGACACTTGGGACTGAGAGGATTGGTGAGATTGGGTGAGCAAATGCAGACCCTTTCAAGCAATAATGCATGGCCCCCATTCCATGGGTCCCAACTCTCCAGGTTCAAGGGAATATTACTACAGCTATAACATGTACAGGAAACCTAGAGAATGGACACACTGTGAATACGAAAGGTTTCTAAAACTCAACGAATAGTCCCTCTCCTGGTGCTCCAGTTTGACTTTCCAACTGCCTTACTATCAATCTCCCAACTTGGAGAGACAGGCCCTCTAACCTCCTGGTTTGCACAGGTTCCCAATTTGGCAGAGGATGGAAGGGACGAGGGAGAACCCATGAGAGAGTAGCTGTTAGGCATTTGGACGGGCACATGTCACTCTAATTTCCCGGCAGGAAGAAGAATTAACCAAAGTCTCAGCCACCCACCGGGAACCAGTATAGGACATGATCCAAAATTTTGGACTTGCGTTCAGCTCACAAAAAACGAGTTGAGAAATGGAGCTCAGGGGCACAGCAATTCACAAACTGGCAGAGTGATAAAGGACAACTATCGTCCAAAAATCTGTTGAGGGAAGTCAACGAGGCGGACTTGAAAGCGAGGCAAAATAGCAGGAAACAGATTTCAAGAGGTACCTTGGAATCGCCTGTAAAGCACAGGAAGAGGGGCACAACTTGGACAATGGTGCACTTGGCCAAAAAGGGCGTATGCGTTTTCTCCTGAATATATTCAGGAGAAAACGCATACGCCCTTTTTGGCCAAGCAAGCAAGCGGGCAATGCAAATCTGCACTACAAAGAAGTATCACTTCCCACCGGTCAAAAGGGACATCCACAAAATGTGTAAAAACCAGAAAGGCAAGACAGGCCCTGGAGAACTGGGAGCCTTGTTATGCTGATGGGCGGGATGTAAATTGCCAACTGCCTCACTGGAGGAGTGCATTGTGTTCCCTAAAACAAGTAAACAACAGAGCTACAGAGCCAAGGCCACTTCCAGTCTAGGGAATATACCTGGGGAAAACTGAAAATCAATAAGAAAGAGCCACCTCCAAATTTAGGGCTGCACTGACTACAAGAACCTAAACTTGGGTACACCTTAAATATCCCAGGAAATATAAAAATGGTTCAAAACATTGTGGTACTTACGTACGATGGAATATTCCTCAGCCATGAAATCAATGTCATAAGACCAGTAGCAGCAAAGTGAGTGGATTCAGGTACGATGATTCTAAGTGAAATAAGTCACACAGAAAAAGAAACTTATCATAAGATATCACTTATGAAGACCCTGTAAACATGGCTACACGTGAACTGAGTTAGGAAAGAGAACAGAGTCTCACATTTAGAAAACACTCTTATGCCTGCATAAAGGGGATGGAGAGGTGGGGTGATGCATAAAACCAGAGTTTGATATAAGCACAGGGACCGTTCCAAAAACCAACTTTGGAATAGACAAGACCTACACCTTCCTCAGTGAAAGAGACTCAAAACCCCATATTTCCCGCAGAGGAATATATCTGACTAGTAAGAATCTGAAAACCTATGTATTGATATGACTCCATAAGGGAATCAAGTGTGTCTAGAGTGGCATAAACATGGCAGCGAGAATCAGCTCAAACCCACTATAAAAAGGAATTTCAAAAGCAAAACCAAAAAACAGGGAAATTCTTTACAATTCCTTCAGGGTGTCTGAGGAAACCTGGAAAGACCCTATCTACCATGACAGCTGGATGTGGCATAAGGCTGGACACTTGGGACTGAGAGGATTGGTGAGATTGGGTGAGCAAATGCAGACCCTTTCAAGCAATAATGCATGGCCCCCATTCCATGGGTCCCAACTCTCCAGGTTCAAGGGAATATTACTACAGCTATAACATGTACAGGAAACCTAGAGAATGGACACACTGTGAATACGAAAGGTTTCTAAAACTCAACGAATAGTCCCTCTCCTGGTGCTCCAGTTTGACTTTCCAACTGCCTTACTATCAATCTCCCAACTTGGAGAGACAGGCCCTTTAACCTCCTGGTTTGCACAGGTTCCCAATTTGGCAGAGGATGGAAGGGACGAGGGAGAACCCATGAGAGAGTAGCTGTTAGGCATTTGGACGGGCACATGTCACTCTAATTTCCCGGCAGGAAGAAGAATTAACCAAAGTCTCAGCCACCCACCGGGAACCAGTATAGGACATGATCCAAAATTTTGGACTTGCGTTCAGCTCACAAAAAACGACTTGAGAAATGGAGCTCAGGGGCACAGCAATTCACAAACTGGCAGAGTGATAAAGGACAACTATCGTCCAAAAATCTGTTGAGGGAAGTCAACGAGGCAGACTTGAAAGCGAGGCAAAATAGCAGGAAACAGATTTCAAGAGGTACCTTGGAATCGCCTGTAAAGCACAGGAAGAGGGGCACAAGTTGGACAATGGTGCACTTGGCCAAAAAGGGCATATGCGTTTTCTCCTGAATATATTCAGGAGAAAACGCATACGCCCTTTTTGGCCAAGCAAGCAAGCGGGCAATGCAAATCTGCACTACAAAGAAGTATCACTTCCCACCGGTCAAAAGGGACATCCACAAAATGTGTAAAAACCAGAAAGGCAAGACAGGCCCTGGAGAACAGGGGGCCTTGTTATGCTGATGGGCGGGATGTCAATTGCCAACTGCCTCACTGGAGGAGTGCATTGTGTTCCCTAAAACAAGTAAACAACAGAGCTACAGAGCCAAGGCCACTTCCAGTCTAGGGAATATACCTGGGGAAAACTGAAAATCAATAAGAAAGAGCCACCTCCAAATTTAGGGCTGCACTGACTACAAGAACCTCAACTTGGGTACACCTTAAATATCCCAGGAAATATAAAAATGGTTCAAAACATTGTGGTACTTACGTACGATGGAATATCCCTCAGCCATGAAATCAATGTCATATGACCAGTAGCAGCAAAGTGAGTGGATTCAGGTACGATGATTCTAAGTGAAATAAGTCACACAGAAAAAGAAACTTATCATAAGATATCACTTATGGAGATCCTGTAAACATGGCTACACGTGAACTGAGTTAGGAAAGAGAACAGAGTCTCACATTTAGAAAACACTCTTATGCCTGCATAAAGGGGATGGAGAGGTGGGGTGATGCATAAAACCAGAGTTTGATATAAGCACAGGGACCGTTCCAAAAACCAACTTTGGAATAGACAAGACCTACACCTTCCTCAGTGAAAGAGACTCAAAACCCCATATTTCCCGCAGAGGAATATATCTGACTAGTAAGAATCTTAAAACCTATGTATTGATATGACTCCATAAGGGAATCAAGTGTGTCTAGAGTGGCATAAACATGGCAGCGAGAATCAGCTCAAACCCACTATAAAAAGGAATTTCAAAAGCAAAACCAAAAAACAGGGAAATTCTTTACAATTCCTTCAGGGTGTCTGAGGAAACCTGGAAAGACCCTATCTACAATGACAGCTGGATGTGGCATAAGGCTGGACACTTGGGACTGAGAGGATTGGTGAGATTGGGTGAGCAAATGCAGACCCTTTCAAGCAATAATGCATGGCCCCCATTCCATGGGTCCCAACTCTCCAGGTTCAAGGGAATATTACTACAGCTATAACATGTACAGGAAACCTAGAGAATGGACACACTGTGAATACGAAAGGTTTCTAAAACTCAACGAATAGTCCCTCTCCTGGTGCTCCAGTTTGACTTTCCAACTGCCTTACTATCAATCTCCCAACTTGGAGAGACAGGCCCTTTAACCTCCTGGTTTGCACAGGTTCCCAATTTGGCAGAGGATGGAAGGGACGAGGGAGAACCCATGAGAGAGTAGCTGTTAGGCATTTGGACGGGCACATGTCACTCTAATTTCCCGGCAGGAAGAAGAATTAACCAAAGTCTCAGCCACCCACCGGGAACCAGTATAGGACATGATCCAAAATTTTGGACTTGCGTTCAGCTCACAAAAAACGAGTTGAGAAATGGAGCTCAGGGGCACAGCAATTCACAAACTGGCAGAGTGATAAAGGACAACTATCGTCCAAAAATCTGTTGAGGGAAGTCAACGAGGCGGACTTGAAAGCGAGGCAAAATAGCAGGAAACAGATTTCAAGAGGTACCTTGGAATCGCCTGTAAAGCACAGGAAGAGGGGCACAACTTGGACAATGGTGCACTTGGCCAAAAAGGGCGTATGCGTTTTCTCCTGAATATATTCAGGAGAAAACGCATACGCCCTTTTTGGCCAAGCAAGCAAGCGGGCAATGCAAATCTGCACTACAAAGAAGTATCACTTCCCACCGGTCAAAAGGGACATCCACAAAATGTGTAAAAACCAGAAAGGCAAGACAGGCCCTGGAGAACAGGGGGCCTTGTTATGCTGATGGGCGGGATGTCAATTGCCAACTGCCTCACTGGAGGAGTGCATTGTGTTCCCTAAAACAAGTAAACAACAGAGCTACAGAGCCAAGGCCACTTCCAGTCTAGGGAATATACCTGGGGAAAACTGAAAATCAATAAGAAAGAGCCACCTCCAAATTTAGGGCTGCACTGACTACAAGAACCTCAACTTGTGTACACCTTAAATATCCCAGGAAATATAAAAACGGTTCAAAACATTGTGGTACTTACCTACGATGGAATATTCCTCAGCCATGAAATCAATGTCATAAGACCAGTAGCAGCAATGTGAGTGGATTCAGGTACGATGATTCTAAGTGAAATAAGTCACACAGAAAAAGAAACTTATCATAAGATATCACTTATGAAGACCCTGTAAACATGGCTACACGTGAACTGAGTTAGGAAAGAGAACAGAGTCTCACATTTAGAAAACACTCTTATGCCTGCATAAAGGGGATGGAGAGGTGGGGTGATGCATAAAACCAGAGTTTGATATAAGCACAGGGACCGTTCCAAAAACCAACTTTGGAATAGACAAGACCTACACCTTCCTCAGTGAAAGAGACTCAAAACCCCATATTTCCCGCAGAGGAATATATCTGACTAGTAAGAATCTGAAAACCTATGTATTGATATGACTCCATAAGGGAATCAAGTGTGTCTAGAGTGGCATAAACATGGCAGCGAGAATCAGCTCAAACCCACTATAAAAAGGAATTTCAAAAGCAAAACCAAAAAACAGGGAAATTCTTTACAATTCCTTCAGGGTGTCTGAGGAAACCTGGAAAGACCCTATCTACCATGACAGCTGGATGTGGCATAAGGCTGGACACTTGGGACTGAGAGGATTGGTGAGATTGGGTGAGCAAATGCAGACCCTTTCAAGCAATAATGCATGGCCCCCATTCCATGGGTCCCAACTCTCCAGGTTCAAGGGAATATTACTACAGCTATAACATGTACAGGAAACCTAGAGAATGGACACACTGTGAATACGAAAGGTTTCTAAAACTCAACGAATAGTCCCTCTCCTGGTGCTCCAGTTTG
Source organism: Mesoplodon densirostris (assembly GCF_025265405.1). NCBI lineage: Eukaryota > Metazoa > Chordata > Mammalia > Artiodactyla > Ziphiidae > Mesoplodon > Mesoplodon densirostris. The sequence goes on along the minus strand of NW_026778200.1, from coordinate 4,197,040 downwards.
ACTTTCCAACTGCCTTACTATCAATCTCCCAACTTGGAGAGACAGGCCCTTTAACCTCCTGGTTTGCACAGGTTCCCAATTTGGCAGAGGATGGAAGGGACGAGGGAGAACCCATGAGAGAGTAGCTGTTAGGCATTTGGACGGGCACATGTCACTCTAATTTCCCGGCAGGAAGAAGAATTAACCAAAGTCTCAGCCACCCACCGGGAACCAGTATAGGACATGATCCAAAATTTTGGACTTGCGTTCAGCTCACAAAAAACGAGTTGAGAAATGGAGCTCAGGGGCACAGCAATTCACAAACTGGCAGAGTGATAAAGGACAACTATCGTCCAAAAATCTGTTGAGGGAAGTCAACGAGGCGGACTTGAAAGCGAGGCAAAATAGCAGGAAACAGATTTCAAGAGGTACCTTGGAATCGCCTGTAAAGCACAGGAAGAGGGGCACAACTTGGACAATGGTGCACTTGGCCAAAAAGGGCGTATGCGTTTTCTCCTGAATATATTCAGGAGAAAACGCATACGCCCTTTTTGGCCAAGCAAGCAAGCGGGCAATGCAAATCTGCACTACAAAGAAGTATCACTTCCCACCGGTCAAAAGGGACATCCACAAAATGTGTAAAAACCAGAAAGGCAAGACAGGCCCTGGAGAACAGGGGGCCTTGTTATGCTGATGGGCGGGATGTCAATTGCCAACTGCCTCACTGGAGGAGTGCATTGTGTTCCCTAAAACAAGTAAACAACAGAGCTACAGAGCCAAGGCCACTTCCAGTCTAGGGAATATACCTGGGGAAAACTGAAAATCAATAAGAAAGAGCCACCTCCAAATTTAGGGCTGCACTGACTACAAGAACCTCAACTTGTGTACACCTTAAATATCCCAGGAAATATAAAAACGGTTCAAAACATTGTGGTACTTACCTACGATGGAATATTCCTCAGCCATGAAATCAATGTCATAAGACCAGTAGCAGCAATGTGAGTGGATTCAGGTACGATGATTCTAAGTGAAATAAGTCACACAGAAAAAGAAACTTATCATAAGATATCACTTATGAAGATCCTGTAAACATGGCTACACGTGAACTGAGTTAGGAAAGAGAACAGAGTCTCACATTTAGAAAACACTCTTATGCCTGCATAAAGGGGATGGAGAGGTGGGGTGATGCATAAAACCAGAGTTTGATATAAGCACAGGGACCGTTCCAAAAACCAACTTTGGAATAGACAAGACCTACACCTTCCTCAGTGAAAGAGACTCAAAACCCCATATTTCCCGCAGAGGAATATATCTGACTAGTAAGAATCTGAAAACCTATGTATTGATATGACTCCATAAGGGAATCAAGTGTGTCTAGAGTGGCATAAACATGGCAGCGAGAATCAGCTCAAACCCACTATAAAAAGGAATTTCAAAAGCAAAACCAAAAAACAGGGAAATTCTTTACAATTCCTTCAGGGTGTCTGAGGAAACCTGGAAAGACCCTATCTACCATGACAGCTGGATGTGGCATAAGGCTGGACACTTGGGACTGAGAGGATTGGTGAGATTGGGTGAGCAAATGCAGACCCTTTCAAGCAATAATGCATGGCCCCCATTCCATGGGTCCCAACTCTCCAGGTTCAAGGGAATATTACTACAGCTATAACATGTACAGGAAACCTAGAGAATGGACACACTGTGAATACGAAAGGTTTCTAAAACTCAACGAATAGTCCCTCTCCTGGTGCTCCAGTTTGACTTTCCAACTGCCTTACTATCAATCTCCCAACTTGGAGAGACAGGCCCTTTAACCTCCTGGTTTGCACAGGTTCCCAATTTGGCAGAGGATGGAAGGGACGAGGGAGAACCCATGAGAGAGTAGCTGTTAGGCATTTGGACGGGCACATGTCACTCTAATTTCCCGGCAGGAAGAAGAATTAACCAAAGTCTCAGCCACCCACCGGGAACCAGTATAGGACATGATCCAAAATTTTGGACTTGCGTTCAGCTCACAAAAAACGAGTTGAGAAATGGAGCTCAGGGGCACAGCAATTCACAAACTGGCAGAGTGATAAAGGACAACTATCGTCCAAAAATCTGTTGAGGGAAGTCAACGAGGCGGACTTGAAAGCGAGGCAAAATAGCAGGAAACAGATTTCAAGAGGTACCTTGGAATCGCCTGTAAAGCACAGGAAGAGGGGCACAACTTGGACAATGGTGCACTTGGCCAAAAAGGGCGTATGCGTTTTCTCCTGAATATATTCAGGAGAAAACGCATACGCCCTTTTTGGCCAAGCAAGCAAGCGGGCAATGCAAATCTGCACTACAAAGAAGTATCACTTCCCACCGGTCAAAAGGGACATCCACAAAATGTGTAAAAACCAGAAAGGCAAGACAGGCCCTGGAGAACAGGGGGCCTTGTTATGCTGATGGGCGGGATGTCAATTGCCAACTGCCTCACTGGAGGAGTGCATTGTGTTCCCTAAAACAAGTAAACAACAGAGCTACAGAGCCAAGGCCACTTCCAGTCTAGGGAATATACCTGGGGAAAACTGAAAATCAATAAGAAAGAGCCACCTCCAAATTTAGGGCTGCACTGACTACAAGAACCTCAACTTGTGTACACCTTAAATATCCCAGGAAATATAAAAACGGTTCAAAACATTGTGGTACTTACCTACGATGGAATATTCCTCAGCCATGAAATCAATGTCATAAGACCAGTAGCAGCAATGTGAGTGGATTCAGGTACGATGATTCTAAGTGAAATAAGTCACACAGAAAAAGAAACTTATCATAAGATATCACTTATGAAGACCCTGTAAACATGGCTACACGTGAACTGAGTTAGGAAAGAGAACAGAGTCTCACATTTAGAAAACACTCTTATGCCTGCATAAAGGGGATGGAGAGGTGGGGTGATGCATAAAACCAGAGTTTGATATAAGCACAGGGACCGTTCCAAAAACCAACTTTGGAATAGACAAGACCTACACCTTCCTCAGTGAAAGAGACTCAAAACCCCATATTTCCCGCAGAGGAATATATCTGACTAGTAAGAATCTTAAAACCTATGTATTGATATGACTCCATAAGGGAATCAAGTGTGTCTAGAGTGGCATAAACATGGCAGCGAGAATCAGCTCAAACCCACTATAAAAAGGAATTTCAAAAGCAAAACGAAAAAACAGGGAAATTCTTTACAATTCCTTCAGGGTGTCTGAGGAAACCTGGAAAGACCCTATCTACAATGACAGCTGGATGTGGCATAAGGCTGGACACTTGGGACTGAGAGGATTGGTGAGATTGGGTGAGCAAATGCAGACCCTTTCAAGCAATAATGCATGGCCCCCATTCCATGGGTCCCAACTCTCCAGGTTCAAGGGAATATTACTACAGCTATAACATGTACAGGAAACCTAGAGAATGGACACACTGTGAATACGAAAGGTTTCTAAAACTCAACGAATAGTCCCTCTCCTGGTGCTCCAGTTTGACTTTCCAACTGCCTTACTATCAATCTCCCAACTTGGAGAGACAGGCCCTTTAACCTCCTGGTTTGCACAGGTTCCCAATTTGGCAGAGGATGGAAGGGACGAGGGAGAACCCATGAGAGAGTAGCTGTTAGGCATTTGGACGGGCACATGTCACTCTAATTTCCCGGCAGGAAGAAGAATTAACCAAAGTCTCAGCCACCCACCGGGAACCAGTATAGGACATGATCCAAAATTTTGGACTTGCGTTCAGCTCACAAAAAACGACTTGAGAAATGGAGCTCAGGGGCACAGCAATTCACAAACTGGCAGAGTGATAAAGGACAACTATCGTCCAAAAATCTGTTGAGGGAAGTCAACGAGGCAGACTTGAAAGCGAGGCAAAATAGCAGGAAACAGATTTCAAGAGGTACCTTGGAATCGCCTGTAAAGCACAGGAAGAGGGGCACAACTTGGACAATGGTGCACTTGGCCAAAAAGGGCGTATGCGTTTTCTCCTGAATATATTCAGGAGAAAACGCATACGCCCTTTTTGGCCAAGCAAGCAAGCGGGCAATGCAAATCTGCACTACAAAGAAGTATCACTTCCCACCGGTCAAAAGGGACATCCACAAAATGTGTAAAAACCAGAAAGGCAAGACAGGCCCTGGAGAACAGGGGGCCTTGTTATGCTGATGGGCGGGATTTAAATTGCCAACTGCCTCACTGGAGGAGTGCATTGTGTTCCCTAAAACAAGTAAACAACAGAGCTACAGAGCCAAGGCCACTTCCAGTCTAGGGAATATACCTGGGGAAAACTGAAAATCAATAAGAAAGAGCCACCTCCAAATTTAGGGCTGCACTGACTACAAGAACCTCAACTTGGGTACACCTTAAATATCCCAGGAAATATAAAAATGGTTCAAAACATTGTGGTACTTACGTACGATGGAATATCCCTCAGCCATGAAATCAATGTCATATGACCAGTAGCAGCAAAGTGAGTGGATTCAGGTACGATGATTCTAAGTGAAATAAGTCACACAGAAAAAGAAACTTATCATAAGATATCACTTATGAAGATCCTGTAAACATGGCTACACGTGAACTGAGTTAGGAAAGAGAACAGAGTCTCACATTTAGAAAACACTCTTATGCCTGCATAAAGGGGATGGAGAGGTGGGGTGATGCATAAAACCAGAGTTTGATATAAGCACAGGGACCGTTCCAAAAACCAACTTTGGAATAGACAAGACCTACACCTTCCTCAGTGAAAGAGACTCAAAACCCCATATTTCCCGCAGAGGAATATATCTGACTAGTAAGAATCTTAAAACCTATGTATTGATATGACTCCATAAGGGAATCAAGTGAGTCTAGAGTGGCATAAACATGGCAGCGAGAATCAGCTCAAACCCACTATAAAAAGGAATTTCAAAAGCAAAACCAAAAAACAGGGAAATGCTTTACAATTCCTTCAGGGTGTCTGAGGAAACCTGGAAAGACCCTATCTACCATGACAGCTGGATGTGGCATAAGGCTGGACACTTGGGACTGAGAGGATTGGTGAGATTGGGTGAGCAAATGCAGACCCTTTCAAGCAATAATGCATGGCCCCCATTCCATGGGTCCCAACTCTCCATGTTCAAGGGAATATTACTACAGCTATAACATGTACAGGAAACCTAGAGAATGGACACACTGTGAATACGAAAGGTTTCTAAAACTCAACGAATAGTCCCTCTCCTGGTGCTCCAGTTTGACTTTCCAACTGCCTTACTATCAATCTCCCAACTTGGAGAGACAGGCCCTCTAACCTCCTGGTTTGCACAGGTTCCCAATTTGGCAGAGGATGGAAGGGACGAGGGAGAACCCATGAGAGAGTAGCTGTTAGGCATTTGGACGGGCACATGTCACTCTAATTTCCCGGCAGGAAGAAGAATTAACCAAAGTCTCAGCCACCCACCGGGAACCAGTATAGGACATGATCCAAAATTTTGGACTTGCGTTCAGCTCACAAAAAACGAGTTGAGAAATGGAGCTCAGGGGCACAGCAATTCACAAACTGGCAGAGTGATAAAGGACAACTATCGTCCAAAAATCTGTTGAGGGAAGTCAACGAGGCGGACTTGAAAGCGAGGCAAAATAGCAGGAAACAGATTTCAAGAGGTACCTTGGAATCGCCTGTAAAGCACAGGAAGAGGGGCACAACTTGGACAATGGTGCACTTGGCCAAAAAGGGCGTATGCGTTTTCTCCTGAATATATTCAGGAGAAAACGCATACGCCCTTTTTGGCCAAGCAAGCAAGCGGGCAATGCAAATCTGCACTACAAAGAAGTATCACTTCCCACCGGTCAAAAGGGACATCCACAAAATGTGTAAAAACCAGAAAGGCAAGACAGGCCCTGGAGAACTGGGAGCCTTGTTATGCTGATGGGCGGGATGTCAATTGCCAACTGCCTCACTGGAGGAGTGCATTGTGTTCCCTAAAACAAGTAAACAACAGAGCTACAGAGCCAAGGCCACTTCCAGTCTAGGGAATATACCTGGGGAAAACTGAAAATCAATAAGAAAGAGCCACCTCCAAATTTAGGGCTGCACTGACTACAAGAACCTAAACTTGGGTACACCTTAAATATCCCAGGAAATATAAAAATGGTTCAAAACATTGTGGTACTTACGTACGATGGAATATTCCTCAGCCATGAAATCAATGTCATAAGACCAGTAGCAGCAAAGTGAGTGGATTCAGGTACGATGATTCTAAGTGAAATAAGTCACACAGAAAAAGAAACTTATCATAAGATATCACTTATGAAGATCCTGTAAACATGGCTACACGTGAACTGAGTTAGGAAAGAGAACAGAGTCTCACATTTAGAAAAAACTCTTATGCCTGCATAAAGGGGATGGAGAGGTGGGGTGATGCATAAAACCAGAGTTTGATATAAGCACAGGGACCGTTCCAAAAACCAACTTTGGAATAGACAAGACCTACACCTTCCTCAGTGAAAGAGACTCAAAACCCCATATTTCCCGCAGAGGAATATATCTGACTAGTAAGAATTTTAAAACCTATGTATTGATATGACTCCATAAGGGAATCAAGTGTGTCTAGAGTGGCATAAACATGGCAGCGAGAATCAGCTCAAACCCACTATAAAAAGGAATTTCAAAAGCAAAACCAAAAAACAGGGAAATTCTTTACAATTCCTTCAGGGTGTCTGAGGAAACCTGGAAAGACCCTATCTACCATGACAGCTGGATGTGGCATAAGGCTGGACACTTGGGACTGAGAGGATTGGTGAGATTGGGTGAGCAAATGCAGACCCTTTCAAGCAATAATGCATGGCCCCCATTCCATGGGTCCCAACTCTCCAGGTTCAAGGGAATATTACTACAGCTATAACATGTACAGGAAACCTAGAGAATGGACACACTGTGAATACGAAAGGTTTCTAAAACTCAACGAATAGTCCCTCTCCTGGTGCTCCAGTTTGACTTTCCAACTGCCTTACTATCAATCTCCCAACTTGGAGAGACAGGCCCTTTAACCTCCTGGTTTGCACAGGTTCCCAATTTGGCAGAGGATGGAAGGGACGAGGGAGAACCCATGAGAGAGTAGCTGTTAGGCATTTGGACGGGCACATGTCACTCTAATTTCCCGGCAGGAAGAAGAATTAACCAAAGTCTCAGCCACCCACCGGGAACCAGTATAGGACATGATCCAAAATTTTGGACTTGCGTTCAGCTCACAAAAAACGAGTTGAGAAATGGAGCTCAGGGGCACAGCAATTCACAAACTGGCAGAGTGATAAAGGACAACTATCGTCCAAAAATCTGTTGAGGGAAGTCAACGAGGCGGACTTGAAAGCGAGGCAAAATAGCAGGAAACAGATTTCAAGAGGTACCTTGGAATCGCCTGTAAAGCACAGGAAGAGGGGCACAACTTGGACAATGGTGCACTTGGCCAAAAAGGGCGTATGGGTTTTCTCCTGAATATATTCAGGAGAAAACGCATACGCCCTTTTTGGCCAAGCAAGCAAGCGGGCAATGCAAATCTGCACTACAAAGAAGTATCACTTCCCACCGGTCAAAAGGGACATCCACAAAATGTGTAAAAACCAGAAAGGCAAGACAGGCCCTGGAGAACAGGGGGCCTTGTTATGCTGATGGGCGGGATGTCAATTGCCAACTGCCTCACTGGAGGAGTGCATTGTGTTCCCTAAAACAAGTAAACAACAGAGCTACAGAGCCAAGGCCACTTCCAGTCTAGGGAATATACCTGGGGAAAACTGAAAATCAATAAGAAAGAGCCACCTCCAAATTTAGGGCTGCACTGACTACAAGAACCTCAACTTGTGTACACCTTAAATATCCCAGGAAATATAAAAACGGTTCAAAACATTGTGGTACTTACCTACGATGGAATATTCCTCAGCCATGAAATCAATGTCATAAGACCAGTAGCAGCAATGTGAGTGGATTCAGGTACGATGATTCTAAGTGAAATAAGTCACACAGAAAAAGAAACTTATCATAAGATATCACTTATGAAGATCCTGTAAACATGGCTACACGTGAACTGAGTTAGGAAAGAGAACAGAGTCTCACATTTAGAAAACACTCTTATGCCTGCATAAAGGGGATGGAGAGGTGGGGTGATGCATAAAACCAGAGTTTGATATAAGCACAGGGACCGTTCCAAAAACCAACTTTGGAATAGACAAGACCTACACCTTCCTCAGTGAAAGAGACTCAAAACCCCATATTTCCCGCAGAGGAATATATCTGACTAGTAAGAATCTTAAAACCTATGTATTGATATGACTCCATAAGGGAATCAAGTGTGTCTAGAGTGGCATAAACATGGCAGCGAGAATCAGCTCAAACCCACTATAAAAAGGAATTTCAAAAGCAAAACCAAAAAACAGGGAAATTCTTTACAATTCCTTCAGGGTGTCTGAGGAAACCTGGAAAGACCCTATCTACAATGACAGCTGGATGTGGCATAAGGCTGGACACTTGGGACTGAGAGGATTGGTGAGATTGGGTGAGCAAATGCAGACCCTTTCAAGCAATAATGCATGGCCCCCATTCCATGGGTCCCAACTCTCCAGGTTCAAGGGAATATTACTACAGCTATAACATGTACAGGAAACCTAGAGAATGGACACACTGTGAATACGAAAGGTTTCTAAAACTCAACGAATAGTCCCTCTCCTGGTGCTCCAGTTTGACTTTCCAACTGCCTTACTATCAATCTCCCAACTTGGAGAGACAGGCCCTTTAACCTCCTGGTTTGCACAGGTTCCCAATTTGGCAGAGGATGGAAGGGACGAGGGAGAACCCATGAGAGAGTAGCTGTTAGGCATTTGGACGGGCACATGTCACTCTAATTTCCCGGCAGGAAGAAGAATTAACCAAAGTCTCAGCCACCCACCGGGAACCAGTATAGGACATGATCCAAAATTTTGGACTTGCGTTCAGCTCACAAAAAACGACTTGAGAAATGGAGCTCAGGGGCACAGCAATTCACAAACTGGCAGAGTGATAAAGGACAACTATCGTCCAAAAATCTGTTGAGGGAAGTCAACGAGGCAGACTTGAAAGCGAGGCAAAATAGCAGGAAACAGATTTCAAGAGGTACCTTGGAATCGCCTGTAAAGCACAGGAAGAGGGGCACAAGTTGGACAATGGTGCACTTGGCCAAAAAGGGCATATGCGTTTTCTCCTGAATATATTCAGGAGAAAACGCATACGCCCTTTTTGGCCAAGCAAGCAAGCGGGCAATGCAAATCTGCACTACAAAGAAGTATCACTTCCCACCGGTCAAAAGGGACATCCACAAAATGTGTAAAAACCAGAAAGGCAAGACAGGCCCTGGAGAACAGGGGGCCTTGTTATGCTGATGGGCGGGATGTCAATTGCCAACTGCCTCACTGGAGGAGTGCATTGTGTTCCCTAAAACAAGTAAACAACAGAGCTACAGAGCCAAGGCCACTTCCAGTCTAGGGAATATACCTGGGGAAAACTGAAAATCAATAAGAAAGAGCCACCTCCAAATTTAGGGCTGCACTGACTACAAGAACCTCAACTTGGGTACACCTTAAATATCCCAGGAAATATAAAAATGGTTCAAAACATTGTGGTACTTACGTACGATGGAATATCCCTCAGCCATGAAATCAATGTCATATGACCAGTAGCAGCAAAGTGAGTGGATTCAGGTACGATGATTCTAAGTGAAATAAGTCACACAGAAAAAGAAACTTATCATAAGATATCACTTATGGAGATCCTGTAAACATGGCTACACGTGAACTGAGTTAGGAAAGAGAACAGAGTCTCACATTTAGAAAACACTCTTATGCCTGCATAAAGGGGATGGAGAGGTGGGGTGATGCATAAAACCAGAGTTTGATATAAGCACAGGGACCGTTCCAAAAACCAACTTTGGAATAGACAAGACCTACACCTTCCTCAGTGAAAGAGACTCAAAACCCCATATTTCCCGCAGAGGAATATATCTGACTAGTAAGAATCTTAAAACCTATGTATTGATATGACTCCATAAGGGAATCAAGTGTGTCTAGAGTGGCATAAACATGGCAGCGAGAATCAGCTCAAACCCACTATAAAAAGGAATTTCAAAAGCAAAACCAAAAAACAGGGAAATTCTTTACAATTCCTTCAGGGTGTCTGAGGAAACCTGGAAAGACCCTATCTACAATGACAGCTGGATGTGGCATAAGGCTGGACACTTGGGACTGAGAGGATTGGTGAGATTGGGTGAGCAAATGCAGACCCTTTCAAGCAATAATGCATGGCCCCCATTCCATGGGTCCCAACTCTCCAGGTTCAAGGGAATATTACTACAGCTATAACATGTACAGGAAACCTAGAGAATGGACACACTGTGAATACGAAAGGTTTCTAAAACTCAACGAATAGTCCCTCTCCTGGTGCTCCAGTTTGACTTTCCAACTGCCTTACTATCAATCTCCCAACTTGGAGAGACAGGCCCTTTAACCTCCTGGTTTGCACAGGTTCCCAATTTGGCAGAGGATGGAAGGGACGAGGGAGAACCCATGAGAGAGTAGCTGTTAGGCATTTGGACGGGCACATGTCACTCTAATTTCCCGGCAGGAAGAAGAATTAACCAAAGTCTCAGCCACCCACCGGGAACCAGTATAGGACATGATCCAAAATTTTGGACTTGCGTTCAGCTCACAAAAAACGAGTTGAGAAATGGAGCTCAGGGGCACAGCAATTCACAAACTGGCAGAGTGATAAAGGACAACTATCGTCCAAAAATCTGTTGAGGGAAGTCAACGAGGCGGACTTGAAAGCGAGGCAAAATAGCAGGAAACAGATTTCAAGAGGTACCTTGGAATCGCCTGTAAAGCACAGGAAGAGGGGCACAACTTGGACAATGGTGCACTTGGCCAAAAAGGGCGTATGCGTTTTCTCCTGAATATATTCAGGAGAAAACGCATACGCCCTTTTTGGCCAAGCAAGCAAGCGGGCAATGCAAATCTGCACTACAAAGAAGTATCACTTCCCACCGGTCAAAAGGGACATCCACAAAATGTGTAAAAACCAGAAAGGCAAGACAGGCCCTGGAGAACAGGGGGCCTTGTTATGCTGATGGGCGGGATGTCAATTGCCAACTGCCTCACTGGAGGAGTGCATTGTGTTCCCTAAAACAAGTAAACAACAGAGCTACAGAGCCAAGGCCACTTCCAGTCTAGGGAATATACCTGGGGAAAACTGAAAATCAATAAGAAAGAGCCACCTCCAAATTTAGGGCTGCACTGACTACAAGAACCTCAACTTGTGTACACCTTAAATATCCCAGGAAATATAAAAACGGTTCAAAACATTGTGGTACTTACCTACGATGGAATATTCCTCAGCCATGAAATCAATGTCATAAGACCAGTAGCAGCAATGTGAGTGGATTCAGGTACGATGATTCTAAGTGAAATAAGTCACACAGAAAAAGAAACTTATCATAAGATATCACTTATGAAGATCCTGTAAACATGGCTACACGTGAACTGAGTTAGGAAAGAGAACAGAGTCTCACATTTAGAAAACACTCTTATGCCTGCATAAAGGGGATGGAGAGGTGGGGTGATGCATAAAACCAGAGTTTGATATAAGCACAGGGACCGTTCCAAAAACCAACTTTGGAATAGACAAGACCTACACCTTCCTCAGTGAAAGAGACTCAAAACCCCATATTTCCCGCAGAGGAATATATCTGACTAGTAAGAATCTTAAAACCTATGTATTGATATGACTCCATAAGGGAATCAAGTGAGTCTAGAGTGGCATAAACATGGCAGCGAGAATCAGCTCAAACCCACTATAAAAAGGAATTTCAAAAGCAAAACCAAAAAACAGGGAAATGCTTTACAATTCCTTCAGGGTGTCTGAGGAAACCTGGAAAGACCCTATCTACCATGACAGCTGGATGTGGCATAAGGCTGGACACTTGGGACTGAGAGGATTGGTGAGATTGGGTGAGCAAATGCAGACCCTTTCAAGCAATAATGCATGGCCCCCATTCCATGGGTCCCAACTCTCCAGGTTCAAGGGAATATTACTACAGCTATAACATGTACAGGAAACCTAGAGAATGGACACACTGTGAATACGAAAGGTTTCTAAAACTCAACGAATAGTCCCTCTCCTGGTGCTCCAGTTTGACTTTCCAACTGCCTTACTATCAATCTCCCAACTTGGAGAGACAGGCCCTCTAACCTCCTGGTTTGCACAGGTTCCCAATTTGGCAGAGGATGGAAGGGACGAGGGAGAACCCATGAGAGAGTAGCTGTTAGGCATTTGGACGGGCACATGTCACTCTAATTTCCCGGCAGGAAGAAGAATTAACCAAAGTCTCAGCCACCCACCGGGAACCAGTATAGGACATGATCCAAAATTTTGGACTTGCGTTCAGCTCACAAAAAACGAGTTGAGAAATGGAGCTCAGGGGCACAGCAATTCACAAACTGGCAGAGTGATAAAGGACAACTATCGTCCAAAAATCTGTTGAGGGAAGTCAACGAGGCGGACTTGAAAGCGAGGCAAAATAGCAGGAAACAGATTTCAAGAGGTACCTTGGAATCGCCTGTAAAGCACAGGAAGAGGGGCACAACTTGGACAATGGTGCACTTGGCCAAAAAGGGCGTATGCGTTTTCTCCTGAATATATTCAGGAGAAAACGCATACGCCCTTTTTGGCCAAGCAAGCAAGCGGGCAATGCAAATCTGCACTACAAAGAAGTATCACTTCCCACCGGTCAAAAGGGACATCCACAAAATGTGTAAAAACCAGAAAGGCAAGACAGGCCCTGGAGAACTGGGAGCCTTGTTATGCTGATGGGCGGGATGTCAATTGCCAACTGCCTCACTGGAGGAGTGCATTGTGTTCCCTAAAACAAGTAAACAACAGAGCTACAGAGCCAAGGCCACTTCCAGTCTAGGGAATATACCTGGGGAAAACTGAAAATCAATAAGAAAGAGCCACCTCCAAATTTAGGGCTGCACTGACTACAAGAACCTCAACTTGGGTACACCTTAAATATCCCAGGAAATATAAAAATGGTTCAAAACATTGTGGTACTTACGTACGATGGAATATTCCTCAGCCATGAAATCAATGTCATAAGACCAGTAGCAGCAAAGTGAGTGGATTCAGGTACGATGATTCTAAGTGAAATAAGTCACACAGAAAAAGAAACTTATCATAAGATATCACTTATGAAGATCCTGTAAACATGGCTACACGTGAACTGAGTTAGGAAAGAGAACAGAGTCTCACATTTAGAAAAAACTCTTATGCCTGCATAAAGGGGATGGAGAGGTGGGGTGATGCATAAAACCAGAGTTTGATATAAGCACAGGGACCGTTCCAAAAACCAACTTTGGAATAGACAAGACCTACACCTTCCTCAGTGAAAGAGACTCAAAACCCCATATTTCCCGCAGAGGAATATATCTGACTAGTAAGAATTTTAAAACCTATGTATTGATATGACTCCATAAGGGAATCAAGTGTGTCTAGAGTGGCATAAACATGGCAGCGAGAATCAGCTCAAACCCACTATAAAAAGGAATTTCAAAAGCAAAACCAAAAAACAGGGAAATTCTTTACAATTCCTTCAGGGTGTCTGAGGAAACCTGGAAAGACCCTATCTACCATGACAGCTGGATGTGGCATAAGGCTGGACACTTGGGACTGAGAGGATTGGTGAGATTGGGTGAGCAAATGCAGACCCTTTCAAGCAATAATGCATGGCCCCCATTCCATGGGTCCCAACTCTCCAGGTTCAAGGGAATATTACTACAGCTATAACATGTACAGGAAACCTAGAGAATGGACACACTGTGAATACGAAAGGTTTCTAAAACTCAACGAATAGTCCCTCTCCTGGTGCTCCAGTTTGACTTTCCAACTGCCTTACTATCAATCTCCCAACTTGGAGAGACAGGCCCTTTAACCTCCTGGTTTGCACAGGTTCCCAATTTGGCAGAGGATGGAAGGGACGAGGGAGAACCCATGAGAGAGTAGCTGTTAGGCATTTGGACGGGCACATGTCACTCTAATTTCCCGGCAGGAAGAAGAATTAACCAAAGTCTCAGCCACCCACCGGGAACCAGTATAGGACATGATCCAAAATTTTGGACTTGCGTTCAGCTCACAAAAAACGAGTTGAGAAATGGAGCTCAGGGGCACAGCAATTCACAAACTGGCAGAGTGATAAAGGACAACTATCGTCCAAAAATCTGTTGAGGGAAGTCAACGAGGCGGACTTGAAAGCGAGGCAAAATAGCAGGAAACAGATTTCAAGAGGTACCTTGGAATCGCCTGTAAAGCACAGGAAGAGGGGCACAACTTGGACAATGGTGCACTTGGCCAAAAAGGGCGTATGGGTTTTCTCCTGAATATATTCAGGAGAAAACGCATACGCCCTTTTTGGCCAAGCAAGCAAGCGGGCAATGCAAATCTGCACTACAAAGAAGTATCACTTCCCACCGGTCAAAAGGGACATCCACAAAATGTGTAAAAACCAGAAAGGCAAGACAGGCCCTGGAGAACAGGGGGCCTTGTTATGCTGATGGGCGGGATGTCAATTGCCAACTGCCTCACTGGAGGAGTGCATTGTGTTCCCTAAAACAAGTAAACAACAGAGCTACAGAGCCAAGGCCACTTCCAGTCTAGGGAATATACCTGGGGAAAACTGAAAATCAATAAGAAAGAGCCACCTCCAAATTTAGGGCTGCACTGACTACAAGAACCTCAACTTGTGTACACCTTAAATATCCCAGGAAATATAAAAACGGTTCAAAACATTGTGGTACTTACCTACGATGGAATATTCCTCAGCCATGAAATCAATGTCATAAGACCAGTAGCAGCAATGTGAGTGGATTCAGGTACGATGATTCTAAGTGAAATAAGTCACACAGAAAAAGAAACTTATCATAAGATATCACTTATGAAGATCCTGTAAACATGGCTACACGTGAACTGAGTTAGGAAAGAGAACAGAGTCTCACATTTAGAAAACACTCTTATGCCTGCATAAAGGGGATGGAGAGGTGGGGTGATGCATAAAACCAGAGTTTGATATAAGCACAGGGACCGTTCCAAAAACCAACTTTGGAATAGACAAGACCTACACCTTCCTCAGTGAAAGAGACTCAAAACCCCATATTTCCCGCAGAGGAATATATCTGACTAGTAAGAATCTTAAAACCTATGTATTGATATGACTCCATAAGGGAATCAAGTGTGTCTAGAGTGGCATAAACATGGCAGCGAGAATCAGCTCAAACCCACTATAAAAAGGAATTTCAAAAGCAAAACCAAAAAACAGGGAAATTCTTTACAATTCCTTCAGGGTGTCTGAGGAAACCTGGAAAGACCCTATCTACAATGACAGCTGGATGTGGCATAAGGCTGGACACTTGGGACTGAGAGGATTGGTGAGATTGGGTGAGCAAATGCAGACCCTTTCAAGCAATAATGCATGGCCCCCATTCCATGGGTCCCAACTCTCCAGGTTCAAGGGAATATTACTACAGCTATAACATGTACAGGAAACCTAGAGAATGGACACACTGTGAATACGAAAGGTTTCTAAAACTCAACGAATAGTCCCTCTCCTGGTGCTCCAGTTTGACTTTCCAACTGCCTTACTATCAATCTCCCAACTTGGAGAGACAGGCCCTTTAACCTCCTGGTTTGCACAGGTTCCCAATTTGGCAGAGGATGGAAGGGACGAGGGAGAACCCATGAGAGAGTAGCTGTTAGGCATTTGGACGGGCACATGTCACTCTAATTTCCCGGCAGGAAGAAGAATTAACCAAAGTCTCAGCCACCCACCGGGAACCAGTATAGGACATGATCCAAAATTTTGGACTTGCGTTCAGCTCACAAAAAACGACTTGAGAAATGGAGCTCAGGGGCACAGCAATTCACAAACTGGCAGAGTGATAAAGGACAACTATCGTCCAAAAATCTGTTGAGGGAAGTCAACGAGGCAGACTTGAAAGCGAGGCAAAATAGCAGGAAACAGATTTCAAGAGGTACCTTGGAATCGCCTGTAAAGCACAGGAAGAGGGGCACAAGTTGGACAATGGTGCACTTGGCCAAAAAGGGCATATGCGTTTTCTCCTGAATATATTCAGGAGAAAACACATACGCCCTTTTTGGCCAAGCAAGCAAGCGGGCAATGCAAATCTGCACTACAAAGAAGTATCACTTCCCACCGGTCAAAAGGGACATCCACAAAATGTGTAAAAACCAGAAAGGCAAGACAGGCCCTGGAGAACAGGGGGCCTTGTTATGCTGATGGGCGGGATGTCAATTGCCAACTGCCTCACTGGAGGAGTGCATTGTGTTCCCTAAAACAAGTAAACAACAGAGCTACAGAGCCAAGGCCACTTCCAGTCTAGGGAATATACCTGGGGAAAACTGAAAATCAATAAGAAAGAGCCACCTCCAAATTTAGGGCTGCACTGACTACAAGAACCTCAACTTGGGTACACCTTAAATATCCCAGGAAATATAAAAATGGTTCAAAACATTGTGGTACTTACGTACGATGGAATATCCCTCAGCCATGAAATCAATGTCATATGACCAGTAGCAGCAAAGTGAGTGGATTCAGGTACGATGATTCTAAGTGAAATAAGTCACACAGAAAAAGAAACTTATCATAAGATATCACTTATGGAGATCCTGTAAACATGGCTACACGTGAACTGAGTTAGGAAAGAGAACAGAGTCTCACATTTAGAAAACACTCTTATGCCTGCATAAAGGGGATGGAGAGGTGGGGTGATGCATAAAACCAGAGTTTGATATAAGCACAGTGACCGTTCCAAAAACCAACTTTGGAATAGACAAGACCTACACCTTCCTCAGTGAAAGAGACTCAAAACCCCATATTTCCCGCAGAGGAATATATCTGACTAGTAAAAATCTTAAAACCTATGTATTGATATGACTCCATAAGGGAATCAAGTGTGTCTAGAGTGGCATAAACATGGCAGCGAGAATCAGCTCAAACCCACTATAAAAAGGAATTTCAAAAGCAAAACCAAAAAACAGGGAAATTCTTTACAATTCCTTCAGGGTGTCTGAGGAAACCTGGAAAGACCCTATCTACAATGACAGCTGGATGTGGCATAAGGCTGGACACTTGGGACTGAGAGGATTGGTGAGATTGGGTGAGCAAATGCAGACCCTTTCAAGCAATAATGCATGGCCCCCATTCCATGGGTCCCAACTCTCCAGGTTCAAGGGAATATTACTACAGCTATAACATGTACAGGAAACCTAGAGAATGGACACACTGTGAATACGAAAGGTTTCTAAAACTCAACGAATAGTCCCTCTCCTGGTGCTCCAGTTTGACTTTCCAACTGCCTTACTATCAATCTCCCAACTTGGAGAGACAGGCCCTTTAACCTCCTGGTTTGCACAGGTTCCCAATTTGGCAGAGGATGGAAGGGACGAGGGAGAACCCATGAGAGAGTAGCTGTTAGGCATTTGGACGGGCACATGTCACTCTAATTTCCCGGCAGGAAGAAGAATTAACCAAAGTCTCAGCCACCCACCGGGAACCAGTATAGGACATGATCCAAAATTTTGGACTTGCGTTCAGCTCACAAAAAAGGAGTTGAGAAATGGAGCTCAGGGGCACAGCAATTCACAAACTGGCAGAGTGATAAAGGACAACTATCGTCCAAAAATCTGTTGAGGGAAGTCAATGAGGCGGACTTGAAAGCGAGGCAAAATAGCAGGAAACAGATTTCAAGAGGTACCTTGGAATCGCCTGTAAAGCACAGGAAGAGGGGCACAACTTGGACAATGGTGCACTTGGCCAAAAAGGGCGTATGCATTTTCTCCTGAATATATTCAGGAGAAAACGCATACGCCCTTTTTGGCCAAGCAAGCAAGCGGGCAATGCAAATCTGCACTACAAAGAAGTATCACTTCCCACCGGTCAAAAGGGACATCCACAAAATGTGTAAAAACCAGAAAGGCAAGACAGGCCCTGGAGAACAGGGGGCCTTGTTATGCTGATGGGCGGGATGTCAATTGCCAACTGCCTCACTGGAGGAGTGCATTGTGTTCCCTAAAACAAGTAAACAACAGAGCTACAGAGCCAAGGCCACTTCCAGTCTAGGGAATATACCTGGGGAAAACTGAAAATCAATAAGAAAGAGCCACCTCCAAATTTAGGGCTGCACTGACGACAAGAACCTAAACTTGGGTACACCTTAAATATCCCAGGAAATATAAAAATGGTTCAAAACATTGTGGTACTTACGTACGATGGAATATCCCTCAGCCATGAAATCAATCTCATAAGACCAGTAGCAGCAAAGTGAGTGGATTCAGGTACGATGATTCTAAGTGAAATAAGTCACACAGAAAAAGAAACTTATCATAAGATATCACTTATGAAGATCCTGTAAACATGGCTACACGTGAACTGAGTTAGGAAAGAGAACAGAGTCTCACATTTAGAAAACACTCTTATGCCTGCATAAAGGGGATGGAGAGGTGGGGTGATGCATAAAACCAGAGTTTGATATAAGCACAGGGACCGTTCCAAAAACCAACTTTGGAATAGACAAGACCTACACCTTCCTCAGTGAAAGAGACTCAAAACCCCATATTTCCCACAGAGGAATATATCTGACTAGTAAGAATCTTAAAACCTATGTATTGATATGACTCCATAAGGGAATCAAGTGAGTCTAGAGTGGCATAAACATGGCAGCGAGAATCAGCTCAAACCCACTATAAAAAGGAATTTCAAAAGCAAAACCAAAAAACAGGGAAATGCTTTACAATTCCTTCAGGGTGTCTGAGGAAACCTGGAAAGACCCTATCTACCATGACAGCTGGATGTGGCATAAGGCTGGACACTTGGGACTGAGAGGATTGGTGAGATTGGGTGAGCAAATGCAGACCCTTTCAAGCAATAATGCATGGCCCCCATTCCATGGGTCCCAACTCTCCAGGTTCAAGGGAATATTACTACAGCTATAACATGTACAGGAAACCTAGAGAATGGACACACTGTGAATACGAAAGGTTTCTAAAACTCAACGAATAGTCCCTCTCCTGGTGCTCCAGTTTGACTTTCCAACTGCCTTACTATCAATCTCCCAACTTGGAGAGACAGGCCCTTTAACCTCCTGGTTTGCACAGGTTCCCAATTTGGCAGAGGATGGAAGGGACGAGGGAGAACCCATGAGAGAGTAGCTGTTAGGCATTTGGACGGGCACATGTCACTCTAATTTCCCGGCAGGAAGAAGAATTAACCAAAGTCTCAGCCACCCACCGGGAACCAGTATAGGACATGATCCAAAATTTTGGACTTGCGTTCAGCTCACAAAAAACGACTTGAGAAATGGAGCTCAGGGGCACAGCAATTCACAAACTGGCAGAGTGATAAAGGAGAACTATCGTCCAAAAATCTGTTGAGGGAAGTCAACGAGGCGGACTTGAAAGCGAGGCAAAATAGCAGGAAACAGATTTCAAGAGGTACCTTGGAATCGCCTGTAAAGCACAGGAAGAGGGGCACAACTTGGACAATGGTGCACTTGGCCAAAAAGGGCGTATGCGTTTTCTCCTGAATATATTCAGGAGAAAACGCATACGCCCTTTTTGGCCAAGCAAGCAAGCGGGCAATGCAAATCTGCACTACAAAGAAGTATCACTTCCCACCGGTCAAAAGGGACATCCACAAAATGTGTAAAAACCAGAAAGGCAAGACAGGCCCTGGAGAACTTGGAGCCTTGTTATGCTGATGGGCGGGATGTAAATTGCCAACTGCCTCACTGGAGGAGTGCATTGTGTTCCCTAAAACAAGTAAACAACAGAGCTACAGAGCCAAGGCCACTTCCAGTCTAGGGAATATACCTGGGGAAAACTGAAAATCAATAAGAAAGAGCCACCTCCAAATTTAGGGCTGCACTGACTACAAGAACCTAAACTTGGGTACACCTTAAATATCCCAGGAAATATAAAAATGGTTCAAAACATTGTGGTACTTACGTACGATGGAATATCCCTCAGCCATGAAATCAATGTCATAAGACCAGTAGCAGCAAAGTGAGTGGATTCAGGTACGATGATTCTAAGTGAAATAAGTCACACAGAAAAAGAAACTTATCATAAGATATCACTTATGAAGATCCTGTAAACATGGCTACACGTGAACTGAGTTAGGAAAGAGAACAGAGTCTCACATTTAGAAAACACTCTTATGCCTGCATAAAGGGGATGGAGAGGTGGGGTGATGCATAAAACCAGAGTTTGATATAAGCACAGGGACCGTTCCAAAAACCAACTTTGGAATAGACAAGACCTACACCTTCCTCAGTGAAAGAGACTCAAAACCCCATATTTCCCGCAGAGGAATATATCTGACTAGTAAGAATCTTAAAACCTATGTATTGATATGACTCCATAAGGGAATCAAGTGTGTCTAGAGTGGCATAAACATGGCAGCGAGAATCAGCTCAAACCCACTATAAAAAGGAATTTCAAAAGCAAAACCAAAAAACAGGGAAATTCTTTACAATTCCTTCAGGGTGTCTGAGGAAACCTGGAAAGACCCTATCTACAATGACAGCTGGATGTGGCATAAGGCTGGACACTTGGGACTGAGAGGATTGGTGAGATTGGGTGAGCAAATGCAGACCCTTTCAAGCAATAATGCATGGCCCCCATTCCATGGGTCCCAACTCTCCAGGTTCAAGGGAATATTACTACAGCTATAACATGTACAGGAAACCTAGAGAATGGACACACTGTGAATACGAAAGGTTTCTAAAACTCAACGAATAGTCCCTCTCCTGGTGCTCCAGTTTGACTTTCCAACTGCCTTACTATCAATCTCCCAACTTGGAGAGACAGGCCCTTTAACCTCCTGGTTTGCACAGGTTCCCAATTTGGCAGAGGATGGAAGGGACGAGGGAGAACCCATGAGAGAGTAGCTGTTAGGCATTTGGACGGGCACATGTCACTCTAATTTCCCGGCAGGAAGAAGAATTAACCAAAGTCTCAGCCACCCACCGGGAACCAGTATAGGACATGATCCAAAATTTTGGACTTGCGTTCAGCTCACAAAAAACGACTTGAGAAATGGAGCTCAGGGGCACAGCAATTCACAAACTGGCAGAGTGATAAAGGACAACTATCGTCCAAAAATCTGTTGAGGGAAGTCAACGAGGCAGACTTGAAAGCGAGGCAAAATAGCAGGAAACAGATTTCAAGAGGTACCTTGGAATCGCCTGTAAAGCACAGGAAGAGGGGCACAACTTGGACAATGGTGCACTTGGCCAAAAAGGGCGTATGCGTTTTCTCCTGAATATATTCAGGAGAAAACGCATACGCCCTTTTTGGCCAAGCAAGCAAGCGGGCAATGCAAATCTGCACTACAAAGAAGTATCACTTCCCACCGGTCAAAAGGGACATCCACAAAATGTGTAAAAACCAGAAAGGCAAGACAGGCCCTGGAGAACAGGGGGCCTTGTTATGCTGATGGGCGGGATGTCAATTGCCAACTGCCTCACTGGAGGAGTGCATTGTGTTCCCTAAAACAAGTAAACAACAGAGCTACAGAGCCAAGGCCACTTCCAGTCTAGGGAATATACCTGGGGAAAACTGAAAATCAATAAGAAAGAGCCACCTCCAAATT
This sequence comes from Mesoplodon densirostris, assembly GCF_025265405.1. NCBI lineage: Eukaryota > Metazoa > Chordata > Mammalia > Artiodactyla > Ziphiidae > Mesoplodon > Mesoplodon densirostris. The sequence goes on along the minus strand of NW_026778200.1, from coordinate 4,175,343 downwards.
TAGGGCTGCACTGACTACAAGAACCTCAACTTGGGTACACCTTAAATATCCCAGGAAATATAAAAATGGTTCAAAACATTGTGGTACTTACGTACGATGGAATATCCCTCAGCCATGAAATCAATGTCATATGACCAGTAGCAGCAAAGTGAGTGGATTCAGGTACGATGATTCTAAGTGAAATAAGTCACACAGAAAAAGAAACTTATCATAAGATATCACTTATGGAGATCCTGTAAACATGGCTACACGTGAACTGAGTTAGGAAAGAGAACAGAGTCTCACATTTAGAAAACACTCTTATGCCTGCATAAAGGGGATGGAGAGGTGGGGTGATGCATAAAACCAGAGTTTGATATAAGCACAGGGACCGTTCCAAAAACCAACTTTGGAATAGACAAGACCTACACCTTCCTCAGTGAAAGAGACTCAAAACCCCATATTTCCCACAGAGGAATATATCTGACTAGTAAGAATCTTAAAACCTATGTATTGATATGACTCCATAAGGGAATCAAGTGAGTCTAGAGTGGCATAAACATGGCAGCGAGAATCAGCTCAAACCCACTATAAAAAGGAATTTCAAAAGCAAAACCAAAAAACAGGGAAATGCTTTACAATTCCTTCAGGGTGTCTGAGGAAACCTGGAAAGACCCTATCTACCATGACAGCTGGATGTGGCATAAGGCTGGACACTTGGGACTGAGAGGATTGGTGAGATTGGGTGAGCAAATGCAGACCCTTTCAAGCAATAATGCATGGCCCCCATTCCATGGGTCCCAACTCTCCAGGTTCAAGGGAATATTACTACAGCTATAACATGTACAGGAAACCTAGAGAATGGACACACTGTGAATACGAAAGGTTTCTAAAACTCAACGAATAGTCCCTCTCCTGGTGCTCCAGTTTGACTTTCCAACTGCCTTACTATCAATCTCCCAACTTGGAGAGACAGGCCCTTTAACCTCCTGGTTTGCACAGGTTCCCAATTTGGCAGAGGATGGAAGGGACGAGGGAGAACCCATGAGAGAGTAGCTGTTAGGCATTTGGACGGGCACATGTCACTCTAATTTCCCGGCAGGAAGAAGAATTAACCAAAGTCTCAGCCACCCACCGGGAACCAGTATAGGACATGATCCAAAATTTTGGACTTGCGTTCAGCTCACAAAAAACGACTTGAGAAATGGAGCTCAGGGGCACAGCAATTCACAAACTGGCAGAGTGATAAAGGAGAACTATCGTCCAAAAATCTGTTGAGGGAAGTCAACGAGGCGGACTTGAAAGCGAGGCAAAATAGCAGGAAACAGATTTCAAGAGGTACCTTGGAATCGCCTGTAAAGCACAGGAAGAGGGGCACAACTTGGACAATGGTGCACTTGGCCAAAAAGGGCGTATGCGTTTTCTCCTGAATATATTCAGGAGAAAACGCATACGCCCTTTTTGGCCAAGCAAGCAAGCGGGCAATGCAAATCTGCACTACAAAGAAGTATCACTTCCCACCGGTCAAAAGGGACATCCACAAAATGTGTAAAAACCAGAAAGGCAAGACAGGCCCTGGAGAACTGGGAGCCTTGTTATGCTGATGGGCGGGATGTCAATTGCCAACTGCCTCACTGGAGGAGTGCATTGTGTTCCCTAAAACAAGTAAACAACAGAGCTACAGAGCCAAGGCCACTTCCAGTCTAGGGAATATACCTGGGGAAAACTGAAAATCAATAAGAAAGAGCCACCTCCAAATTTAGGGCTGCACTGACTACAAGAACCTAAACTTGGGTACACCTTAAATATCCCAGGAAATATAAAAATGGTTCAAAACATTGTGGTACTTACGTACGATGGAATATCCCTCAGCCATGAAATCAATGTCATAAGACCAGTAGCAGCAAAGTGAGTGGATTCAGGTACGATGATTCTAAGTGAAATAAGTCACACAGAAAAAGAAACTTATCATAAGATATCACTTATGAAGATCCTGTAAACATGGCTACACATGAACTGAGTTAGGAAAGAGAACAGAGTCTCACATTTAGAAAACACTCTTATGCCTGCATAAAGGGGATGGAGAGGTGGGGTGATGCATAAAACCAGAGTTTGATATAAGCACAGGGACCGTTCCAAAAACCAACTTTGGAATAGACAAGACCTACACCTTCCTCAGTGAAAGAGACTCAAAACCCCATATTTCCCGCAGAGGAATATATCTGACTAGTAAGAATCTTAAAACCTATGTATTGATATGACTCCATAAGGGAATCAAGTGTGTCTAGAGTGGCATAAACATGGCAGCGAGAATCAGCTCAAACCCACTATAAAAAGGAATTTCAAAAGCAAAACCAAAAAACAGGGAAATGCTTTACAATTCCTTCAGGGTGTCTGAGGAAACCTGGAAAGACCCTATCTACAATGACAGCTGGATGTGGCATAAGGCTGGACACGTGGGACTGAGAGGATTGGTGAGATTGGGTGAGCAAATGCAGACCCTTTCAAGCAATAATGCATGGCCCCCATTCCATGGGTCCCAACTCTCCAGGTTCAAGGGAATATTACTACAGCTATAACATGTACAGGAAACCTAGAGAATGGACACACTGTGAATACGAAAGGTTTCTAAAACTCAACGAATAGTCCCTCTCCTGGTGCTCCAGTTTGACTTTCCAACTGCCTTACTATCAATCTCCCAACTTGGAGAGACAGGCCCTTTAACCTCCTGGTTTGCACAGGTTCCCAATTTGGCAGAGGATGGAAGGGACGAGGGAGAACCCATGAGAGAGTAGCTGTTAGGCATTTGGACGGGCACATGTCACTCTAATTTCCCGGCAGGAAGAAGAATTAACCAAAGTCTCAGCCACCCACCGGGAACCAGTATAGGACATGATCCAAAATTTTGGACTTGCGTTCAGCTCACAAAAAACGAGTTGAGAAATGGAGCTCAGGGGCACAGCAATTCACAAACTGGCAGAGTGATAAAGGACAACTATCGTCCAAAAATCTGTTGACGGAAGTCAACGAGGCGGACTTGAAAGTGAGGCAAAATAGGAGGAAAGAGATTTCAAGAGGTACCTTGGAATAGCCTGTAAAGCACAGGAAGAGGGGCACAACTTGGACAATGGTGCACTTGGCCAAAAAGGGCGTATGCGTTTTCTCCTGAATATATTCAGGAGAAAACGCATACACCCTTTTTGGCCAAGCAAGCAAGCGGGCAATGCAAATCTGCACTACAAAGAAGTATCACTTCCCACCGGTCAAAAGGGACATCCACAAAATGTGTAAAAACCAGAAAGGCAAGACAGGCCCTGGAGAACAGGGGGCCTTGTTATGCTGATGGGCGGGATGTCAATTGCCAACTGCCTCACTGGAGGAGTGCATTGTGTTCCCTAAAACAAGTAAACAACAGAGCTACAGAGCCAAGGCCACTTCCAGTCTAGGGAATATACCTGGGGAAAACTGAAAATCAATAAGAAAGAGCCACCTCCAAATTTAGGGCTGCACTGACTACAAGAACCTAAACTTGGGTACACCTTAAATATCCCAGGAAATATAAAAATGGTTCAAAACATTGTGGTACTTACGTACGATGGAATATCCCTCAGCCATGAAATCAATGTCATAAGACCAGTAGAGCAAAGTGAGTGGATTCAGGTACGATGATTCTAAGTGAAATAAGTCACACAGAAAAAGAAACTTATCATAAGATATCACTTAGGAAGATCCTGTAAACATGGCTACACGTGAACTGAGTTAGGAAAGAGAACAGAGTCTCACATTTAGAAAACACTCTTATGCCTGCATAAAGGGGAAGGAGACGTGGGGTGATGCATAAAACCAGAGTTTGATATAAGCACAGGGACCGTTTCAAAAACCAACTTTGGAATTGACAAGACCGACACCTTCCTCAGTGAAAGAGACTCAAAACCCCATATTTCCCACAGAGGAATATATCTGACTAGTAAGAATCTTAAAACCTATGTATTGATATGACTCCATAAGGGAATCAAGTGTGTCTAGAGTGGCATAAACATGGCAGCGAGAATCAGCTCAAACCCACTATAAAAAGGAATTTCAAAAGCAAAACCAAAAAACAGGGAAATTCTTTACAATTCCTTCAGGGTGTCTGAGGAAACCTGGAAAGACCCTATCTACAATGACAGCTGGATGTGGCATAAGGCTGGACACTTGGGACTGATAGGATTGGTGAGATTGGGTAAGCAAATGCAGACCCTTTCAAGCAATAATGCATGGCCCCCATTCCATGGGTCCCAACTCTCCAGGTTCAAGGGAATATTACTACAGCTATAACATGTACAGGAAACCTAGAGAATGGACACACTGTGAATACGAAAGGTTTCTAAAACTCAACGAATAGTCCCTCTCCTGGTGCTCCAGTTTGACTTTCCAACTGCCTTACTATCAATCTCCCAACTTGGAGAGACAGGCCCTTTAACCTCCTGGTTTGCACAGGTTCCCAATTTGGCAGAGGATGGAAGGGACGAGGGAGAACCCATGAGAGAGTAGCTGTTAGGCATTTGGACGGGCACATGTCACTCTAATTTCCCGGCAGGAAGAAGAATTAACCAAAGTCTCAGCCACCCACCGGGAACCAGTATAGGACATGATCCAAAATTTTGGACTTGCGTTCAGCTCACAAAAAACGAGTTGAGAAATGGAGCTCAGGGGCACAGCAATTCACAAACTGGCAGAGTGATAAAGGACAACTATCGTCCAAAAATCTGTTGAGGGAAGTCAACGAGGCGGACTTGAAAGCGAGGCAAAATAGCAGGAAACAGATTTCAAGAGGTACGTGGGAATCGCCTGTAAAGCACAGGAAGAGGGGCACAACTTGGACAATGGTGCACTTGGCCAAAAAGGGCGTATGCGTTTTCTCCTGAATATATTCAGGAGAAAACGCATACGCCCTTTTTGGCCAAGCAAGCAAGCGGGCAATGCAAATCTGCACTACAAAGAAGTATCACTTCCCACCGGTCAAAAGGGACATCCACAAAATGTGTAAAAACCAGAAAGGCAAGACAGGCCCTGGAGAACTGGGAGCCTTGTTATGCTGATGGGCGGGATGTAAATTGCCAACTGCCTCACTGGAGGAGTGCATTGTGTTCCCTAAAACAAGTAAACAACAGAGCTACAGAGCCAAGGGCACTTCCAGTCTAGGGAATATACCTTGGGAAAACTGAAAATCAATAAGAAAGAGCCACCTCCAAATTTAGGGTTGCACTGACTACAAGAACCTCAACTTGGGTACACCTTAAATATCCCAGGAAATATAAAAATGGTTCAAAACATTGTGGTACTTACGTACGATGGAATATCCCTCAGCCATGAAATCAATGTCATAAGACCAGTAGCAGCAAAGTGAGTGGATTCAGGTACGATGATTCTAAGTGAAATAAGTCACACAGAAAAAGAAACTTATCATAAGATATCACTTAGGAAGATCCTGTAAACATGGCTACACGTGAACTGAGTTAGGAAAGAGAACAGAGTCTCACATTTAGAAAACACTCTTATGCCTGCATAAAGGGGATGGAGAGGTGGGGTGATGCATAAAACCAGAGTTTGATATAAGCACAGGGACCGTTCCAAAAACCAACTTTGGAATAGACAAGACCTACACCTTCCTCAGTGAAAGAGACTCAAAACCCCATATTTCCCACAGAGGAATATATCTGACTAGTAAGAATCTTAAAAGCTATGTATTGATATGACTCCATAAGGGAATCAAGTGTGTCTAGAGTGGCATAAACATGGCAGCGAGAATCAGCTCAAACCCACTATAAAAAGGAATTTCAAAAGCAAAACGAAAAAACAGGGAAATTCTTTACAATTCCTTCAGGGTGTCTGAGGAAACCTGGAAAGACCCTATCTACAATGACAGCTGGATGTGGCATAAGGCTGGACACTTGGGACTGAGAGGATTGGTGAGATTGGGTGAGCAAATGCAGACCCTTTCAAGCAATAATGCATGGCCCCCATTCCATGGGTCCCAACTCTCCAGGTTCAAGGGAATATTACTACAGCTATAATATGTACAGGAAACCTAGAGAATGGACACACTGTGAATACGAAAGGTTTCTAAAACTCAACGAATAGTCCCTCTCCTGGTGCTCCAGTTTGACTTTCCAACTGCCTTACTATCAATCTCCCAACTTGGAGAGACAGGCCCTTTAACCTCCTGGTTTGCACAGGTTCCCAATTTCCCAGAGGATGGAAGGGACGAGGGAGAACCCATGAGAGAGTAGCTGTTAGGCATTTGGACGGGCACATGTCACTCTAATTTCCCAGCAGGAAGAAGAATTAACCAAAGTCTCAGCCACCCACCGGGAACCAGTATAGGACATGATCCAAAATTTTGGACTTGCGTTCAGCTCACAAAAAACGAGTTGAGAAATGGAGCTCAGGGGCACAGCAATTCACAAACTGGCAGAGTGATAAAGGACAACTATCGTCCAAAAATCTGTTGAGGGAACTCAACGAGGCGGACTTGAAAGCGAGGCAAAATAGCAGGAAACAGATTTCAAGAGGTACCTTGGAATCGCCTGTAAAGCACAGGAAGAGGGGCACAACTTGGACAATGGTGCACTTGGCCAAAAAGGGCGTATGCGTTTTCTCCTGAATATATTCAGGAGAAAACGCATACGCCCTTTTTGGCCAAGCAAGCAAGCGGGCAATGCAAATCTGCACTACAAAGAAGTATCACTTCCCACCGGTCAAAAGGGACATCCACAAAATGTGTAAAAACCAGAAAGGCAAGACAGGCCCTGGAGAACTGGGAGCCTTGTTATGCTGATGGGCGGGATGTCAATTGCCAACTGCCTCACTGGAGGAGTGCATTGTGTTCCCTAAAACAAGTAAACAACAGAGCTACAGAGCCAAGGCCACTTCCAGTCTAGGGAATATACCTTGGGAAAACTGAAAATCAATAAGAAAGAGCCACCTCCAAATTTAGGGCTGCACTGACTACAAGAACCTCAACTTGGGTACACCTTAAATATCCCAGGAAATATAAAAATGGTTCAAAACATTGTGGTACTTACGTACGATGGAATATCCCTCAGCCATGAAATCAATGTCATAAGACCAGTAGCAGCAAAGTGAGTGGATTCAGGTACGATGATTCTAAGTGAAATAAGTCACACAGAAAAAGAAACTTATCATAAGATATCACTTATGAAGATCCTTTAAACATGGCTACACGTGAACTGAGTTAGGAAAGAGAACAGAGTCTCACATTTAGAAAACACTCTTATGCCTGCATAAAGGGGATGGAGAGGTGGGGTGATGCATAAAACCAGAGTTTGATATAAGCACAGGGACCGTTCCAAAAACCAACTTTGGAATAGACAAGACCTACACCTTCCTCAGTGAAAGAGACTCAAAACCCCATATTTCCCGCAGAGGAATATATCTGACTAGTAAGAATCTTAAAACCTATGTATTGATATGACTCCATAAGGGAATCAAGTGTGTCTAGAGTGGCATAAACATGGCAGCGAGAATCAGCTCAAACCCACTATAAAAAGGAATTTCAAAAGCAAAACCAAAAAACAGGGAAATTCTTTACAATTCCTTCAGGGTGTCTGAGGAAACCTGGAAAGACCCTATCTACCATGACAGCTGGATGTGGCATAAGGCTGGACACTTGGGACTGAGAGGATTGGTGAGATTGGGTGAGCAAATGCAGACCCTTTCAAGCAATAATGCATGGCCCCCATTCCATGGGTCCCAACTCTCCAGGTTCAAGGGAATATTACTACAGCTATAACATGTACAGGAAACCTAGAGAATGGACACACTGTGAATACGAAAGGTTTCTAAAACTCAACGAATAGTCCCTCTCCTGGTGCTCCAGTTTGACTTTCCAACTGCCTTACTATCAATCTCCCAACTTGGAGAGACAGACCCTTTAACCTCCTGGTTTGCACAGGTTCCCAATTTGGCAGAGGATGGAAGGGACGAGGGAGAACCCATGAGAGAGTAGCTGTTAGGCATTTGGACGGGCACATGTCAATCTAATTGCACGGCAGGAAGAAGAATTAACCAAAGTCTCAGCCACCCACCGGGAACCAGTATAGGACATGATCCAAAATTTTGGACTTGCGTTCAGCTCACAAAAAACGAGTTGAGAAATGGAGCTCAGGGACACAGCAATTCACAAACTGGCAAAGTGATAAAGGACAACTATCGTCCAAAAATCTGTTGAGGGAAGTCAACGAGGCGGACTTGAAAGCGAGGCAAAATAGCAGGAAACAGATTTCAAGAGGTACCTTGGAATCGCCTGTAAAGCACAGGAAGAGGGGCACAACTTGGACAATGATGCACTTGGCCAAAAAGGGCGTATGCGTTTTCTCCTGAATATATTCAGGAGAAAACGCATACGCCCTTTTTGGCCAAGCAAGCAAGCGGGCAATGCAAATCTGCACTACAAAGAAGTATCACTTCCCACCGGTCAAAAGGGACATCCACAAAATGTGTAAAAACCAGAAAGGCAAGACAGGCCCTGGAGAACAGGGGGCCTTGTTATGCTGATGGGCGGGATGTCAATTGCCAACTGCCTCACTGGAGGAGTGCACTGTGTTCCCTAAAACAAGTAAACAACAGAGCTACAGAGCCAAGGCCACTTCCAGTCTAGGGAATATACCTGGGGAAAATTGAAAATCAATAAGAAAGAGCCACCTCCAAATTTAGGGCTGCACTGACTACAAGAACCTAAACTTGGGTACACCTTAAATATCCCAGGAAATATAAAAATGGTTCAAAACATTGTGGTACTTACGTACGATGGAATATTCCTCAGCCATGAAATCAATGTCATAAGACCAGTAGCAGCAAAGTGAGTGGATTCAGGTACGATGATTCTAAGTGAAATAAGTCACACAGAAAAAGAAACTTATCATAAGATATCACTTAGGAAGATCCTGTAAACATGGCTACACGTGAACTGAGTTAGCAAAGAGAACAGAGTCTCACATTTAGAAAAAACTCTTATGCCTGCATAAAGGGGATGGAGAGGTGGGGTGATGCATAAAACCAGAGTTTGATATAAGCACAGGGACCGTTCCAAAAACCAACTTTGGAATAGACAAGACCTACACCTTCCTCAGTGAAAGAGACTCAAAACCCCATATTTCCCGCAGAGGAATATATCTGACTAGTAAGAATCTTAAAACCTATGTATTGATATGACTCCATAAGGGAATCAAGTGTGTCTAGAGTGGCATAAACATGGCAGCGAGAATCAGCTCAAACCCACTATAAAAAGGAATTTCAAAAGCAAAACCAAAAAACAGGGAAATTCTTTACAATTCCTTCAGGGTGTCTGAGGAAACCTGGAAAGACCCTATCTACCATGACAGCTGGATGTGGCATAAGGCTGGACACTTGGGACTGAGAGGATTGGTGAGATTGGGTGAGCAAATGCAGACCCTTTCAAGCAATAATGCATGGCCCCCATTCCATGGGTCCCAACTCTCCAGGTTCAAGGGAATATTACTACAGCTATAACATGTACAGGAAACCTAGAGAATGGACACACTGTGAATACGAAAGGTTTCTAAAACTCAACGAATAGTCCCTCTCCTGGTGCTCCAGTTTGACTTTCCAACTGCCTTACTATCAATCTCCCAACTTGGAGAGACAGGCCCTTTAACCTCCTGGTTTGCACAGGTTCCCAATTTGGCAGAGGATGGAAGGGACGAGGGAGAACCCATGAGAGAGTAGCTGTTAGGCATTTGGACGGGCACATGTCACTCTAATTTCCCGGCAGGAAGAAGAATTAACCAAAGTCTCAGCCACCCACCGGGAACCAGTATAGGACATGATCCAAAATTTTGGACTTGCGTTCAGCTCACAAAAAACGACTTGAGAAATGGAGCTCAGGGGCACAGCAATTCACAAACTGGCAGAGTGATAAAGGACAACTATCGTCCAAAAATCTGTTGAGGGAAGTCAACGAGGCGGACTTGAAAGCGAGGCAAAATAGCAGGAAACAGATTTCAAGAGGTACCTTGGAATCGCCTGTAAAGCACAGGAAGAGGGGCACAACTTGGACAATGGTGCACTTGGCCAAAAAGGGCGTATGGGTTTTCTCCTGAATATATTCAGGAGAAAACGCATACGCCCTTTTTGGCCAAGCAAGCAAGCGGGCAATGCAAATCTGCACTACAAAGAAGTATCACTTCCCACCGGTCAAAAGGGACATCCACAAAATGTGTAAAAACCAGAAAGGCAAGACAGGCCCTGGAGAACAGGGGGCCTTGTTATGCTGATGGGCGGGATGTCAATTGCCAACTGCCTCACTGGAGGAGTGCATTGTGTTCCCTAAAACAAGTAAACAACAGAGCTACAGAGCCAAGGCCACTTCCAGTCTAGGGAATATACCTTGGGAAAACTGAAAATCAATAAGAAAGAGCCACCTCCAAATTTAGGGCTGCACTGACTACAAGAACCTCAACTTGTGTACACCTTAAATATCCCAAGAAATATAAAAACGGTTCAAAACATTGTGGTACTTACCTACGATGGAATATTCCTCAGCCATGAAATCAATGTCATAAGACCAGTAGCAGCAATGTGAGTGGATTCAGGTACGATGATTCTAAGTGAAATAAGTCACACAGAAAAAGAAACTTATCATAAGATATCACTTATGAAGATCCTGTAAACATGGCTACACGTGAACTGAGTTAGGAAAGAGAACAGAGTCTCACATTTAGAAAACACTCTTATGCCTGCATAAAGGGGATGGAGAGGTGGGGTGATGCATAAAACCAGAGTTTGATATAAGCACAGGGACCGTTCCAAAAACCAACTTTGGAATAGACAAGACCTACACCTTCCTCAGTGAAAGAGACTCAAAACCCCATATTTCCCGCAGAGGAATATATCTGACTAGTAAGAATCTTAAAAGCTATGTATTGATATGACTCCATAAGGGAATCAAGTGTGTCTAGAGTGGCATAAACATGGCAGCGAGAATCAGCTCAAACCCACTATAAAAAGGAATTTCAAAAGCAAAACCAAAAAACAGGGAAATTCTTTACAATTCCTTCAGGGTGTCTGAGGAAACCTGGAAAGACCCTATCTACAATGACAGCTGGATGTGGCATAAGGCTGGACACTTGGGACTGAGAGGATTGGTGAGATTGGGTGAGCAAATGCAGACCCTTTCAAGCAATAATGCATGGCCCCCATTCCATGGGTCCCAACTCTCCAGGTTCAAGGGAATATTACTACAGCTATAACATGTACAGGAAACCTAGATAATGGACACACTGTGAATACGAAAGGTTTCTAAAACTCAACGAATAGTCCCTCTCCTGGTGCTCCAGTTTGACTTTCCAACTGCCTTACTATCAATCTCCCAACTTGGAGAGACAGGCCCTTTAACCTCCTGGTTTGCACAGGTTCCCAATTTGGCAGAGGATGGAAGGGACGAGGGAGAACCCATGAGAGAGTAGCTGTTAGGCATTTGGACGGGCACATGTCACTCTAATTTCCCGGCAGGAAGAAGAATTAACCAAAGTCTCAGCCACCCACCGGGAACCAGTATAGGACATGATCCAAAATTTTGGACTTGCGTTCAGCTCACAAAAAACGAGTTGAGAAATGGAGCTCAGGGGCACAGCAATTCACAAACTGGCAGAGTGATAAAGGACAACTATCGTCCAAAAATCTGTTGAGGGAAGTCAACGAGGCAGATTTGAAAGCGAGGCAAAATAGCAGGAAACAGATTTCAAGAGGTACCTTGGAATCGCCTGTAAAGCACAGGAAGAGGGGCACAACTTGGACAATGGTGCACTTGGCCAAAAAGGGCATATGCGTTTTCTCCTGAATATATTCAGGAGAAAACGCATACGCCCTTTTTGGCCAAGCAAGCAAGCGGGCAATGCAAATCTGCACTACAAAGAAGTATCACTTCCCACCGGTCAAAAGGGACATCCACAAAATGTGTAAAAACCAGAAAGGCAAGACAGGCCCTGGAGAACAGGGGGCCTTGTTATGCTGATGGGCGGGATGTCAATTGCCAACTGCCTCACTGGAGGAGTGCATTGTGTTCCCTAAAACAAGTAAACAACAGAGCTACAGAGCCAAGGCCACTTCCAGTCTAGGGAATATACCTGGGGAAAACTGAAAATCAATAAGAAAGAGCCACCTCCAAATTTAGGGCTGCACTGACTACAAGAACCTCAACTTGGGTACACCTTAAATATCCCAGGAAATATAAAAATGGTTCAAAACATTGTGGTACTTACGTACGATGGAATATCCCTCAGCCATGAAATCAATGTCATATGACCAGTAGCAGCAAAGTGAGTGGATTCAGGTACGATGATTCTAAGTGAAATAAGTCACACAGAAAAAGAAACTTATCATAAGATATCACTTATGAAGATCCTGTAAACATGGCTACACGTGAACTGAGTTAGGAAAGAGAACAGAGTCTCACATTTAGAAAACACTCTTATGCCTGCATAAAGGGGATGGAGAGGTGGGGTGATGCATAAAACCAGAGTTTGATATAAGCACAGGGACCGTTCCAAAAACCAACTTTGGAATAGACAAGACCTACACCTTCCTCAGTGAAAGAGACTCAAAACCCCATATTTCCCGCAGAGGAATATATCTGACTAGTAAGAATCTTAAAACCTATGTATTGATATGACTCCATAAGGGAATCAAGTGTGTCTAGAGTGGCATAAACATGGCAGCGAGAATCAGCTCAAACCCACTATAAAAAGGAATTTCAAAAGCAAAACCAAAAAACAGGGAAATTCTTTACAATTCCTTCAGGGTGTCTGAGGAAACCTGGAAAGACCCTATCTACAATGACAGCTGGATGTGGCATAAGGCTGGACACTTGGGACTGAGAGGATTGGTGAGATTGGGTGAGCAAATGCAGACCCTTTCAAGCAATAATGCATGGCCCCCATTCCATGGGTCCCAACTCTCCAGGTTCAAGGGAATATTACTACAGCTATAACATGTACAGGAAACCTAGAGAATGGACACACTGTGAATACGAAAGGTTTCTAAAACTCAACGAATAGTCCCTCTCCTGGTGCTCCAGTTTGACTTTCCAACTGCCTTACTATCAATCTCCCAACTTGGAGAGACAGGCCCTTTAACCTCCTGGTTTGCACAGGTTCCCAATTTGGCAGAGGATGGAAGGGACGAGGGAGAACCCATGAGAGAGTAGCTGTTAGGCATTTGGACGGGCACATGTCACTCTAATTTCCCGGCAGGAAGAAGAATTAACCAAAGTCTCAGCCACCCACCGGGAACCAGTATAGGACATGATCCAAAATTTTGGACTTGCGTTCAGCTCACAAAAAAGGAGTTGAGAAATGGAGCTCAGGGGCACAGCAATTCACAAACTGGCAGAGTGATAAAGGACAACTATCGTCCAAAAATCTGTTGAGGGAAGTCAACGAGGCGGACTTGAAAGCGAGGCAAAATAGCAGGAAACAGATTTCAAGAGGTACCTTGGAATCGCCTGTAAAGCACAGGAAGAGGGGCACAACTTGGACAATGGTGCACTTGGCCAAAAAGGGCGTATGCATTTTCTCCTGAATATATTCAGGAGAAAACGCATACGCCCTTTTTGGCCAAGCAAGCAAGCGGGCAATGCAAATCTGCACTACAAAGAAGTATCACTTCCCACCGGTCAAAAGGGACATCCACAAAATGTGTAAAAACCAGAAAGGCAAGACAGGCCCTGGAGAACAGGGGGCCTTGTTATGCTGATGGGAGGGATGTCAATTGCCAACTGCCTCACTGGAGGAGTGCATTGTGTTCCCTAAAACAAGTAAACAACAGAGCTACAGAGCCAAGGCCACTTCCAGTCTAGGGAATATACCTGGGGAAAACTGAAAATCAATAAGAAAGAGCCACCTCCAAATTTAGGGCTGCACTGACGACAAGAACCTAAACTTGGGTACACCTTAAATATCCCAGGAAATATAAAAATGGTTCAAAACATTGTGGTACTTACGTACGATGGAATATCCCTCAGCCATGAAATCAATGTCATAAGACCAGTAGCAGCAAAGTGAGTGGATTCAGGTACGATGATTCTAAGTGAAATAAGTCACACAGAAAAAGAAACTTATCATAAGATATCACTTATGAAGATCCTGTAAACATGGCTACACGTGAACTGAGTTAGGAAAGAGAACAGAGTCTCACATTTAGAAAACACTCTTATGCCTGCATAAAGGGGATGGAGAGGTGGGGTGATGCATAAAACCAGAGTTTGATATAAGCACAGGGACCGTTCCAAAAACCAACTTTGGAATAGACAAGACCTACACCTTCCTCAGTGAAAGAGACTCAAAACCCCATATTTCCCGCAGAGGAATATATCTGACTAGTAAGAATCTTAAAACCTATGTATTGATATGACTCCATAAGGGAATCAAGTGTGTCTAGAGTGGCATAAACATGGCAGCGAGAATCAGCTCAAACCCACTATAAAAAGGAATTTCAAAAGCAAAACCAAAAAACAGGGAAATGCTTTACAATTCCTTCAGGGTGTCTGAGGAAACCTGGAAAGACCCTATCTACCATGACAGCTGGATGTGGCATAAGGCTGGACACTTGGGACTGAGAGGATTGGTGAGATTGGGTGAGCAAATGCAGACCCTTTCAAGCAATAATGCATGGCCCCCATTCCATGGGTCCCAACTCTCCAGGTTCAAGGGAATATTACTACAGCTATAACATGTACAGGAAACCTAGAGAATGGACACACTGTGAATACGAAAGGTTTCTAAAACTCAACGAATAGTCCCTCTCCTGGTGCTCCAGTTTGACTTTCCAACTGCCTTACTATCAATCTCCCAACTTGGAGAGACAGGCCCTTTAACCTCCTGGTTTGCACAGGTTCCCAATTTGGCAGAGGATGGAAGGGACGAGGGAGAACCCATGAGAGAGTAGCTGTTAGGCATTTGGACGGGCACATGTCACTCTAATTTCCCGGCAGGAAGAAGAATTAACCAAAGTCTCAGCCACCCACCGGGAACCAGTATAGGACATGATCCAAAATTTTGGACTTGCGTTCAGCTCACAAAAAACGACTTGAGAAATGGAGCTCAGGGGCACAGCAATTCACAAACTGGCAGAGTGATAAAGGACAACTATCGTCCAAAAATCTGTTGAGGGAAGTCAACGAGGCGGACTTGAAAGCGAGGCAAAATAGCAGGAAACAGATTTCAAGAGGTACCTTGGAATCGCCTGTAAAGCACAGGAAGAGGGGCACAACTTGGACAATGGTGCACTTGGCCAAAAAGGGCGTATGCATTTTCTCCTGAATATATTCAGGAGAAAACGCATACGCCCTTTTTGGCCAAGCAAGCAAGCGGGCAATGCAAATCTGCACTACAAAGAAGTATCACTTCCCACCGGTCAAAAGGGACATCCACAAAATGTGTAAAAACCAGAAAGGCAAGACAGGCCCTGGAGAACAGGGGGCCTTGTTATGCTGATGGGCGGGATGTCAATTGCCAACTGCCTCACTGGAGGAGTGCATTGTGTTCCCTAAAACAAGTAAACAACAGAGCTACAGAGCCAAGGCCACTTCCAGTCTAGGGAATATACCTGGGGAAAACTGAAAATCAATAAGAAAGAGCCACCTCCAAATTTAGGGCTGCACTGACTACAAGAACCTCAACTTGGGTACACCTTAAATATCCCAGGAAATATAAAAATGGTTCAAAACATTGTGGTACTTACGTACGATGGAATATCCCTCAGCCATGAAATCAATGTCATAAGACCAGTAGCAGCAAAGTGAGTGGATTCAGGTACGATGATTCTAAGTGAAATAAGTCACACAGAAAAAGAAACTTATCATAAGATATCACTTATGAAGATCCTGTAAACATGGCTACACGTGAACTGAGTTAGGAAAGAGAACAGAGTCTCACATTTAGAAAACACTCTTATGCCTGCATAAAGGGGATGGAGAGGTGGGGTGATGCATAAAACCAGAGTTTGATATAAGCACAGGGACCGTTCCAAAAACCAACTTTGGAATAGACAAGACCTACACCTTCCTCAGTGAAAGAGACTCAAAACCCCATATTTCCCGCAGAGGAATATATCTGACTAGTAAGAATCTTAAAACCTATGTATTGATATGACTCCATAAGGGAATCAAGTGTGTCTAGAGTGGCATAAACATGGCAGCGAGAATCAGCTCAAACCCACTATAAAAAGGAATTTCAAAAGCAAAACCAAAAAACAGGGCAATGCTTTACAATTCCTTCAGGGTGTCTGAGGAAACCTGGAAAGACCCTATCTACCATGACAGCTGGATGTGGCATAAGGCTGGACACGTGGGACTGAGAGGATTGGTGAGATTGGGTGAGCAAATGCAGACCCTTTCAAGCAATAATGCATGGCCCCCATTCCATGGGTCCCAACTCTCCAGGTTCAAGGGAATATTACTACAGCTATAACATGTACAGGAAACCTAGAGAATGGACACACTGTGAATACGAAAGGTTTCTAAAACTCAACGAATAGTCCCTCTCCTGGTGCTCCAGTTTGACTTTCCAACTGCCTTACTATCAATCTCCCAACTTGGAGAGACAGGCCCTTTAACCTCCTGGTTTGCACAGGTTCCCAATTTGGCAGAGGATGGAAGGGACGAGGGAGAACCCATGAGAGAGTAGCTGTTAGGCATTTGGACGGGCACATGTCACTCTAATTTCCCGGCAGGAAGAAGAATTAACCAAAGTCTCAGCCACCCACCGGGAACCAGTATAGGACATGATCCAAAATTTTGGACTTGCGTTCAGCTCACAAAAAACGACTTGAGAAATGGAGCTCAGGGGCACAGCAATTCACAAACTGGCAGAGTGATAAAGGACAACTATCGTCCAAAAATCTGTTGAGGGAAGTCAACGAGGCGGACTTGAAAGCGAGGCAAAATAGCAGGAAACAGATTTCAAGAGGTACCTTGGAATCGCCTGTAAAGCACAGGAAGAGGGGCACAACTTGGACAATGGTGCACTTGGCCAAAAAGGGCGTATGCGTTTTCTCCTGAATATATTCAGGAGAAAACGCATACGCCCTTTTTGGCCAAGCAAGCAAGCGGGCAATGCAAATCTGCACTACAAAGAAGTATCACTTCCCACCGGTCAAAAGGGACATCCACAAAATGTGTAAAAACCAGAAAGGCAAGACAGGCCCTGGAGAACAGGGGGCCTTGTTATGCTGATGGGCGGGATGTCAATTGCCAACTGCCTCACTGGAGGAGTGCATTGTGTTCCCTAAAACAAGTAAACAACAGAGCTACAGAGCCAAGGCCACTTCCAGTCTAGGGAATATACCTGGGGAAAACTGAAAATCAATAAGAAAGAGCCACCTCCAAATTTAGGGCTGCACTGACTACAAGAACCTAAACTTGGGTACACCTTAAATATCCCAGGAAATATAAAAATGGTTCAAAACATTGTGGTACTTACGTACGATGGAATATCCCTCAGCCATGAAATCAATGTCATAAGACCAGTAGCAGCAAAGTGAGTGGATTCAGGTACGATGATTCTAAGTGAAATAAGTCACACAGAAAAAGAAACTTATCATAAGATATCACTTATGAAGATCCTGTAAACATGGCTACACGTGAACTAAGTTAGGAAAGAGAACAGAGTCTCACATTTAGAAAACACTCTTATGCCTGCATAAAGGGGATGGAGAGGTGGGGTGATGCATAAAACCAGAGTTTGATATAAGCACAGGGACCGTTCCAAAAACCAACTTTGGAATAGACAAGACCTACACCTTCCTCAGTGAAAGAGACTCAAAACCCCATATTTCCCGCAGAGGAATATATCTGACTAGTAAGAATCTTAAAACCTATGTATTGATATGACTCCATAAGGGAATCAAGTGTGTCTAGAGTGGCATAAACATGGCAGCGAGAATCAGCTCAAACCCACTATAAAAAGGAATTTCAAAAGCAAAACCAAAAAACAGGGAAATGCTTTACAATTCCTTCAGGGTGTCTGAGGAAACCTGGAAAGACCCTATCTACCATGACAGCTGGATGTGGCATAAGGCTGGACACGTGGGACTGAGAGGATTGGTGAGATTGGGTGAGCAAATGCAGACCCTTTCAAGCAATAATGCATGGCCCCCATTCCATGGGTCCCAACTCTCCAGGTTCAAGGGAATATTACTACAGCTATAACATGTACAGGAAACCTAGAGAATGGACACACTGTGAATACGAAAGGTTTCTAAAACTCAACGAATAGTCCCTCTCCTGGTGCTCCAGTTTGACTTTCCAACTGCCTTACTATCAATCTCCCAACTTGGAGAGACAGGCCCTTTAACCTCCTGGTTTGCACAGGTTCCCAATTTGGCAGAGGATGGAAGGGACGAGGGAGAACCCATGAGAGAGTAGCTGTTAGGCATTTGGACGGGCACATGTCACTCTAATTTCCCGGCAGGAAGAAGAATTAACCAAAGTCTCAGCCACCCACCGGGAACCAGTATAGGACATGATCCAAAATTTTGGACTTGCGTTCAGCTCACAAAAAACGAGTTGAGAAATGGAGCTCAGGGGCACAGCAATTCACAAACTGGCAGAGTGATAAAGGACAACTATCGTCCAAAAATCTGTTGAGGGAAGTCAACGAGGCGGACTTGAAAGCGAGGCAAAATAGCAGGAAACAGATTTCAAGAGGTACCTTGGAATCGCCTGTAAAGCACAGGAAGAGGGGCACAACTTGGACAATGGTGCACTTGGCCAAAAAGGGCGTATGCGTTTTCTCCTGAATATATTCAGGAGAAAACGCATACGCCCTTTTTGGCCAAGCAAGCAAGCGGGCAATGCAAATCTGCACTACAAAGAAGTATCACTTCCCACCGGTCAAAAGGGACATCCACAAAATGTGTAAAAACCAGAAAGGCAAGACAGGCCCTGGAGAACAGGGGGCCTTGTTATGCTGATGGGCGGGATGTCAATTGCCAACTGCCTCACTGGAGGAGTGCATTGTGTTCCCTAAAACAAGTAAACAACAGAGCTACAGAGCCAAGGCCACTTCCAGTCTAGGGAATATACCTGGGGAAAACTGAAAATCAATAAGAAAGAGCCACCTCCAAATTTAGGGCTGCACTGACTACAAGAACCTAAACTTGGGTACACCTTAAATATCCCAGGAAATATAAAAATGGTTCAAAACATTGTGGTACTTACGTACGATGGAATATCCCTCAGCCATGAAATCAATGTCATAAGACCAGTAGCAGCAAAGTGAGTGGATTCAGGTACGATGATTCTAAGTGAAATAAGTCACACAGAAAAAGAAACTTATCATAAGATATCACTTATGAAGATCCTGTAAACATGGCTACACGTGAACTAAGTTAGGAAAGAGAACAGAGTCTCACATTTAGAAAACACTCTTATGCCTGCATAAAGGGGATGGAGAGGTGGGGTGATGCATAAAACCAGAGTTTGATATAAGCACAGGGACCGTTCCAAAAACCAACTTTGGAATAGACAAGACCTACACCTTCCTCAGTGAAAGAGACTCAAAACCCCATATTTCCCGCAGAGGAATATATCTGACTAGTAAGAATCTTAAAACCTATGTATTGATATGACTCCATAAGGGAATCAAGTGTGTCTAGAGTGGCATAAACATGGCAGCGAGAATCAGCTCAAACCCACTATAAAAAGGAATTTCAAAAGCAAAACCAAAAAACAGGGAAATGCTTTACAATTCCTTCAGGGTGTCTGAGGAAACCTGGAAAGACCCTATCTACCATGACAGCTGGATGTGGCATAAGGCTGGACACGTGGGACTGAGAGGATTGGTGAGATTGGGTGAGCAAATGCAGACCCTTTCAAGCAATAATGCATGGCCCCCATTCCATGGGTCCCAACTCTCCAGGTTCAAGGGAATATTACTACAGCTATAACATGTACAGGAAACCTAGAGAATGGACACACTGTGAATACGAAAGGTTTCTAAAACTCAACGAATAGTCCCTCTCCTGGTGCTCCAGTTTGACTTTCCAACTGCCTTACTATCAATCTCCCAACTTGGAGAGACAGGCCCTTTAACCTCCTGGTTTGCACAGGTTCCCAATTTGGCAGAGGATGGAAGGGACGAGGGAGAACCCATGAGAGAGTAGCTGTTAGGCATTTGGACGGGCACATGTCACTCTAATTTCCCGGCAGGAAGAAGAATTAACCAAAGTCTCAGCCACCCACCGGGAACCAGTATAGGACATGATCCAAAATTTTGGACTTGCGTTCAGCTCACAAAAAACGACTTGAGAAATGGAGCTCAGGGGCACAGCAATTCACAAACTGGCAGAGTGATAAAGGACAACTATCGTCCAAAAATCTGTTGACGGAAGTCAACGAGGCGGACTTGAAAGTGAAGCAAAATAGCAGGAAACAGATTTCAAGAGGTACCTTGGAATCGCCTGTAAAGCACAGGAAGAGGGGCACAACTTGGACAATGGTGCACTTGGCCAAAAAGGGCGTATGCGTTTTCTCCTGAATATATTCAGGAGAAAACGCATACGCCCTTTTTGGCCAAGCAAGCAAGCGGGCAATGCAAATCTGCACTACAAAGAAGTATCACTTCCCACCGGTCAAAAGGGACATCCACAAAATGTGTAAAAACCAGAAAGGCAAGACAGGCCCTGGAGAACAGGGGGCCTTGTTATGCTGATGGGCGGGATGTCAATTGCCAACTGCCTCACTGGAGGAGTGCATTGTGTTCCCTAAAACAAGTAAACAACAGAGCTACAGAGCCAAGGCCACTTCCAGTCTAGGGAATATACCTGGGGAAAACTGAAAATCAATAAGAAAGAGCCACCTCCAAATTTAGGGCTGCACTGACTACAAGAACCTAAACTTGGGTACACCTTAAATATCCCAGGAAATATAAAAATGGTTCAAAACATTGTGGTACTTACGTACGATGGAATATCCCTCAGCCATGAAATCAATGTCATAAGACCAGTAGAGCAAAGTGAGTGGATTCAGGTACGATGATTCTAAGTGAAATAAGTCACACAGAAAAAGAAACTTATCATAAGATATCACTTAGGAAGATCCTGTAAACATGGCTACACATGAACTGAGTTAGCAAAGAGAACAGAGTCTCACATTTAGAAAACACTCTTATGCCTGCATAAAGGGGAAGGAGAGGTGGGGTGATGCATAAAACCAGAGTTTGATATAAGCACAGGGACCGTTTCAAAAACCAACTTTGGAATTGACAAGACCGACACCTTCCTCAGTGAAAGAGACTCAAAACCCCATATTTCCCACAGAGGAATATATCTGACTAGTAAGAATCTTAAAACCTATGTATTGATATGACTCCATAAGGGAATCAAGTGTGTCTAGAGTGGCATAAACATGGCAGCGAGAATCAGCTCAAACCCACTATAAAAAGGAATTTCAAAAGCAAAACCAAAAAACAGGGAAATTCTTTACAATTCCTTCAGGGTGTCTGAGGAAACCTGGAAAGACCCTATCTACAATGACAGCTGGATGTGGCATAAGGCTGGACACTTGGGACTGAGAGGATTGGTGAGATTGGGTGAGCAAATGCAGACCCTTTCAAGCAATAATGCATGGCCCCCATTCCATGGGTCCCAACTCTCCAGGTTCAAGGGAATATTACTACAGCTATAACATGTACAGGAAACCTAGAGAATGGACACACTGTGAATACGAAAGGTTTCTAAAACTCAACGAATAGTCCCTCTCCTGGTGCTCCAGTTTGACTTTCCAACTGCCTTACTATCAATCTCCCAACTTGGAGAGACAGGCCCTTTAACCTCCTGGTTTGCACAGGTTCCCAATTTGGCAGAGGATGGAAGGGACGAGGGAGAACCCATGAGAGAGTAGCTGTTAGGCATTTGGACGGGCACATGTCACTCTAATTTCCCGGCAGGAAGAAGAATTAACCAAAGTCTCAGCCACCCACCGGGAACCAGTATAGGACATGATCCAAAATTTTGGACTTGCGTTCAGCTCACAAAAAACGAGTTGAGAAATGGAGCTCAGGGGCACAGCAATTCACAAACTGGCAGAGTGATAAAGGACAACTATCGTCCAAAAATCTGTTGAGGGAAGTCAACGAGGCGGACTTGAAAGCGAGGCAAAATAGCAGGAAACAGATTTCAAGAGGTACCTTGGAATCGCCTGTAAAGCACAGGAAGAGGGGCACAACTTGGACAATGGTGCACTTGGCCAAAAAGGGCGTATGCGTTTTTTCCTGAATATATTCAGGAGAAAACGCATACGCCCTTTTTGGCCAAGCAAGCAAGCGGGCAATGCAAATCTGCACTACAAAGAAGTATCACTTCCCACCGGTCAAAAGGGACATCCACAAAATGTGTAAAAACCAGAAAGGCAAGACAGGCCCTGGAGAACTGGGAGCCTTGTTATGCTGATGGGCGGGATGTAAATTGCCAACTGCCTCACTGGAGGAGTGCATTGTGTTCCCTAAAACAAGTAAACAACAGAGCTACAGAGCCAAGGCCACTTCCAGTCTAGGGAATATACCTTGGGAAAACTGAAAATCAATAAGAAAGAGCCACCTCCAAATTTAGGGCTGCACTGACTACAAGAACCTCAACTTGGGTACACCTTAAATATCCCAGGAAATATAAAAATGGTTCAAAACATTGTTGTACTTACGTACGATGGAATATCCCTCAGCCATGAAATCAATGTCATAACACCAGTAGCAGCAAAGTGAGTGGATTCAGGTACGATGATTCTAAGTGAAATAAGTCACACAGAAAAAGAAACTTATCATAAGATATCACTTAGGAAGATCCTGTAAACATGGCTACACGTGAACTGAGTTAGGAAAGAGAACAGAGTCTCACATTTAGAAAACACTCTTATGCCTGCATAAAGGGGAAGGAGAGGTGGGGTGATGCATAAAACCAGAGTTTGATATAAGCACAGGGACCGTTTCAAAAACCAACTTTGGAATTGACAAGACCGACACCTTCCTCAGTGAAAGAGACTCAAAACCCCATATTTCCCACAGAGGAATATATCTGACTAGTAAGAATCTTAAAACCTATGTATTGATATGACTCCATAAGGGAATCAAGTGTGTCTAGAGTGGCATAAACATGGCAGCGAGAATCAGCTCAAACCCACTATAAAAAGGAATTTCAAAAGCAAAACCAAAAAACAGGGAAATTCTTTACAATTCCTTCAGGGTGTCTGAGGAAACCTGGAAAGACCCTATCTACAATGACAGCTGGATGTGGCATAAGGCTGGACACTTGGGACTGATAGGATTGGTGAGATTGTGTAAGCAAATGCAGACCCTTTCAAGCAATAATGCATGGCCCCCATTCCATGGGTCCCAACTCTCCAGGTTCAAGGGAATATTACTACAGCTATAACATGTACAGGAAACCTAGAGAATGGACACACTGTGAATACGAAAGGTTTCTAAAACTCAACGAATAGTCCCTCTCCTGGTGCTCCAGTTTGACTTTCCAACTGCCTTACTATCAATCTCCCAACTTGGAGAGACAGGCCCTTTAACCTCCTGGTTTGCACAGGTTCCCAATTTGGCAGAGGATGGAAGGGACGAGGGAGAACCCATGAGAGAGTAGCTGTTAGGCATTTGGACGGGCACATGTCACTCTAATTTCCCGGCAGGAAGAAGAATTAACCAAAGTCTCAGCCACCCACCGGGAACCAGTATAGGACATGATCCAAAATTTTGGACTTGCGTTCAGCTCACAAAAAACGACTTGAGAAATGGAGCTCAGGGGCACAGCAATTCACAAACTGGCAGAGTGATAAAGGACAACTATCGTCCAAAAATCTGTTGAGGGAAGTCAACGAGGCGGACTTGAAAGCGAGGCAAAATAGCAGGAAACAGATTTCAAGAGGTACCTTGGAATCGCCTGTAAAGCACAGGAAGAGGGGCACAACTTGGACAATGGTGCACTTGGCCAAAAAGGGCGTATGCGTTTTCTCCTGAATATATTCAGGAGAAAACGCATATGCCCTTTTTGGCCAAGCAAGCAAGCGGGCAATGCAAATCTGCACTACAAAGAAGTATCACTTCCCACCAGTCAAAAGGGACATCCACAAAATGTGTAAAAACCAGAAAGGCAAGACAGGCCCTGGAGAACTGGGAGCCTTGTTATGCTGATGGGCGGGATGTAAATTGCCAACTGCCTCACTGGAGGAGTGCATTGTGTTCCCTAAAACAAGTAAACAACAGAGCTACAGAGCCAAGGCCACTTCCAGTCTAGGGAATATACCTGGGGAAAACTGAAAATCAATAAGAAAGAGCCACCTCCAAATTTAGGGCTGCACTGACTACAAGAACCTCAACTTGGGTACACCTTAAATATCCCAGGAGATATAAAAATGGTTCAAAACATTGTGGTACTTACGTACGATGGAATATCCCTCAGCCATGAAATCAATGTCATAAGACCAGTAGCAGCAAAGTGAGTGGATTCAGGTACGATGATTCTAAGTGAAATAAGTCACACAGAAAAAGAAACTTATCATAAGATATCACTTAGGAAGATCCTGTAAACATGGCTACACGTGAACTGAGTTAGGAAAGAGAACAGAGTCTCACATTTAGAAAACACTCTTATGCCTGCATAAAGGGGAAGGAGAGGTGGGGTGATGCATAAAACCAGAGTTTGATATAAGCACAGGGACCGTTTCAAAAACCAACTTTGGAATTGACAAGACCGACACCTTCTTCAGTGAAAGAGACTCAAAACCCCATATTTCCCACAGAGGAATATATCTGACTAGTAAGAATCTTAAAACCTATGTATTGATATGACTCCATAAGGGAATCAAGTGTGTCTAGAGTGGCATAAACATGGCAGCGAGAATCAGCTCAAACCCACTATAAAAAGGAATTTCAAAAGCAAAACCAAAAAACAGGGAA
The DNA here is from genome assembly GCF_025265405.1 of Mesoplodon densirostris. Lineage (NCBI taxonomy): Eukaryota > Metazoa > Chordata > Mammalia > Artiodactyla > Ziphiidae > Mesoplodon > Mesoplodon densirostris. Next base: position 4,150,390 of record NW_026778200.1, on the reverse strand, counting down.
ATTCTTTACAATTCCTTCAGGGTGTCTGAGGAAACCTGGAAAGACCCTATCTACAATGACAGCTGGATGTGGCATAAGGCTGGACACTTGGGACTGAGAGGATTGGTGAGATTGGGTGAGCAAATGCAGACCCTTTCAAGCAATAATGCATGGCCCCCATTCCATGGGTCCCAACTCTCCAGGTTCAAGGGAATATTACTACAGCTATAACATGTACAGGAAACCTAGAGAATGGACACACTGTGAATACGAAAGGTTTCTAAAACTCAACGAATAGTCCCTCTCCTGGTGCTCCAGTTTGACTTTCCAACTGCCTTACTATCAATCTCCCAACTTGGAGAGACAGGCCCTTTAACCTCCTGGTTTGCACAGGTTCCCAATTTGGCAGAGGATGGAAGGGACGAGGGAGAACCCATGAGAGAGTAGCTGTTAGGCATTTGGACGGGCACATGTCACTCTAATTTCCAGGCAGGAAGAAGAATTAACCAAAGTCTCAGCCACCCACCGGGAACCAGTATAGGACATGATCCAAAATTTTGGACTTGCGTTCAGCTCACAAAAAACGAGTTGAGAAATGGAGCTCAGGGGCACAGCAATTCACAAACTGGCAGAGTGATAAAGGACAACTATCGTCCAAAAATCTGTTGAGGGAAGTCAACGAGGCGGACTTGAAAGCGAGGCAAAATAGCAGGAAACAGATTTCAAGAGGTACCTTGGAATCGCCTGTAAAGCACAGGAAGAGGGGCACAACTTGGACAATGGTGCACTTGGCCAAAAAGGGCGTATGTGTTTTTTCCTGAATATATTCAGGAGAAAACGCATACGCCCTTTTTGGCCCAGCAAGCAAGCGGGCAATGCAAATCTGCACTACAAAGAAGTATCACTTCCCACCGGTCAAAAGGGACATCCACAAAATGTGTAAAAACCAGAAAGGCAAGACAGGCCCTGGAGAACTGGGAGCCTTGTTATGCTGATGGGCGGGATGTAAACTGCCAACTGCCTCACTGGAGGAGTGCATTGTGTTCCCTAAAACAAGTAAACAACAGAGCTACAGAGCCAAGGCCACTTCCAGTCTAGGGAATATACCTTGGGAAAACTGAAAATCAATAAGAAAGAGCCACCTCCAAATTTAGGGCTGCACTGACTACAAGAACCTCAACTTGGGTACACCTTAAATATCCCAGGAAATATAAAAATGGTTCAAAACATTGTGGTACTTACGTACGATGGAATATCCCTCAGCCATGAAATCAATGTCATAAGACCAGTAGCAGCAAAGTGAGTGGATTCAGGTACGATGATTCTAAGTGAAATAAGTCACACAGAAAAAGAAACTTATCATAAGATATCACTTAGGAAGATCCTGTAAACATGGCTACACGTGAACTGAGTTAGGAAAGAGAACAGAGTCTCACATTTAGAAAACACTCTTATGCCTGCATAAAGGGGAAGGAGAGGTGGGGTGATGCATAAAACCAGAGTTTGATATAAGCACAGGGACCGTTTCAAAAACCAACTTTGGAATTCACAAGACCGACACCTTCCTCAGTGAAAGAGACTCAAAACCCCATATTTCCCACAGAGGAATATATCTGACTAGTAAGAATCTTAAAACCTTTGTATTGATATGACTCCATAAGGGAATCAAGTGTGTCTAGAGTGGCATAAACATGGCAGCGAGAATCAGCTCAAACCCACTATAAAAAGGAATTTCAAAAGCAAAACCAAAAAACAGGGAAATTCTTTACAATTCCTTCAGGGTGTCTGAGGAAACCTGGAAAGACCCTATCTACAATGACAGCTGGATGTGGCATAAGGCTGGACACTTGGGACTGAGAGGATTGGTGAGATTGGGTGAGCAAATGCAGACCCTTTCAAGCAATAATGCATGGCCCCCATTCCATGGGTCCCAACTCTCCAGGTTCAAGGGAATATTACTACAGCTATAACATGTACAGGAAACCTAGAGAATGGACACACTGTGAATACGAAAGGTTTCTAAAACTCAACGAATAGTCCCTCTCCTGGTGCTCCAGTTTGACTTTCCAACTGCCTTACTATCAATCTCCCAACTTGGAGAGACAGGCCCTTTAACCTCCTGGTTTGCACAGGTTCCCAATTTCCCAGAGGATGGAAGGGACGAGGGAGAACCCATGAGAGAGTAGCTGTTAGGCATTTGGACGGGCACATGTCACTCTAATTTCCCGGCAGGAAGAAGAATTAACCAAAGTCTCAGCCACCCACCGGGAACCAGTATAGGACATGATCCAAAATTTTGGACTTGCGTTCAGCTCACAAAAAACGAGTTGAGAAATGGAGCTCAGGGGCACAGCAATTCACAAACTGGCAGAGTGATAAAGGACAACTATCGTCCAAAAATCTGTTGAGGGAAGTCAACGAGGCGGACTTGAAAGCGAGGCAAAATAGCAGGAAACAGATTTCAAGAGGTACCTTGGAATCGCCTGTAAAGCACAGGAAGAGGGGCACAACTTGGACAATGGTGCACTTGGCCAAAAAGGGCGTATGCGTTTTCTCCTGAATATATTCAGGAGAAAACGCATACGCACTTTTTGGCCCAGCAAGCAAGCGGGCAATGCAAATCTGCACTACAAAGAAGTATCACTTCCCACCGGTCAAAAGGGACATCCACACAATGTGTAAAAACCAGAAAGGCAAGACAGGCCCTGGAGAACTGGGAGCCTTGTTATGCTGATGGGCGGGATGTAAACTGCCAACTGCCTCACTGGAGGAGTGCATTGTGTTCCCTAAAACAAGTAAACAACAGAGCTACAGAGCCAAGGCCACTTCCAGTCTAGGGAATATACCTTGGGAAAACTGAAAATCAATAAGAAAGAGCCACCTCCAAATTTAGGGCTGCACTGACTACAAGAACCTCAACTTGGGTACACCTTAAATATCCCAGGAAATATAAAAATGGTTCAAAACATTGTGGTACTTACGTACGATGGAATATCCCTCAGCCATGAAATCAATGTCATAAGACCAGTAGCAGCAAAGTGAGTGGATTCAGGTACGATGATTCTAAGTGAAATAAGTCACACAGAAAAAGAAACTTATCATAAGATATCACTTAGGAAGATCCTGTAAACATGGCTACACGTGAACTGAGTTAGGAAAGAGAACAGAGTCTCACATTTAGAAAACACTCTTATGCCTGCATAAAGGGGAAGGAGAGGTGGGGTGATGCATAAAACCAGAGTTTGATATAAGCACAGGGACCGTTTCAAAAACCAACTTTGGAATTGACAAGACCGACACCTTCCTCAGTGAAAGAGACTCAAAACCCCATATTTCCCACAGAGGAATATATCTGACTAGTAAGAATCTTAAAACCTATGTATTGATATGTCTCCATAAGGGAATCAAGTGTGTCTAGAGTGGCATAAACATGGCAGCGAGAATCAGCTCAAACCCACTATAAAAAGGAATTTCAAAAGCAAAACCAAAAAACAGGGAAATTCTTTACAATTCCTTCAGGGTGTCTGAGGAAACCTGGAAAGACCCTATCTACAATGACAGCTGGATGTGGCATAAGGCTGGACACTTGGGACTGAGAGGATTGGTGAGATTGGGTGAGCAAATGCAGACCCTTTCAGGCAATAATGCATGGCCCCCATTCCATGGGTCCCAACTCTCCATGTTCAAGGGAATATTACTACAGCTATAACATGTACAGGAAACCTAGAGAATGGACACACTGTGAATACGAAAGGTTTCTAAAACTCAACGAATAGTCCCTCTCCTGGTGCTCCAGTTTGACTTTCCAACTGCCTTACTATCAATCTCCCAACTTGGAGAGACAGGCCCTTTAACCTCCTGGTTTGCACAGGTTCCCAATTTGGCAGAGGATGGAAGGGACGAGGGAGAACCCATGAGAGAGTAGCTGTTAGGCATTTGGACGGGCACATGTCACTCTAATTTCCCGGCAGGAAGAAGAATTAACCAAAGTCTCAGCCACCCACCGGGAACCAGTATAGGACATGATCCAAAATTTTGGACTTGCGTTCAGCTCACAAAAAACGAGTTGAGAAATGGAGCTCAGGGGCACAGCAATTCACAAACTGGCAGAGTGATAAAGGACAACTATCGTCCAAAAATCTGTTGAGGGAAGTCAACGAGGCGGACTTGAAAGCGAGGCAAAATAGCAGGAAACAGATTTCAAGAGGTACCTTGGAATCGCCTGTAAAGCACAGGAAGAGGGGCACAACTTGGACAATGGTGCACTTGGCCAAAAAGGGCGTATGCGTTTTCTCCTGAATATATTCAGGAGAAAACGCATACGCCCTTTTTGGCCCAGCAAGCAAGCGGGCAATGCAAATCTGCACTACAAAGAAGTATCACTTCCCACCGGTCAAAAGGGACATCCACAAAATGTGTAAAAACCAGAAAGGCAAGACAGGCCCTGGAGAACTGGGAGCCTTGTTATGCTGATGGGCGGGATGTAAACTGCCAACTGCCTCACTGGAGGAGTGCATTGTGTTCCCTAAAACAAGTAAACAACAGAGCTACAGAGCCAAGGCCACTTCCAGTCTAGGGAATATACCTTGGGAAAACTGAAAATCAATAAGAAAGAGCCACCTCCAAATTTAGGGCTGCACTGACTACAAGAACCTCAACTTGGGTACACCTTAAATATCCCAGGAAATATAAAAATGGTTCAAAACATTGTGGTACTTACGTACGATGGAATATCCCTCAGCCATGAAATCAATGTCATAAGACCAGTAGCAGCAAAGTGAGTGGATTCAGGTACGATGATTCTAAGTGAAATAAGTCACACAGAAAAAGAAACTTATCATAAGATATCACTTAGGAAGATCCTGTAAACATGGCTACACGTGAACTGAGTTAGGAAAGAGAACAGAGTCTCACATTTAGAAAACACTCTTATGCCTGCATAAAGGGGAAGGAGAGGTGGGGTGATGCATAAAACCAGAGTTTGATATAAGCACAGGGACCGTTTCAAAAACCAACTTTGGAATTGACAAGACCGACACCTTCCTCAGTGAAAGAGACTCAAAACCCCATATTTCCCACAGAGGAATATATCTGACTAGTAAGAATCTTAAAACCTATGTATTGATATGTCTCCATAAGGGAATCAAGTGTGTCTAGAGTGGCATAAACATGGCAGCGAGAATCAGCTCAAACCCACTATAAAAAGGAATTTCAAAAGCAAAACCAAAAAACAGGGAAATTCTTTACAATTCCTTCAGGGTGTCTGAGGAAACCTGGAAAGACCCTATCTACAATGACAGCTGGATGTGGCATAAGGCTGGACACTTGGGACTGAGAGGATTGGTGAGATTGGGTGAGCAAATGCAGACCCTTTCAAGCAATAATGCATGGCCCCCATTCCATGGGTCCCAACTCTCCATGTTCAAGGGAATATTACTACAGCTATAACATGTACAGGAAACCTAGAGAATGGACACACTGTGAATACGAAAGGTTTCTAAAACTCAACGAATAGTCCCTCTCCTGGTGCTCCAGTTTGACTTTCCAACTGCCTTACTATCAATCTCCCAACTTGGAGAGACAGGCCCTTTAACCTCCTGGTTTGCACAGGTTCCCAATTTGGCAGAGGATGGAAGGGACGAGGGAGAACCCATGAGAGAGTAGCTGTTAGGCATTTGGACGGGCACATGTCACTCTAATTTCCCGGCAGGAAGAAGAATTAACCAAAGTCTCAGCCACCCACCGGGAACCAGTATAGGACATGATCCAAAATTTTGGACTTGCGTTCAGCTCACAAAAAACGAGTTGAGAAATGGAGCTCAGGGGCACAGCAATTCACAAACTGGCAGAGTGATAAAGGACAACTATCGTCCAAAAATCTGTTGAGGGAAGTCAATGAGGCGGACTTGAAAGCGAGGCAAAATAGCAGGAAACAGATTTCAAGAGGTACCTTGGAATCGCCTGTAAAGCACAGGAAGAGGGGCACAACTTGGACAATGGTGCACTTGGCCAAAAAGGGCGTATGCGTTTTCTCCTGAATATATTCAGGAGAAAACGCATACGCCCTTTTTGGCCCAGCAAGCAAGCGGGCAATGCAAATCTGCACTACAAAGAAGTATCACTTCCCACCGGTCAAAAGGGACATCCACAAAATGTGTAAAAACCAGAAAGGCAAGACAGGCCCTGGAGAACTGGGAGCCTTGTTATGCTGATGGGCGGGATGTAAACTGCCAACTGCCTCACTGGAGGAGTGCATTGTGTTCCCTAAAACAAGTAAACAACAGAGCTACAGAGCCAAGGCCACTTCCAGTCTAGGGAATATACCTTGGGAAAACTGAAAATCAATAAGAAAGAGCCACCTCCAAATTTAGGGCTGCACTGACTACAAGAACCTCAACTTGGGTACACCTTAAATATCCCAGGAAATATAAAAATGGTTCAAAACATTGTGGTACTTACGTACGATGGAATATCCCTCAGCCATGAAATCAATGTCATAAGACCAGTAGCAGCAAAGTGAGTGGATTCAGGTACGATGATTCTAAGTGAAATAAGTCACACAGAAAAAGAAACTTATCATAAGATATCACTTAGGAAGATCCTGTAAACATGGCTACACGTGAACTGAGTTAGGAAAGAGAACAGAGTCTCACATTTAGAAAACACTCTTATGCCTGCATAAAGGGGAAGGAGAGGTGGGGTGATGCATAAAACCAGAGTTTGATATAAGCACAGGGACCGTTTCAAAAACCAACTTTGGAATTGACAAGACCGACACCTTCCTCAGTGAAAGAGACTCAAAACCCCATATTTCCCACAGAGGAATATATCTGACTAGTAAGAATCTTAAAACCTATGTATTGATATGTCTCCATAAGGGAATCAAGTGTGTCTAGAGTGGCATAAACATGGCAGCGAGAATCAGCTCAAACCCACTATAAAAAGGAATTTGAAAAGCAAAACCAAAAAACAGGGAAATTCTTTACAATTCCTTCAGGGTGTCTGAGGAAACCTGGAAAGACCCTATCTACAATGACAGCTGGATGTGGCATAAGGCTGGACACTTGGGACTGAGAGGATTGGTGAGATTGGGTGAGCAAATGCAGACCCTTTCAAGCAATAATGCATGGCCCCCATTCCATGGGTCCCAACTCTCCATGTTCAAGGGAATATTACTACAGCTATAACATGTACAGGAAACCTAGAGAATGGACACACTGTGAATACGAAAGGTTTCTAAAACTCAACGAATAGTCCCTCTCCTGGTGCTCCAGTTTGACTTTCCAACTGCCTTACTATCAATCTCCCAACTTGGAGAGACAGGCCCTTTAACCTCCTGGTTTGCACAGGTTCCCAATTTGGCAGAGGATGGAAGGGACGAGGGAGAACCCATGAGAGAGTAGCTGTTAGGCATTTGGACGGGCACATGTCACTCTAATTTCCCGGCAGGAAGAAGAATTAACCAAAGTCTCAGCCACCCACCGGGAACCAGTATAGGACATGATCCAAAATTTTGGACTTGCGTTCAGCTCACAAAAAACGAGTTGAGAAATGGAGCTCAGGGGCACAGCAATTCACAAACTGGCAGAGTGATAAAGGACAACTATCGTCCAAAAATCTGTTGAGGGAAGTCAACGAGGCGGACTTGAAAGCGAGGCAAAATAGCAGGAAACAGATTTCAAGAGGTACCTTGGAATCGCCTGTAAAGCACAGGAAGAGGGGCACAACTTGGACAATGGTGCACTTGGCCAAAAAGGGCGTATGCGTTTTCTCCTGAATATATTCAGGAGACAACGCATACGCCCTTTTTGGCCAAGCAAGCAAGCGGGCAATGCAAATCTGCACTACAAAGAAGTATCACTTCCCACCGGTCAAAAGGGACATCCACAAAATGTGTAAAAACCAGAAAGGCAAGACAGGCCCTGGAGAACTGGGAGCCTTGTTATGCTGATGGGCGGGATGTAAATTGCCAAATGCCTCACTGGAGGAGTGCATTGTGTTCCCTAAAACAAGTAAACAACAGAGCTACAGAGCCAAGGCCACTTCCAGTCTAGGGAATATACCTTGGGAAAACTGAAAATCAATAAGAAAGAGCCACCTCCAAATTTAGGGCTGCACTGACTACAGGAACATCAACTTGGGTACACCTTAAATATCCCAGGAAATATAAAAATGGTTCAAAACATTGTGGTACTTACGTACGATGGAATATCCCTCAGCCATGAAATCAATGTCATAAGACCAGTAGCAGCAAAGTGAGTGGATTCAGGTACGATGATTCTAAGTGAAATAAGTCACACAGAAAAAGAAACTTATCATAAGATATCACTTATGAAGATCCTGTAAACATGGCTACACGTGAACTGAGTTAGGAAAGAGAACAGAGTCTCACATTTAGAAAACACTCTTATGCCTGCATAAAGGGGAAGGAGAGGTGGGGTGATGCATAAAACCAGAGTTTGATATAAGCACAGGGACCGTTTCAAAAACCAACTTTGGAATTCACAAGACCGACACCTTCCTCAGTGAAAGAGACTCAAAACCCCATGTTTCCCACAGAGGAATATATCTGACTAGTAAGAATCTTAAAACCTTTGTATTGATATGACTCCATAAGGGAATCAAGTGTGTCTAGAGTGGCATAAACATGGCAGCGAGAATCAGCTCAAACCCACTATAAAAAGGAATTTCAAAAGCAAAACCAAAAAACAGGGAAATTCTTTACAATTCCTTCAGGGTGTCTGAGGAAACCTGGAAAGACCCTATCTACAATGACAGCTGGATGTGGCATAAGGCTGGACACTTGGGACTGAGAGGATTGGTGAGATTGGGTGAGCAAATGCAGACCCTTTCAAGCAATAATGCATGGCCCCCATTCCATGGGTCCCAACTCTCCAGGTTCAAGGGAATATTACTACAGCTATAACATGTACAGGAAACCTAGAGAATGGACACACTGTGAATACGAAAGGTTTCTAAAACTCAACGAATAGTCCCTCTCCTGGTGCTCCAGTTTGACTTTCCAACTGCCTTACTATCAATCTCCCAACTTGGAGAGACAGGCCCTTTAACCTCCTGGTTTGCACAGGTTCCCAATTTGGCAGAGGATGGAAGGGACGAGGGAGAACCCATGAGAGAGTAGCTGTTAGGCATTTGGACGGGCACATGTCACTCTAATTTCCCGGCAGGAAGAAGAATTAACCAAAGTCTCAGCCACCCACCGGGAACCAGTATAGGACATGATCCAAAATTTTGGACTTGCGTTCAGCTCACAAAAAACGAGTTGAGAAATGGAGCTCAGGGGCACAGCAATTCACAAACTGGCAGAGTGATAAAGGACAACTATCGTCCAAAAATCTGTTGAGGGAAGTCAACGAGGCGGACTTGAAAGCGAGGCAAAATAGCAGGAAACAGATTTCAAGAGGTACCTTGGAATCGCCTGTAAAGCACAGGAAGAGGGGCACAACTTGGACAATGGTGCACTTGGCCAAAAAGGGCGTATGCGTTTTCTCCTGAATATATTCAGGAGAAAACGCATACGCCCTTTTTGGCCCAGCAAGCAAGCGGGCAATGCAAATCTGCACTACAAAGAAGTATCACTTCCCACCGGTCAAAAGGGACATCCACAAAATGTGTAAAAACCAGAAAGGCAAGACAGGCCCTGGAGAACTGGGAGCCTTGTTATGCTGATGGGCGGGATGTAAACTGCCAACTGCCTCACTGGAGGAGTGCATTGTGTTCCCTAAAACAAGTAAACAACAGAGCTACAGAGCCAAGGCCACTTCCAGTCTAGGGAATATACCTTGGGAAAACTGAAAATCAATAAGAAAGAGCCACCTCCAAATTTAGGGCTGCACTGACTACAAGAACCTCAACTTGGGTACACCTTAAATATCCCAGGAAATATAAAAATGGTTCAAAACATTGTGGTACTTACGTACGATGGAATATCCCTCAGCCATGAAATCAATGTCATAAGACCAGTAGCAGCAAAGTGAGTGGATTCAGGTACGATGATTCTAAGTGAAATAAGTCACACAGAAAAAGAAACTTATCATAAGATATCACTTAGGAAGATCCTGTAAACATGGCTACACGTGAACTGAGTTAGGAAAGAGAACAGAGTCTCACATTTAGAAAACACTCTTATGCCTGCATAAAGGGGAAGGAGAGGTGGGGTGATGCATAAAACCAGAGTTTGATATAAGCACAGGGACCGTTTCAAAAACCAACTTTGGAATTGACAAGACCGACACCTTCCTCAGTGAAAGAGACTCAAAACCCCATATTTCCCACAGAGGAATATATCTGACTAGTAAGAATCTTAAAACCTATGTATTGATATGTCTCCATAAGGGAATCAAGTGTGTCTAGAGTGGCATAAACATGGCAGCGAGAATCAGCTCAAACCCACTATAAAAAGGAATTTGAAAAGCAAAACCAAAAAACAGGGAAATTCTTTACAATTCCTTCAGGGTGTCTGAGGAAACCTGGAAAGACCCTATCTACAATGACAGCTGGATGTGGCATAAGGCTGGACACTTGGGACTGAGAGGATTGGTGAGATTGGGTGAGCAAATGCAGACCCTTTCAAGCAATAATGCATGGCCCCCATTCCATGGGTCCCAACTCTCCATGTTCAATGGAATATTACTACAGCTATAACATGTACAGGAAACCTAGAGAATGGACACACTGTGAATACGAAAGGTTTCTAAAACTCAACGAATAGTCCCTCTCCTGGTGCTCCAGTTTGACTTTCCAACTGCCTTACTATCAATCTCCCAACTTGGAGAGACAGGCCCTTTAACCTCCTGGTTTGCACAGGTTCCCAATTTGGCAGAGGATGGAAGGGACGAGGGAGAACCCATGAGAGAGTAGCTGTTAGGCATTTGGACGGGCACATGTCACTCTAATTTCCCGGCAGGAAGAAGAATTAACCAAAGTCTCAGCCACCCACCGGGAACCAGTATAGGACATGATCCAAAATTTTGGACTTGCGTTCAGCTCACAAAAAACGAGTTGAGAAATGGAGCTCAGGGGCACAGCAATTCACAAACTGGCAGAGTGATAAAGGACAACTATCGTCCAAAAATCTGTTGAGGGAAGTCAACGAGGCGGACTTGAAAGCGAGGCAAAATAGCAGGAAACAGATTTCAAGAGGTACCTTGGAATCGCCTGTAAAGCACAGGAAGAGGGGCACAACTTGGACAATGGTGCACTTGGCCAAAAAGGGCGTATGCGTTTTCTCCTGAATATATTCAGGAGAAAACGCATACGCCCTTTTTGGCCCAGCAAGCAAGCGGGCAATGCAAATCTGCACTACAAAGAAGTATCACTTCCCACCGGTCAAAAGGGACATCCACAAAATGTGTAAAAACCAGAAAGGCAAGACAGGCCCTGGAGAACTGGGAGCCTTGTTATGCTGATGGGCGGGATGTAAATTGCCAAATGCCTCACTGGAGGAGTGCATTGTGTTCCCTAAAACAAGTAAACAACAGAGCTACAGAGCCAAGGCCACTTCCAGTCTAGGGAATATACCTTGGGAAAACTGAAAATCAATAAGAAAGAGCCACCTCCAAATTTAGGGCTGCACTGACTACAAGAACATCAACTTGGGTACACCTTAAATATCCCAGGAAATATAAAAATGGTTCAAAACATTGTGGTACTTACGTACGATTGAATATCCCTCAGCCATGAAATCAATGTCATAAGACCAGTAGCAGCAAAGTGAGTGGATTCAGGTACGATGATTCTAAGTGAAATAAGTCACACAGAAAAAGAAACTTATCATAAGATATCACTTATGAAGATCCTGTAAACATGGCTACACGTGAACTGAGTTAGGAAAGAGAACAGAGTCTCACATTTAGAAAACACTCTTATGCCTGCATAAAGGGGAAGGAGAGGTGGGGTGATGCATAAAACCAGAGTTTGATATAAGCACAGGGACCGTTTCAAAAACCAACTTTGGAATTCACAAGACCGACACCTTCCTCAGTGAAAGAGACTCAAAACCCCATATTTCCCACAGAGGAATATATCTGACTAGTAAGAATCTTAAAACCTTTGTATTGATATGACTCCATAAGGGAATCAAGTGTGTCTAGAGTGGCATAAACATGGCAGCGAGAATCAGCTCAAACCCACTATAAAAAGGAATTTCAAAAGCAAAACCAAAAAACAGGGAAATTCTTTACAATTCCTTCAGGGTGTCTGAGGAAACCTGGAAAGACCCTATCTACAATGACAGCTGGATGTGGCATAAGGCTGGACACTTGGGACTGAGAGGATTGGTGAGATTGGGTGAGCAAATGCAGACCCTTTCAAGCAATAATGCATGGCCCCCATTCCATGGGTCCCAACTCTCCAGGTTCAAGGGAATATTACTACAGCTATAACATGTACAGGAAACCTAGAGAATGGACACACTGTGAATACGAAAGGTTTCTAAAACTCAACGAATAGTCCCTCTCCTGGTGCTCCAGTTTGACTTTCCAACTGCCTTACTATCAATCTCCCAACTTGGAGAGACAGGCCCTTTAACCTCCTGGTTTGCACAGGTTCCCAATTTCCCAGAGGATGGAAGGGACGAGGGAGAACCCATGAGAGAGTAGCTGTTAGGCATTTGGACGGGCACATGTCACTCTAATTTCCCGGCAGGAAGAAGAATTAACCAAAGTCTCAGCCACCCACCGGGAACCAGTATAGGACATGATCCAAAATTTTGGACTTGCGTTCAGCTCACAAAAAACGAGTTGAGAAATGGAGCTCAGGGGCACAGCAATTCACAAACTGGCAGAGTGATAAAGGACAACTATCGTCCAAAAATCTGTTGAGGGAAGTCAACGAGGCGGACTTGAAAGCGAGGCAAAATAGCAGGAAACAGATTTCAAGAGGTACCTTGGAATCGCCTGTAAAGCACAGGAAGAGGGGCACAACTTGGACAATGGTGCACTTGGCCAAAAAGGGCGTATGCGTTTTCTCCTGAATATATTCAGGAGAAAACGCATACGCCCTTTTTGGCCCAGCAAGCAAGCGGGCAATGCAAATCTGCACTACAAAGAAGTATCACTTCCCACCGGTCAAAAGGGACATCCACACAATGTGTAAAAACCAGAAAGGCAAGACAGGCCCTGGAGAACTGGGAGCCTTGTTATGCTGATGGGCGGGATGTAAACTGCCAACTGCCTCACTGGAGGAGTGCATTGTGTTCCCTAAAACAAGTAAACAACAGAGCTACAGAGCCAAGGCCACTTCCAGTCTAGGGAATATACCTTGGGAAAACTGAAAATCAATAAGAAAGAGCCACCTCCAAATTTAGGGCTGCACTGACTACAAGAACCTCAACTTGGGTACACCTTAAATATCCCAGGAAATATAAAAATGGTTCAAAACATTGTGGTACTTACGTACGATGGAATATCCCTCAGCCATGAAATCAATGTCATAAGACCAGTAGCAGCAAAGTGAGTGGATTCAGGTACGATGATTCTAAGTGAAATAAGTCACACAGAAAAAGAAACTTATCATAAGATATCACTTAGGAAGATCCTGTAAACATGGCTACACGTGAACTGAGTTAGGAAAGAGAACAGAGTCTCACATTTAGAAAACACTCTTATGCCTGCATAAAGGGGAAGGAGAGGTGGGGTGATGCATAAAACCAGAGTTTGATATAAGCACAGGGACCGTTTCAAAAACCAACTTTGGAATTGACAAGACCGACACCTTCCTCAGTGAAAGAGACTCAAAACCCCATATTTCCCACAGAGGAATATATCTGACTAGTAAGAATCTTAAAACCTATGTATTGATATGTCTCCATAAGGGAATCAAGTGTGTCTAGAGTGGCATAAACATGGCAGCGAGAATCAGCTCAAACCCACTATAAAAAGGAATTTCAAAAGCAAAACCAAAAAACAGGGAAATTCTTTACAATTCCTTCAGGGTGTCTGAGGAAACCTGGAAAGACCCTATCTACAATGACAGCTGGATGTGGCATAAGGCTGGACACTTGGGACTGAGAGGATTGGTGAGATTGGGTGAGCAAATGCAGACCCTTTCAAGCAATAATGCATGGCCCCCATTCCATGGGTCCCAACTCTCCATGTTCAAGGGAATATTACTACAGCTATAACATGTACAGGAAACCTAGAGAATGGACACACTGTGAATACGAAAGGTTTCTAAAACTCAACGAATAGTCCCTCTCCTGGTGCTCCAGTTTGACTTTCCAACTGCCTTACTATCAATCTCCCAACTTGGAGAGACAGGCCCTTTAACCTCCTGGTTTGCACAGGTTCCCAATTTGGCAGAGGATGGAAGGGACGAGGGAGAACCCATGAGAGAGTAGCTGTTAGGCATTTGGACGGGCACATGTCACTCTAATTTCCCGGCAGGAAGAAGAATTAACCAAAGTCTCAGCCACCCACCGGGAACCAGTATAGGACATGATCCAAAATTTTGGACTTGCGTTCAGCTCACAAAAAACGAGTTGAGAAATGGAGCTCAGGGGCACAGCAATTCACAAACTGGCAGAGTGATAAAGGACAACTATCGTCCAAAAATCTGTTGAGGGAAGTCAACGAGGCGGACTTGAAAGCGAGGCAAAATAGCAGGAAACAGATTTCAAGAGGTACCTTGGAATCGCCTGTAAAGCACAGGAAGAGGGGCACAACTTGGACAATGGTGCACTTGGCCAAAAAGGGCGTATGCGTTTTCTCCTGAATATATTCAGGAGAAAACGCATACGCCCTTTTTGGCCCAGCAAGCAAGCGGGCAATGCAAATCTGCACTACAAAGAAATATCACTTCCCACCGGTCAAAAGGGACATCCACAAAATGTGTAAAAACCAGAAAGGCAAGACAGGCCCTGGAGAACTGGGAGCCTTGTTATGCTGATGGGCGGGATGTAAACTGCCAACTGCCTCACTGGAGGAGTGCATTGTGTTCCCTAAAACAAGTAAACAACAGAGCTACAGAGCCAAGGCCACTTCCAGTCTAGGGAATATACCTTGGGAAAACTGAAAATCAATAAGAAAGAGCCACCTCCAAATTTAGGGCTGCACTGACTACAAGAACCTCAACTTGGGTACACCTTAAATATCCCAGGAAATATAAAAATGGTTCAAAACATTGTGGTACTTACGTACGATGGAATATCCCTCAGCCATGAAATCAATGTCATAAGACCAGTAGCAGCAAAGTGAGTGGATTCAGGTACGATGATTCTAAGTGAAATAAGTCACACAGAAAAAGAAACTTATCATAAGATATCACTTAGGAAGATCCTGTAAACATGGCTACACGTGAACTGAGTTAGGAAAGAGAACAGAGTCTCACATTTAGAAAACACTCTTATGCCTGCATAAAGGGGAAGGAGAGGTGGGGTGATGCATAAAACCAGAGTTTGATATAAGCACAGGGACCGTTTCAAAAACCAACTTTGGAATTGACAAGACCGACACCTTCCTCAGTGAAAGAGACTCAAAACCCCATATTTCCCACAGAGGAATATATCTGACTAGTAAGAATCTTAAAACCTATGTATTGATATGTCTCCATAAGGGAATCAAGTGTGTCTAGAGTGGCATAAACATGGCAGCGAGAATCAGCTCAAACCCACTATAAAAAGGAATTTCAAAAGCAAAACCAAAAAACAGGGAAATTCTTTACAATTCCTTCAGGGTGTCTGAGGAAACCTGGAAAGACCCTATCTACAATGACAGCTGGATGTGGCATAAGGCTGGACACTTGGGACTGAGAGGATTGGTGAGATTGGGTGAGCAAATGCAGACCCTTTCAAGCAATAATGCATGGCCCCCATTCCATGGGTCCCAACTCTCCATGTTCAAGGGAATATTACTACAGCTATAACATGTACAGGAAACCTAGAGAATGGACACACTGTGAATACGAAAGGTTTCTAAAACTCAACGAATAGTCCCTCTCCTGGTGCTCCAGTTTGACTTTCCAACTGCCTTACTATCAATCTCCCAACTTGGAGAGACAGGCCCTTTAACATCCTGGTTTGCACAGGTTCCCAATTTGGCAGAGGATGGAAGGGACGAGGGAGAACCCATGAGAGAGTAGCTGTTAGGCATTTGGACGGGCACATGTCACTCTAATTTCCCGGCAGGAAGAAGAATTAACCAAAGTCTCAGCCACCCACCGGGAACCAGTATAGGACATGATCCAAAATTTTGGACTTGCGTTCAGCTCACAAAAAACGAGTTGAGAAATGGAGCTTAGGGGCACAGCAATTCACAAACTGGCAGAGTGATAAAGGACAACTATCGTCCAAAAATCTGTTGAGGGAAGTCAACGAGGCGGACTTGAAAGCGAGGCAAAATAGCAGGAAACAGATTTCAAGAGGTACCTTGGAATCGCCTGTAAAGCACAGGAAGAGGGGCACAACTTGGACAATGGTGCACTTGGCCAAAAAGGGCGTATGCGTTTTCTCCTGAATATATTCAGGAGACAACGCATACGCCCTTTTTGGCCAAGCAAGCAAGCGGGCAATGCAAATCTGCACTACAAAGAAGTATCACTTCCCACCGGTCAAAAGGGACATCCACAAAATGTGTAAAAACCAGAAAGGCAAGACAGGCCCTGGAGAACTGGGAGCCTTGTTATGCTGATGGGCGGGATGTAAATTGCCAAATGCCTCACTGGAGGAGTGCATTGTGTTCCCTAAAACAAGTAAACAACAGAGCTACAGAGCCAAGGCCACTTCCAGTCTAGGGAATATACCTTGGGAAAACTGAAAATCAATAAGAAAGAGCCACCTCCAAATTTAGGGCTGCACTGACTACAAGAACATCAACTTGGGTACACCTTAAATATCTCAGGAAATATAAAAATGGTTCAAAACATTGTGGTACTTACGTACGATGGAATATCCCTCAGCCATGAAATCAATGTCATAAGACCAGTAGCAGCAAAGTGAGTGGATTCAGGTACGATGATTCTAAGTGAAATAAGTCACACAGAAAAAGAAACTTATCATAAGATATCACTTAGGAAGATACTGTAAACATGGCTACACGTGAACTGAGTTAGGAAAGAGAACAGAGTCTCACATTTAGAAAACACTCTTATGCCTGCATAAAGGGGATGGAGAGGTGGGGTGATGCATAAAACCAGAGTTTGATATAAGCACAGGGACCGTTTCAAAAACCAACTTTGGAATTCACAAGACCGACACCTTCCTCAGTGAAAGAGACTCAAAACCCCATATTTCCCACAGAGGAATATATCTGACTAGTAAGAATCTTAAAACTTTTGTATTGATATGACTCCATAAGGGAATCAAGTGTGTCTAGAGTGGCATAAACATGGCAGCGAGAATCAGCTCAAACCCACTATAAAAAGGAATTTCAAAAGCAAAACCAAAAAACAGGGAAATTCTTTACAATTCCTTCAGGGTGTCTGAGGAAACCTGGAAAGACCCTATCTACAATGACAGCTGTATGTGGCATAAGGCTGGACACTTGGGACTGAGAGGATTGGTGAGATTGGGTGAGCAAATGCAGACCCTTTCAAGCAATAATGCATGGCCCCCATTCCATGGGTCCCAACTCTCCAGGTTCAAGGGAATATTACTACAGCTATAACATGTACAGGAAACCTAGAGAATGGACACACTGTGAATACGAAAGGTTTCTAAAACTCAACGAATAGTCCCTCTCCTGGTGCTCCAGTTTGACTTTCCAACTGCCTTACTATCAATCTCCCAACTTGGAGAGACAGGCCCTTTAACCTCCTGGTTTGCACAGGTTCCCAATTTGGCAGAGGATGGAAGGGACGAGGGAGAACCCATGAGAGAGTAGCTGTTAGGCATTTGGACGGGCACATGTCACTCTAATTTCCCGGCAGGAAGAAGAATTAACCAAAGTCTCAGCCACCCACCGGGAACCAGTAGAGGACATGATCCAAAATTTTGGACTTGCGTTCAGCTCACAAAAAACGAGTTGAGAAATGGAGCTCAGGGGCACAGCAATTCACAAACTGGCAGAGTGATAAAGGACAACTATCGTCCAAAAATCTGTTGAGGGAAGTCAACGAGGCGGACTTGAAAGCGAGGCACAATAGCAGGAAACAGATTTCAAGAGGTACCTTGGAATCGCCTGTAAAGCACAGGAAGAGGGGCACAACTTGGACAATGGTGCACTTGGCCAAAAAGGGCGTATGCGTTTTCTCCTGAATATATTCAGGAGAAAACGCATACGCCCTTTTTGGCCAAGCAAGCAAGCGGGGAATGCACATCTGCACTACAAAGAAGTATCACTTCCCACCGGTCAAAAGGGACATCCACAAAATGTGTAAAAACCAGAAAGGCAAGACAGGCCCTGGAGAACTGGGAGCCTTGTTATGCTGATGGGCGGGATGTAAATTGCCAACTGCCTCACTGGAGGAGTGCATTGTGTTCCCTAAAACAAGTAAACAACAGAGCTACAAAGCCAAGGCCACTTCCAGTCTAGGGAATATACCTTGGGAAAACTGAAAATCAATAAGAAAGAGCCACCTCCAAATTTAGGGCTGCACTGACTACAAGAACCTCAACTCGGGTACACCTTAAATATCCCAGGAAATATAAAAATGGTTCAAAACATTGTGGTACTTACGTACGATGGAATATCCCTCAGCCATGAAATCAATGTCATAAGACCAGTAGCAGCAAAGTGAGTGGATTCAGGTACGATGATTCTAAGTGAAATAAGTCACACAGAAAAAGAAACTTATCATAAGATATCACTTAGGAAGATCCTGTAAACATGGCTACACGTGAACTGAGTTAGGAAAGAGAACAGAGTCTCACATTTAGAAAACACTCTTATGCCTGCATAAAGGGGATGGAGAGGTGGGGTGATGCATAAAACCAGAGTTTGATATAAGCACAGGGACCGTTCCAAAAACCAACTTTGGAATAGACAAGACCGACACCTTCCTCAGTGAAAGAGACTCAAAACCCCATATTTCCCGCAGAGGAATATATCTGACTAGTAAGAATCTTAAAACCTATGTATTGATATGACTCCATAAGGGAATCAAGTGTGTCTAGAGTGGCATAAACATGGCAGCGAGAATCAGCTCAAACCCACTATAAAAAGGAATTTCAAAAGCAAAACCAAAAAACAGGGAAATTCTTTACAATTCCTTCAGGGTGTCTGAGGAAACCTGGAAAGACCCTATCTACAATGACAGCTGGATGTGGCATAAGCCTGGACACTTGGGACTGAGAGGATTGGTGAGATTGGGTGAGCAAATGCAGACCCTTTCAAGCAATAATGCATGGCCCCCATTCCATGGGTCCCAACTCTCCAGGTTCAAGGGAATATTACTACAGCTATAACATGTACAGGAAACCTAGAGAATGGACACACTGTGAATACGAAAGGTTTCTAAAACTCAACGAATAGTCCCTCTCCTGGTGCTCCAGTTTGACTTTCCAACTGCCTTACTATCAATCTCCCAACTTGGAGAGACAGGCCCTTTAACCTCCTGGTTTGCACAGGTTCCCAATTTGGCAGAGGATGGAAGGGACGAGGGAGAACCCATGAGAGAGTAGCTGTTAGGCATTTGGACGGGCACATGTCACTCTAATTTCCCGGCAGGAAGAAGAATTAACCAAAGTCTCAGCCACCCACCGGGAACCAGTATAGGACATGATCCAAAATTTTGGACTTGCGTTCAGCTCACAAAAAACGAGTTGAGAAATGGAGCTCAGGGGCACAGCAATTCACAAAGTGGCAGAGTGATAAAGGACAACTATCGTCCAAAAATCTGTTGAGGGAAGTCAACGAGGCGGACTTGAAAGCGAGGCAAAATAGCAGGAAACAGATTTCAAGAGGTACCTTGGAATCGCCTGTAAAGCACAGGAAGAGGGGCACAACTTGGACAATGGTGCACTTGGCCAAAAAGGGCGTATGCGTTTTCTCCTGAATATATTCAGGAGAAAACGCATAAGCCCTTTTTGGCCAAGCAAGCAAGCGGGCAATGCAAATCTGCACTACAAAGAAGTATCACTTCCCACCGGTCAAAAGGGACATCCACAAAATGTGTAAAAACCAGAAAGGCAAGACAGGCCCTGGAGAACTGGGAGCCTTGTTATGCTGATGGGCGGGATGTAAATTGCCAACTGCCTCACTGGAGGAGTGCATTGTGTTCCCTAAAACAAGTAAACAACAGAGCTACAGAGCCAAGGCCACTTCCAGTCTAGGGAATATACCTTGGGAAAACTGAAAATCAATAAGAAAGAGCCACCTCCAAATTTAGGGCTGCACTGACTACAAGAACCTCAACTTGGGTACACCTTAAATATCCCAGGAAATATAAAAATGGTTCAAAACATTGTGGTACTTACGTACGATGGAATATCCCTCAGCCATGAAATCAATGTCATAAGACCAGTAGCAGCAAAGTGAGTGGATTCAGGTACGATGATTCTAAGTGAAATAAGTCACACAGAAAAAGAAACTTATCATAAGATATCACTTAGGAAGATCCTGTAAACATGGCTACACGTGAACTGAGTTAGGAAAGAGAACAGAGTCTCACATTTAGAAAACACTCTTATGCCTGCATAAAGGGGATGGAGAGGTGGGGTGATGCATAAAACCAGAGTTTGATATAAGCACAGGGACCGTTCCAAAAACCAACTTTGGAATAGACAAGACCTACACATTCCTCAGTGAAAGAGACTCAAAACCCCATATTTCCCACAGAGGAATATATCTGACTAGTAAGAATCTTAAAACCTATGTATTGATATGACTCCATAAGGGAATCAAGTGTGTCTAGAGTGGCATAAACATG
Source organism: Mesoplodon densirostris (assembly GCF_025265405.1). Lineage (NCBI taxonomy): Eukaryota > Metazoa > Chordata > Mammalia > Artiodactyla > Ziphiidae > Mesoplodon > Mesoplodon densirostris. The sequence continues at coordinate 4,129,588 of NW_026778200.1, read as the reverse complement.
GCAGCGAGAATCAGCTCAAACCCACTATAAAAAGGAATTTCAAAAGCAAAACCAAAAAACAGGGAAATTCTTTACAATTCCTTCAGGGTGTCTGAGGAAACCTGGAAAGACCCTATCTACAATGACAGCTGGATGTGGCATAAGGCTGGACACTTGGGACTGAGAGGATTGGTGAGATTGGGTGAGCAAATGCAGACCCTTTCAAGCAATAATGCATGGCCCTCATTCCATGGGTCCCAACTCTCCATGTTCAAGGGAATATTACTACAGCTATAACATGTACAGGAAACCTAGAGAATGGACACACTGTGAATACGAAAGGTTTCTAAAACTCAACGAATAGTCCCTCTCCTGGTGCTCCAGTTTGACTTTCCAACTGCCTTACTATCAATCTCCCAACTTGGAGAGACAGGCCCTTTAACCTCCTGGTTTGCACAGGTTCCCAATTTGGCAGAGGATGGAAGGGACGAGGGAGAACCCATGAGAGAGTAGCTGTTAGGCATTTGGACGGGCACATGTCACTCTAATTTCCCGGCAGGAAGAAGAATTAACCAAAGTCTCAGCCACCCACCGGGAACCAGTATAGGACATGATCCAAAATTTTGGACTTGCGTTCAGCTCACAAAAAACGAGTTGAGAAATGGAGCTCAGGGGCACAGCAATTCACAAACTGGCAGAGTGATAAAGGACAACTATCGTCCAAAAATCTGTTGAGGGAAGTCAACGAGGCGGACTTGAAAGCGAGGCAAAATAGCAGGAAACAGATTTCAAGAGGTACCTTGGAATCGCCTGTAAAGCACAGGAAGAGGGGCACAACTTGGACAATGGTGCACTTGGCCAAAAAGGGCGTATGCGTTTTCTCCTGAATATATTCAGGAGAAAAAGCATACGCCCTTTTTGGCCAAGCAAGCAAGCGGGCAATGCACATCTGCACTACAAAGTAGTATCACTTCCCACCGGTCAAAAGGGACATCCACAAAATGTGTAAAAACCAGAAAGGCAAGACAGGCCCTGGAGAACTGGGAGCCTTGTTATGCTGATGGGCGGGATGTAAATTGCCAACTGCCTCACTGGAGGAGTGCATTGTGTTCCCTAAAACAAGTAAACAACAGAGCTACAGAGCCAAGGCCACTTCCAGTCTAGGGAATATACCTTGGGAAAACTGAAAATCAATAAGAAAGAGCCACCTCCAAATTTAGGGCTGCACTGACTACAAGAACCTCAACTTGGGTACACCTTAAATATCCCAGGAAATATAAAAATGGTTCAAAACTTTGTGGTACTTACGTATGATGGAATATCCCTCAGCCATGAAATCAATGTCATAAGACCAGTAGCAGCAAAGTGAGTGGATTCAGGTACGATGATTCTAAGTGAAATAAGTCACACAGAAAAAGAAACTTATCATAAGATATCACTTAGGAAGATCCTGTAAACATGGCTAAACGTGAACTGAGTTAGGAAAGAGAACAGAGTCTCACATTTAGTAAACACTCTTATGCCTTCATAAAGGGGATGGAGAGGTGGGGTGATGCATAAAACCAGAGTTTGATATAAGCACAGGGACCGTTCCAAAAACCAACTTTGGAATAGACAAGACCGACACCTTCCTCAGTGAAAGAGACTCAAAACCCCATATTTCCCACAGAGGTATATATCTGACTAGTAAGAATCTTAAAACCTATGTATTGATATGACTCCATAAGGGAATCAAGTGTGTCTAGAGTGGCATAAACATGGCAGCGAGAATCAGCTCAAACCCACTATAAAAAGGAATTTCAAAAGCAAAACCAAAAAACAGGGAAATTCTTTACAATTCCTTCAGGGTGTCTGAGGAAACCTGGAAAGACCCTATCTACAATGACAGCTGGATGTGGCATAAGGCTGGACACTTGGGACTGAGAGGATTGGTGAGATTGGGTGAGCAAATGCAGACCCTTTCAAGCAATAATGCATGGCCCCCATTCCATGGGTCCCAACTCTCCAGGTTCAAGGGAATATTACTACAGCTATAACATGTACAGGAAACCTAGAGAATGGACACACTGTGAATACGAAAGTTTTCTAAAACTCAACGAATAGTCCCTCTCCTGGTTCTCCAGTTTGACTTTCCAACTGCCTTACTATCAATCTCCCAACTTGGAGAGACAGGCCCTTTAACCTCCTGGTTTGCACAGGTTCCCAATTTCCCAGAGGATGGAAGGGACGAGGGAGAACCCATGAGAGAGTAGCTGTTAGGCATTTGGACGGGCACATGTCACTCTAATTTCCCGGCAGGAAGAAGAATTAACCAAAGTCTCAGCCACCCACCGGGAACCAGTATAGGACATGATCCAAAATTTTGGACTTGCGTTCAGCTCACAAAAAACGAGTTGAGAAATGGAGCTCAGGGGCACAGCAATTCACAAACTGGCAGAGTGATAAAGGACAACTATCGTCCAAAAATCTGTTGAGGGAAGTCAACGAGGCGGACTTGAAAGCGAGGCAAAATAGCAGGAAACAGATTTCAAGAGGTACCTTGGAATCGCCTGTAAAGCACAGGAAGAGGGGCACAACTTGGACAATGGTGCACTTGGCCAAAAAGGGCGTATGCGTTTTCTCCTGAATATATTCAGGAGAAAACGCATACGCCCTTTTTGGACAAGCAAGCAAGCGGGCAATGCAAATCTGCACTACAAAGAAGTATCACTTCCCACCGGTCAAAAGGGACATCCACAAAATGTGTAAAAACCAGAAAGGCAAGACAGGCCCTGGAGAACTGGGAGCCTTGTTATGCTGATGGGCGGGATGTAAATTGCCAACTGCCTCACTGGAGGAGTGCATTGTGTTCCCTAAAACAAGTAAACAACAGAGCTACAGAGCCAAGGCCACTTCCAGTCTAGGGAATATACCTTGGGAAAACTGAAAATCAATAAGAAAGAGCCACCTCCAAATTTAGGGCTGCACTGACTACAAGAACCTCAACTTGGGTACACCTTAAATATCCCAGGAAATATAAAAATGGTTCAAAACTTTGTGGTACTTACGTACGATGGAATATCCCTCAGCCATGAAATCAATGTCATAAGACCAGTAGCAGCAAAGTGAGTGGATTCAGGTACGATGATTCTAAGTGAAATAAGTCACACAGAAAAAGAAACTTATCATAAGATATCACTTAGGAAGATCCTGTAAACATGGCTACACGTGAACTGAGTTAGGAAAGAGAACAGAGTCTCACATTTAGAAAACACTCTTATGCCTGCATAAAGGGGATGGAGAGGTGGGGTGATGCATAAAACCAGAGTTTGATATAAGCACAGGGACCGTTCCAAAAACCAACTTTGGAATAGACAAGACCTACACCTTCCTCAGTGAAAGAGACTCAAAACCCCATATTTCCCACAGAGGAATATATCTGACTAGTAAGAATCTTAAAACCTATGTATTGATATGACTCCATAAGGGAATCAAGTGTGTCTAGAGTGGCATAAACATGGCAGCGAGAATCAGCTCAAACCCACTATAAAAAGGAATTTCAAAAGCAAAACCAAAAAACAGGGAAATTCTTTACAATTCCTTCAGGGTGTCTGAGGAAACCTGGAAAGACCCTATCTACAATGACAGCTGGATGTGGCATAAGGCTGGACACTTGGGACTGAGAGGATTGGTGAGATTGGGTGAGCAAATGTAGACCCTTTCAAGCAATAATGCATGGCCCCCATTCCATGGGTCCCAACTCTCCAGGTTCAAGGGAATATTACTACAGCTATAACATGTACAGGAAACCTAGAGAATGGACACACTGTGAATACGAAAGGTTTCTAAAACTCAACGAATAGTCCCTCTCCTGGTGCTCCAGTTTGACTTTCCAACTGCCTTACTATCAATCTCCCAACTTGGAGAGACAGGCCCTTTAACCTCCTGGTTTGCACAGGTTCCCAATTTGGCAGAGGATGGAAGGGACGAGGGAGAACCCATGAGAGAGTAGCTGTTAGGCATTTGGACGGGCACATGTCACTCTAATTTCCCGGCAGGAAGAAGAATTAACCAAAGTCTCAGCCACCCACCGGGAACCAGTATAGGACATGATCCAAAATTTTGGACTTGCGTTCAGCTCACAAAAAACGAGTTGAGAAATGGAGCTCAGGGGCACAGCAATTCACAAACTGGCAGAGTGATAAAGGACAACTATCGTCCAAAAATCTGTTGAGGGAAGTCAACGAGGCGGACTTGAAAGCGAGGCAAAATAGCAGGAAACAGATTTCAAGAGGTACCTTGGAATCGCCTGTAAAGCACAGGAAGAGGGGCACAACTTGGACAATGGTGCACTTGGCCAAAAAGGGCGTATGCGTTTTCTCCTGAATATATTCAGGAGAAAAAGCATACGCCCTTTTTGGCCAAGCAAGCAAGCGGGCAATGCAAATCTGCACTACAAAGTAGTATCACTTCCCACCGGTCAAAAGGGACATCCACAAAATGTGTAAAAACCAGAAAGGCAAGACAGGCCCTGGAGAACTGGGAGCCTTGTTATGCTGATGGGCGGGATGTAAATTGCCAACTGCCTCACTGGAGGAGTGCATTGTGTTCCCTAAAACAAGTAAACAACAGAGCTACAGAGCCAAGGCCACTTCCAGTCTAGGGAATATACCTTGGGAAAACTGAAAATCAATAAGAAAGAGCCACCTCCAAATTTAGGGCTGCACTGACTACAAGAACCTCAACTTGGGTACACCTTAAATATCCCAGGAAATATAAAAATGGTTCAAAACTTTGTGGTACTTACGTACGATGGAATATCCCTCAGCCATGAAATCAATGTCATAAGACCAGTAGCAGCAAAGTGAGTGGATTCAGGTACGATGATTCTAAGTGAAATAAGTCACACAGAAAAAGAAACTTATCATAAGATATCACTTAGGAAGATCCTGTAAACATGGCTAAACGTGAACTGAGTTAGGAAAGAGAACAGAGTCTCACATTTAGTAAACACTCTTATGCCTGCATAAAGGGGATGGAGAGGTGGGGTGATGCATAAAACCAGAGTTTGATATAAGCACAGGGACCGTTCCAAAAACCAACTTTGGAATAGACAAGACCGACACCTTCCTCAGTGAAAGAGACTCAAAACCCCATATTTCCCGCAGAGGAATATATCTGACTAGTAAGAATCTTAAAACCTATGTATTGATATGACTCCATAAGGGAATCAAGTGTGTCTAGAGTGGCATAAACATGGCAGCGAGAATCAGCTCAAACCCACTATAAAAAGGAATTTCAAAAGCAAAACCAAAAAACAGGGAAATTCTTTACAATTCCTTCAGGGTGTCTGAGGAAACCTGGAAAGACCCTATCTACAATGACAGCTGGATGTGGCATAAGGCTGGACACTTGGGACTGAGAGGATTGGTGAGATTGGGTGAGCAAATGCAGACCCTTTCAAGCAATAATGCATGGCCCCCATTCCATGGGTCCCAACTCTCCAGGTTCAAGGGAATATTACTACAGCTATAACATGTACAGGAAACCTAGAGAATGGACACACTGTGAATACGAAAGTTTTCTAAAACTCAACGAATAGTCCCTCTCCTGGTTCTCCAGTTTGACTTTCCAACTGCCTTACTATCAATCTCCCAACTTGGAGAGACAGGCCCTTTAACCTCCTGGTTTGCACAGGTTCCCAATTTGGCAGAGGATGGAAGGGACGAGGGAGAACCCATGAGAGAGTAGCTGTTAGGCATTTGGACGGGCACATGTCACTCTAATTTCCCGGCAGGAAGAAGAATTAACCAAAGTCTCAGCCACCCACCGGGAACCAGTATAGGACATGATCCAAAATTTTGGACTTGCGTTCAGCTCACAAAAAACGAGTTGAGAAATGGAGCTCAGGGGCACAGCAATTCACAAACTGGCAGAGTGATAAAGGACAACTATCGTCCAAAAATCTGTTGAGGGAAGTCAACGAGGCGGACTTGAAAGCGAGGCAAAATAGCAGGAAACAGATTTCAAGAGGTACCTTGGAATCGCCTGTAAAGCACAGGAAGAGGGGCACAACTTGGACAATGGTGCACTTGGCCAAAAAGGGCGTATGCGTTTTCTCCTGAATATATTCAGGAGAAAACGCATACGCCCTTTTTGGACAAGCAAGCAAGCGGGCAATGCAAATCTGCACTACAAAGAAGTATCACTTCCCACCGGTCAAAAGGGACATCCACAAAATGTGTAAAAACCAGAAAGGCAAGACAGGCCCTGGAGAACTGGGAGCCTTGTTATGCTGATGGGCGGGATGTAAATTGCCAACTGCCTCACTGGAGGTGTGCATTGTGTTCCCTAAAACAAGTAAACAACAGAGCTACAGAGCCAAGGCCACTTCCAGTCTAGGGAATATACCTTGGGAAAACTGAAAATCAATAAGAAAGAGCCACCTCCAAATTTAGGGTTGCACTGACTACAAGAACCTCAACTTGGGTACACCTTAAATATCCCAGGAAATATAAAAATGGTTCAAAACATTGTGGTACTTACGTACGATGGAATATCCCTCAGCCATGAAATCAATGTCATAAGACCAGTAGCAGCAAAGTGAGTGGATTCAGGTACGATGATTCTAAGTGAAATAAGTCACACAGAAAAAGAAACTTATCATAAGATATCACTTAGGAAGATCCTGTAAACATGACTACACGTGAACTGAGTTAGGAAAGAGAACAGAGTCTCACATTTAGAAAACACTCTTATGCCTGCATAAAGGGGAAGGAGAGGTGGGGTGATGCATAAAACCAGAGTTTGATATAAGCACAGGGACCGTTTCAAAAACCAACTTTGGAATTGACAAGACCGACACCTTCCTCAGTGAAAGAGACTCAAAACCCCATATTTCCCACAGAGGAATATATCTGACTAGTAAGAATCTTAAATCCTATGTATTGATATGTCTCCATAAGGGAATCAAGTGTGTCTAGAGTGGCATAAACATGGCAGCGAGAATCAGCTCAAACCCACTATAAAAAGGAATTTCAAAAGCAAAACCAAAAAACAGGGAAATTCTTTACAATTCCTTCAGGGTGTCTGAGGAAACCTGGAAAGACCCTATCTACAATGACAGCTGGATGTGGCATAAGGCTGGACACTTGGGACTGAGAGGATTGGTGCGATTGGGTGAGCAAATGCAGACCCTTTCAAGCAATAATGCATGGCCCCCATTCCATGGGTCCCAACTCTCCATGTTCAAGGGAATATTACTACAGCTATAACATGTACAGGAAACCTAGAGAATGGACACACTGTGAATACGAAAGGTTTCTAAAACTCAACGAATTGGGCCTCCCTGGTGGCGCAAGTGGTTGAGAGTCCGCCTGCCGATGCAGGGGATACGGGTTCGTGCCCCGGTCTGGGAGGATCCCATATGCTGCGGAGCGGCTGGGCCCGTGAGCCATGGCCGCTGAGCCTGCGCGTCTGGAGCCTGCGCGTCCGGAGCCTGTGCTCCGCAACGGGGGAGGCCACAACAGTGAGAGGCCCGCATACCGCAAAAAAAAAAAAAAAAAAAAAAAAAAAAAAAAAAAAAAAAAAAAAAAAAAAAAAACTCAACGAATAGTCCCTCTCCTGGTGCTCCAGTTTGACTTTCCAACTGCCTTACTATCAATCTCCCAACTTGGAGAGACAGGCCCTTTAACCTCCTGGTTTGCACAGGTTCCCAATTTGGCAGAGGATGGAAGGGACGAGGGAGAACCCATGAGAGAGTAGCTGTTAGGCATTTGGACGGGCACATGTCACTCTAATTTCCCGGCAGGAAGAAGAATTAACCAAAGTCTCAGCCACCCACCGGGAACCAGTATAGGACATGATCCAAAATTTTGGACTTGCGTTCAGCTCACAAAAAACGAGTTGAGAAATGGAGCTCAGGGGCACAGCAATTCACAAACTGGCAGAGTGTTAAAGGACAACTATCGTCCAAAAATCTGTTGAGGGAAGTCAACGAGGCGGACTTGAAAGCGAGGCAAAATAGCAGGAAACAGATTTCAAGAGGTACCTTGGAATCGCCTGTAAAGCACAGGAAGAGGGGCACAACTTGGACAATGGTGCACTTGGCCAAAAAGGGCGTATGCGTTTTCTCCTGAATATATTCAGGAGAAAACGCATACGCCCTTTTTGGCCAAGCAAGCAAGCGGGCAATGCAAATCTGCACTACAAAGAAGTATCACTTCCCACCGGTCAAAAGGGACATCCACAAAATGTGTAAAAACCAGAAAGGCAAGACAGGCCCTGGAGAACTGGGAGCCTTGTTATGCTGATGGGCGGGATGTAAATTGCCAACTGCCTCACTGGAGGAGTGCATTGTGTTCCCTAAAACAAGTAAACAACAGAGCTACAGAGCCAAGGCCACTTCCAGTCTAGGGAATATACCTTGGGAAAACTGAAAATCAATAAGAAAGAGCCACCTCCAAATTTAGGGCTGCACTGACTACAAGAACCTCAACTTGGGTACACCTTAAATATCCCAGGAAATATAAAAATGGTTCAAAACATTGTGGTACTTACGTACGATGGAATATCCCTCAGCCATGAAATCAATGTCATAAGACCAGTAGCAGCAAAGTGAGTGGATTCAGGTACGATGATTCTAAGTGAAATAAGTCACACAGAAAAAGAAACTTATCATAAGATATCACTTAGGAAGATCCTGTAAACATGGCTACACGTGAACTGAGTTAGGAAAGAGAACAGAGTCTCACATTTAGAAAACACTCTTATGCCTGCATAAAGGGGATGGAGAGGTGGGGTGATGCATAAAACCAGAGTTTGATATAAGCACAGGGACCGTTTCAAAAACCAACTTTGGAATTCACAAGACCGACACCTTCCTCAGTGAAAGAGACTCAAAACCCCATATTTCCCACAGAGGAATATATCTGACTAGTAATAATCTTAAAACCTTTGTATTGATATGACTCCATAAGGGAATCAAGTGTGTCTAGAGTGGCATAAACATGGCAGCGAGAATCAGCTCAAACCCACTATAAAAAGGAATTTCAAAAGCAAAACCAAAAAACAGGGAAATTCTTTACAATTCCTTCAGGGTGTCTGAGGAAACCTGGAAAGACCCTATCTACAATGACAGCTGGATGTGGCATAAGGCTGGACACTTGGGACTGAGAGGATTGGTGAGATTGGGTGAGCAAATGCAGACCCTTTCAAGCAATAATGCATGGCCCCCATTCCATGGGTCCCAACTCTCCATGTTCAAGGGAATATTACTACAGCTATAACATGTACAGGAAACCTAGAGAATGGACACACTGTGAATACGAAAGGTTTCTAAAACTCAACGAATAGTCCCTCTCCTGGTGCTCCAGTTTGACTTTCCAACTGCCTTACTATCAATCTCCCAACTTGGAGAGACAGGCCCTTTAACCTCCTGGTTTGCACAGGTTCCCAATTTGCCAGAGGATGGAAGGGACGAGGGAGAACCCATGAGAGAGTAGCTGTTAGGCATTTGGACGGGCACATGTCACTCTAATTTCCCGGCAGGAAGAAGAATTAACCAAAGTCTCAGCCACCCACCGGGAACCAGTATAGGACATGATCCAAAATTTTGGACTTGCGTTCAGCTCACAAAAAACGAGTTGAGAAATGGAGCTCAGGGGCACAGCAATTCACAAACTGGCAGAGTGATAAAGGACAACTATCGTCCAAAAATCTGTTGAGGGAAGTCAACGAGGCGGACTTGAAAGCGAGGCAAAATAGCAGGAAACAGATTTCAAGAGGTACCTTGGAATCGCCTGTAAAGCACAGGAAGAGGGGCACAACTTGGACAATGGTGCACTTGGCCAAAAAGGGCGTATGCGTTTTCTCCTGAATATATTCAGGAGAAAACGCATACGCCCTTTTTGGACAAGCAAGCAAGCGGGCAATGCAAATCTGCACTACAAAGAAGTATCACTTCCCACCGGTCAAAAGGGACATCCACAAAATGTGTAAAAACCAGAAAGGCAAGACAGGCCCTGGAGAACTGGGAGCCTTGTTATGCTGATGGGCGGGATGTAAATTGCCAACTGCCTCACTGGAGGAGTGCATTGTGTTCCCTAAAACAAGTAAACAACAGAGCTACAGAGCCAAGGCCACTTCCAGTCTAGGGAATATACCTTGGGAAAACTGAAAATCAATAAGAAAGAGCCACCTCCAAATTTAGGGCTGCACTGACTACAAGAACCTCAACTTGGGTACACCTTAAATATCCCAGGAAATATAAAAATGGTTCAAAACATTGTGGTACTTACGTACGATGGAATATCCCTCAGCCATGAAATCAATGTCATAAGACCAGTAGCAGCAAAGTGAGTGAATTCAGGTACGATGATTCTAAGTGAAATAAGTCACACAGAAAAAGAAACTTATCATAAGATATCACTTAGGAAGATCCTGTAAACATGGCTACACGTGAACTGAGTTAGGAAAGAGAACAGAGTCTCACATTTAGAAAACACTCTTATGCCTGCATAAAGGGGATGGAGAGGTGGGGTGATGCATAAAACCAGAGTTTGATATAAGCACAGGGACCGTTCCAAAAACCAACTTTGGAATAGACAAGACCTACACCTTCCTCAGTGAAAGAGACTCAAAACCCCATATTTCCCACAGAGGAATATATCTGACTAGTAAGAATCTTAAAACCTATGTATTGATATGACTCCATAAGGGAATCAAGTGTGTCTAGAGTGGCATAAACATGGCAGCGAGAATCAGCTCAAACCCACTATAAAAAGGAATTTCAAAAGCAAAACCAAAAAACAGGGAAATTCTTTACAATTCCTTCAGGGTGTCTGAGGAAACCTGGAAAGACCCTATCTACAATGACAGCTGGATGTGGCATAAGGCTGGACACTTGGGACTGAGAGGATTGGTGAGATTGGGTGAGCAAATGTAGACCCTTTCAAGCAATAATGCATGGCCCCCATTCCATGGGTCCCAACTCTCCAGGTTCAAGGGAATATTACTACAGCTATAACATGTACAGGAAACCTAGAGAATGGACACACTGTGAATACGAAAGGTTTCTAAAACTCAACGAATAGTCCCTCTCCTGGTGCTCCAGTTTGACTTTCCAACTGCCTTACTATCAATCTCCCAACTTGGAGAGACAGGCCCTTTAACCTCCTGGTTTGCACAGGTTCCCAATTTGGCAGAGGATGGAAGGGACGAGGGAGAACCCATGAGAGAGTAGCTGTTAGGCATTTGGACGGGCACATGTCACTCTAATTTCCCGGCAGGAAGAAGAATTAACCAAAGTCTCAGCCACCCACCGGGAACCAGTATAGGACATGATCCAAAATTTTGGACTTGCGTTCAGCTCACAAAAAACGAGTTGAGAAATGGAGCTCAGGGGCACAGCAATTCACAAACTGGCAGAGTGATAAAGGACAACTATCGTCCAAAAATCTGTTGAGGGAAGTCAACGAGGCGGACTTGAAAGCGAGGCAAAATAGCAGGAAACAGATTTCAAGAGGTACCTTGGAATCGCCTGTAAAGCACAGGAAGAGGGGCACAACTTGGACAATGCTGCACTTGGCCAAAAAGGGCGTATGCGTTTTCTCCTGAATATATTCAGGAGAAAAAGCATACGCCCTTTTTGGCCAAGCAAGCAAGCGGGCAATGCAAATCTGCACTACAAAGTAGTATCACTTCCCACCGGTCAAAAGGGACATCCACAAAATGTGTAAAAACCAGAAAGGCAAGACAGGCCCTGGAGAACTGGGAGCATTGTTATGCTGATGGGCGGGATGTAAATTGCCAACTGCCTCACTGGAGGAGTGCATTGTGTTCCCTAAAACAAGTAAACAACAGAGCTACAGAGCCAAGGCCACTTCCAGTCTAGGGAATATACCTTGGGAAAACTGAAAATCAATAAGAAAGAGCCACCTCCAAATTTAGGGCTGCACTGACTACAAGAACCTCAACTTGGGTACACCTTAAATATCCCAGGAAATATAAAAATGGTTCAAAACTTTGTGGTACTTACGTACGATGGAATATCCCTCAGCCATGAAATCAATGTCATAAGACCAGTAGCAGCAAAGTGAGTGGATTCAGGTACGATGATTCTAAGTGAAATAAGTCACACAGAAAAAGAAACTTATCATAAGATATCACTTAGGAAGATCCTGTAAACATGGCTAAACGTGAACTGAGTTAGGAAAGAGAACAGAGTCTCACATTTAGTAAACACTCTTATGCCTGCATAAAGGGGATGGAGAGGTGGGGTGATGCATAAAACCAGAGTTTGATATAAGCACAGGGACCGTTCCAAAAATCAACTTTGGAATAGACAAGACCTACACCTTCCTCAGTGAAAGAGACTCAAAACCCCATATTTCCCGCAGAGGAATATATCTGACTAGTAAGAATCTTAAAACCTATGTATTGATATGACTCCATAAGGGAATCAAGTGTGTCTAGAGTGGCATAAACATGGCAGCGAGAATCAGCTCAAACCCACTATAAAAAGGAATTTCAAAAGCAAAACCAAAAAACAGGGAAATTCTTTTCAATTCCTTCAGGGTGTCTGAGGAAACCTGGAAAGACCCTATCTACAATGACAGCTGGATGTGGCATAAGGCTGGACACTTGGGACTGAGAGGATTGGTGAGATTGGGTGAGCAAATGCAGACCCTTTCAAGCAATAATGCATGGCCCCCATTCCATGGGTCCCAACTCTCCAGGTTCAAGGGAATATTACTACAGCTATAACATGTACAGGAAACCTAGAGAATGGACACACTGTGAATACGAAAGTTTTCTAAAACTCAACGAATAGTCCCTCTCCTGGTTCTCCAGTTTGACTTTCCAACTGCCTTACTATCAATCTCCCAACTTGGAGAGACAGGCCCTTTAACCTCCTGGTTTGCACAGGTTCCCAATTTGGCAGAGGATGGAAGGGACGAGGGAGAACCCATGAGAGAGTAGCTGTTAGGCATTTGGACGGGCACATGTCACTCTAATTTCCCGGCAGGAAGAAGAATTAACCAAAGTCTCAGCCACCCACCGGGAACCAGTATAGGACATGATCCAAAATTTTGGACTTGCGTTCAGCTCACAAAAAACGAGTTGAGAAATGGAGCTCAGGGGCACAGCAATTCACAAACTGGCAGAGTGATAAAGGACAACTATCGTCCAAAAATCTGTTGAGGGAAGTCAACGAGGCGGACTTGAAAGCGAGGCAAAATAGCAGGAAACAGATTTCAAGAGGTACCTTGGAATCGCCTGTAAAGCACAGGAAGAGGGGCACAACTTGGACAATGGTGCACTTGGCCAAAAAGGGCGTATGCGTTTTCTCCTGAATATATTCAGGAGAAAACGCATACGCCCTTTTTGGACAAGCAAGCAAGCGGGCAATGCAAATCTGCACTACAAAGAAGTATCACTTCCCACCGGTCAAAAGGGACATCCACAAAATGTGTAAAAACCAGAAAGGCAAGACAGGCCCTGGAGAACTGGGAGCCTTGTTATGCTGATGGGCGGGATGTAAATTGCCAACTGCCTCACTGGAGGTGTGCATTGTGTTCCCTAAAACAAGTAAACAACAGAGCTACAGAGCCAAGGCCACTTCCAGTCTAGGGAATATACCTTGGGAAAACTGAAAATCAATAAGAAAGAGCCACCTCCAAATTTAGGGTTGCACTGACTACAAGAACCTCAACTTGGGTACACCTTAAATATCCCAGGAAATATAAAAATGGTTCAAAACATTGTGGTACTTACGTACGATGGAATATCCCTCAGCCATGAAATCAATGTCATAAGACCAGTAGCAGCAAAGTGAGTGGATTCAGGTACGATGATTCTAAGTGAAATAAGTCACACAGAAAAAGAAACTTATCATAAGATATCACTTAGGAAGATCCTGTAAACATGACTACACGTGAACTGAGTTAGGAAAGAGAACAGAGTCTCACATTTAGAAAACACTCTTATGCCTGCATAAAGGGGAAGGAGAGGTGGGGTGATGCATAAAACCAGAGTTTGATATAAGCACAGGGACCGTTTCAAAAACCAACTTTGGAATTGACAAGACCGACACCTTCCTCAGTGAAAGAGACTCAAAACCCCATATTTCCCACAGAGGAATATATCTGACTAGTAAGAATCTTAAATCCTATGTATTGATATGTCTCCATAAGGGAATCAAGTGTGTCTAGAGTGGCATAAACATGGCAGCGAGAATCAGCTCAAACCCACTATAAAAAGGAATTTCAAAAGCAAAACCAAAAAACAGGGAAATTCTTTACAATTCCTTCAGGGTGTCTGAGGAAACCTGGAAAGACCCTATCTACAATGACAGCTGGATGTGGCATAAGGCTGGACACTTGGGACTGAGAGGATTGGTGCGATTGGGTGAGCAAATGCAGACCCTTTCAAGCAATAATGCATGGCCCCCATTCCATGGGTCCCAACTCTCCATGTTCAAGGGAATATTACTACAGCTATAACATGTACAGGAAACCTAGAGAATGGACACACTGTGAATACGAAAGGTTTCTAAAACTCAACGAATTGGGCCTCCCTGGTGGCGCAAGTGGTTGAGAGTCCGCCTGCCGATGCAGGGGATACGGGTTCGTGCCCCGGTCTGGGAGGATCCCATATGCCGCGGAGCGGCTGGGCCCGTGAGCCATGGCCGCTGAGCCTGCGGGTCTGGAGCCTGCGCGTCCGGAGCCTGTGCTCCGCAACGGGGGAGGCCACAACAGTGAGAGGCCCGCATACCGCAAAAAAAAAAAAAAAAAAAAAAAAAAAAAAAAAAAAAAAACTCAACGAATAGTCCCTCTCCTGGTGCTCCAGTTTGACTTTCCAACTGCCTTACTATCAATCTCCCAACTTGGAGAGACAGGCCCTTTAACCTCCTGGTTTGCACAGGTTCCCAATTTGGCAGAGGATGGAAGGGACGAGGGAGAACCCATGAGAGAGTAGCTGTTAGGCATTTGGACGGGCACATGTCACTCTAATTTCCCGGCAGGAAGAAGAATTAACCAAAGTCTCAGCCACCCACCGGGAACCAGTATAGGACATGATCCAAAATTTTGGACTTGCGTTCAGCTCACAAAAAACGAGTTCAGAAATGGAGCTCAGGGGCACAGCAATTCACAAACTGGCAGAGTGTTAAAGGACAACTATCGTCCAAAAATCTGTTGAGGGAAGTCAACGAGGCGGACTTGAAAGCGAGGCAAAATAGCAGGAAACAGATTTCAAGAGGTACCTTGGAATCGCCTGTAAAGCACAGGAAGAGGGGCACAACTTGGACAATGGTGCACTTGGCCAAAAAGGGCGTATGCGTTTTCTCCTGAATATATTCAGGAGAAAACGCATACGCCCTTTTTGGCCAAGCAAGCAAGCGGGCAATGCAAATCTGCACTACAAAGAAGTATCACTTCCCACCGGTCAAAAGGGACATCCACAAAATGTGTAAAAACCAGAAAGGCAAGACAGGCCCTGGAGAACTGGGAGCCTTGTTATGCTGATGGGCGGGATGTAAATTGCCAACTGCCTCACTGGAGGAGTGCATTGTGTTCCCTAAAACAAGTAAACAACAGAGCTACAGAGCCAAGGCCACTTCCAGTCTAGGGAATATACCTTGGGAAAACTGAAAATCAATAAGAAAGAGCCACCTCCAAATTTAGGGCTGCACTGACTACAAGAACCTCAACTTGGGTACACCTTAAATATCCCAGGAAATATAAAAATGGTTCAAAACATTGTGGTACTTACGTACGATGGAATATCCCTCAGCCATGAAATCAATGTCATAAGACCAGTAGCAGCAAAGTGAGTGGATTCAGGTACGATGATTCTAAGTGAAATAAGTCACACAGAAAAAGAAACTTATCATAAGATATCACTTAGGAAGATCCTGTAAACATGGCTACACGTGAACTGAGTTAGGAAAGAGAACAGAGTCTCACATTTAGAAAACACTCTTATGCCTGCATAAAGGGGATGGAGAGGTGGGGTGATGCATAAAACCAGAGTTTGATATAAGCACAGGGACCGTTTCAAAAACCAACTTTGGAATTCACAAGACCGACACCTTCCTCAGTGAAAGAGACTCAAAACCCCATATTTCCCACAGAGGAATATATCTGACTAGTAATAATCTTAAAACCTTTGTATTGATATGACTCCATAAGGGAATCAAGTGTGTCTAGAGTGGCATAAACATGGCAGCGAGAATCAGCTCAAACCCACTATAAAAAGGAATTTCAAAAGCAAAACCAAAAAACAGGGAAATTCTTTACAATTCCTTCAGGGTGTCTGAGGAAACCTGGAAAGACCCTATCTACAATGACAGCTGGATGTGGCATAAGGCTGGACACTTGGGACTGAGAGGATTGGTGAGATTGGGTGAGCAAATGCAGACCCTTTCAAGCAATAATGCATGGCCCCCATTCCATGGGTCCCAACTCTCCATGTTCAAGGGAATATTACTACAGCTATAACATGTACAGGAAACCTAGAGAATGGACACACTGTGAATACGAAAGGTTTCTAAAACTCAACGAATAGTCCCTCTCCTGGTGCTCCAGTTTGACTTTCCAACTGCCTTACTATCAATCTCCCAACTTGGAGAGACAGGCCCTTTAACCTCCTGGTTTGCACAGGTTCCCAATTTGCCAGAGGATGGAAGGGACGAGGGAGAACCCATGAGAGAGTAGCTGTTAGGCATTTGGACGGGCACATGTCACTCTAATTTCCCGGCAGGAAGAAGAATTAACCAAAGTCTCAGCCACCCACCGGGAACCAGTATAGGACATGATCCAAAATTTTGGACTTGCGTTCAGCTCACAAAAAACGAGTTGAGAAATGGAGCTCAGGGGCACAGCAATTCACAAACTGGCAGAGTGATAAAGGACAACTATCGTCCAAAAATGTGTTGAGGGAAGTCAACGAGGCGGACTTGAAAGCGAGGCAAAATAGCAGGAAACAGATTTCAAGAGGTACCTTGGAATCGCCTGTAAAGCACAGGAAGAGGGGCACAACTTGGACAATGGTGCACTTGGCCAAAAAGGGCGTATGCGTTTTCTCCTGAATATATTCAGGAGAAAACGCATACGCCCTTTTTGGACAAGCAAGCAAGCGGGCAATGCAAATCTGCACTACAAAGAAGTATCACTTCCCACCGGTCAAAAGGGACATCCACAAAATGTGTAAAAACCAGAAAGGCAAGACAGGCCCTGGAGAACTGGGAGCCTTGTTATGCTGATGGGCGGGATGTAAATTGCCAACTGCCTCACTGGAGGAGTGCATTGTGTTCCCTAAAACAAGTAAACAACAGAGCTACAGAGCCAAGGCCACTTCCAGTCTAGGGAATATACCTTGGGAAAACTGAAAATCAATAAGAAAGAGCCACCTCCAAATTTAGGGCTGCACTGACTACAAGAACCTCAACTTGGGTACACCTTAAATATCCCAGGAAATATAAAAATGGTTCAAAACATTGTGGTACTTACGTACGATGGAATATCCCTCAGCCATGAAATCAATGTCATAAGACCAGTAGCAGCAAAGTGAGTGGATTCAGGTACGATGATTCTAAGTGAAATAAGTCACACAGAAAAAGAAACTTATCATAAGATATCACTTAGGAAGATCCTGTAAACATGGCTACACGTGAACTGAGTTAGGAAAGAGAACAGAGTCTCACATTTAGAAAACACTCTTATGCCTGCATAAAGGGGATGGAGAGGTGGGGTGATGCATAAAACCAGAGTTTGATATAAGCACAGGGACCGTTCCAAAAACCAACTTTGGAATAGACAAGACCTACACCTTCCTCAGTGAAAGAGACTCAAAACCCCATATTTCCCACAGAGGAATATATCTGACTAGTAAGAATCTTAAAACCTATGTATTGATATGACTCCATAAGGGAATCAAGTGTGTCTAGAGTGGCATAAACATGGCAGCGAGAATCAGCTCAAACCCACTATAAAAAGGAATTTCAAAAGCAAAACCAAAAAACAGGGAAATTCTTTACAATTCCTTCAGGGTGTCTGAGGAAACCTGGAAAGACCCTATCTACAATGACAGCTGGATGTGGCATAAGGCTGGACACTTGGGACTGAGAGGATTGGTGAGATTGGGTGAGCAAATGTAGACCCTTTCAAGCAATAATGCATGGCCCCCATTCCATGGGTCCCAACTCTCCAGGTTCAAGGGAATATTACTACAGCTATAACATGTACAGGAAACCTAGAGAATGGACACACTGTGAATACGAAAGGTTTCTAAAACTCAACGAATAGTCCCTCTCCTGGTGCTCCAGTTTGACTTTCCAACTGCCTTACTATCAATCTCCCAACTTGGAGAGACAGGCCCTTTAACCTCCTGGTTTGCACAGGTTCCCAATTTGGCAGAGGATGGAAGGGACGAGGGAGAACCCATGAGAGAGTAGCTGTTAGGCATTTGGACGGGCACATGTCACTCTAATTTCCCGGCAGGAAGAAGAATTAACCAAAGTCTCAGCCACCCACCGGGAACCAGTATAGGACATGATCCAAAATTTTGGACTTGCGTTCAGCTCACAAAAAACGAGTTGAGAAATGGAGCTCAGGGGCACAGCAATTCACAAACTGGCAGAGTGATAAAGGACAACTATCGTCCAAAAATCTGTTGAGGGAAGTCAACGAGGCGGACTTGAAAGCGAGGCAAAATAGCAGGAAACAGATTTCAAGAGGTACCTTGGAATCGCCTGTAAAGCACAGGAAGAGGGGCACAACTTGGACAATGGTGCACTTGGCCAAAAAGGGCGTATGCGTTTTCTCCTGAATATATTCAGGAGAAAAAGCATACGCCCTTTTTGGCCAAGCAAGCAAGCGGGCAATGCAAATCTGCACTACAAAGTAGTATCACTTCCCACCGGTCAAAGGGACATCCACAAAATGTGTAAAAACCAGAAAGGCAAGACAGGCCCTGGAGAACTGGGAGCCTTGTTATGCTGATGGGCGGGATGTAAATTGCCAACTGCCTCACTGGAGGAGTGCATTGTGTTCCCTAAAACAAGTAAACAACAGAGCTACAGAGCCAAGGCCACTTCCAGTCTAGGGAATATACCTTGGGAAAACTGAAAATCAATAAGAAAGAGCCACCTCCAAATTTAGGGCTGCACTGACTACAAGAACCTCAACTTGGGTACACCTTAAATATCCCAGGAAATATAAAAATGGTTCAAAACTTTGTGGTACTTACGTACGATGGAATATCCCTCAGCCATGAAATCAATGTCATAAGACCAGTAGCAGCAAAGTGAGTGGATTCAGGTACGATGATTCTAAGTGAAATAAGTCACACAGAAAAAGAAACTTATCATAAGATATCACTTAGGAAGATCCTGTAAACATGGCTAAACGTGAACTGAGTTAGGAAAGAGAACAGAGTCTCACATTTAGTAAACACTCTTATGCTGCATAAAGGGGATGGAGAGGTGGGGTGATGCATAAAACCAGAGTTTGATATAAGCACAGGGGACCGTTCCAAAAATCAACTTTGGAATAGACAAGACCTACACCTTCCTCAGTGAAAGAGACTCAAAACCCCATATTTCCCGCAGAGGAATATATCTGACTAGTAAGAATCTTAAAACCTATGTATTGATATGACTCCATAAGGGAATCAAGTGTGTCTAGAGTGGCATAAACATGGCAGCGAGAATCAGCTCAAACCACTATAAAAAGGAATTTCAAAAGCAAACCAAAAAACAGGGAAATTCTTTTCAATTCCTTCAGGGTGTCTGAGGAAACCTGGAAAGACCCTATCTACAATGACAGCTGGATGTGGCATAAGGCTGGACACTTGGGACTGAGAGGATTGGTGAGATTGGGTGAGCAAATGCAGACCCTTTCAAGCAATAATGCATGGCCCCCATTCCATGGGTCCCAACTCTCCAGGTTCAAGGGAATATTACTACAGCTATAACATGTACAGGAAACCTAGAGAATGGACACACTGTGAATACGAAAGTTTTCTAAAACTCAACGAATAGTCCCTCTCCTGGTTCTCCAGTTTGACTTTCCAACTGCCTTACTATCAATCTCCCAACTTGGAGAGACAGGCCCTTTAACCTCCTGGTTTGCACAGGTTCCCAATTTGGCAGAGGATGGAAGGGACGAGGGAGAACCCATGAGAGAGTAGCTGTTAGGCATTTGGACGGGCACATGTCACTCTAATTTCCCGGCAGGAAGAAGAATTAACCAAAGTCTCAGCCACCCACGGGAACCAGTATAGGACATGATCCAAAATTTTGGACTTGCGTTCAGCTCACAAAAAACGAGTTGAGAAATGGAGCTCAGGGGCACAGCAATTCACAAACTGGCAGAGTGATAAAGGACAACTATCGTCCAAAAATGTGTTGAGGGAAGTCAACGAGGCGGACTTGAAAGCGAGGCAAAATAGCAGGAAACAGATTTCAAGAGGTACCTTGGAATCGCCTGTAAAGCACAGGAAGAGGGGCACAACTTGGACAATGGTGCACTTGGCCAAAAAGGGCGTATGCGTTTTCTCCTGAATATATTCAGGAGAAAACGCATACGCCCTTTTTGGACAAGCAAGCAAGCGGGCAATGCAAATCTGCACTACAAAGAAGTATCACTTCCCACCGGTCAAAAGGGACATCCACAAAATGTGTAAAAACCAGAAAGGCAAGACAGGCCCTGGAGAACTGGGAGCCTTGTTATGCTGATGGGCGGGATGTAAATTGCCAACTGCCTCACTGAGGAGTGCATTGTGTTCCCTAAAACAAGTAAACAACAGAGCTACAGAGCCAAGGCCACTTCCAGTCTAGGGAATATACCTTGGGAAAACTGAAAATCAATAAGAAAGAGCCACCTCCAAATTTAGGGCTGCACTGACTACAAGAACCTCAACTTGGGTACACCTTAAATATCCCAGGAAATTATAAAAATGGTTCAAAACATTGTGGTACTTACGTACGATGGAATATCCCTCAGCCATGAAATCAATGTCATAAGACCAGTAGCAGCAAAGTGAGTGGATTCAGGTACGATGATTCTAAGTGAAATAAGTCACACAGAAAAAGAAACTTATCATAAGATATCACTTAGGAAGATCCTGTAAACATGGCTACACGTGAACTGAGTTAGGAAAGAGAACAGAGTCTCACATTTAGAAAACACTCTTATGCCTGCATAAAGGGGATGGAGAGGTGGGGTGATGCATAAAACCAGAGTTTGATATAAGCACAGGGACCGTTCCAAAAACCAACTTTGGAATAGACAAGACCTACACCTTCCTCAGTGAAAGAGACTCAAAACCCCATATTTCCCACAGAGGAATATATCTGACTAGTAAGAATCTTAAAACCTATGTATTGATATGACTCCATAAGGGAATCAAGTGTGTCTAGAGTGGCATAAACATGGCAGCGAGAATCAGCTCAAACCCACTATAAAAAGGAATTTCAAAAGCAAAACCAAAAAACAGGGAAATTCTTTACAATTCCTTCAGGGTGTCTGAGGAAACCTGGAAAGACCCTATCTACAATGACAGCTGGATGTGGCATAAGGCTGGACACTTGGGACTGAGAGGATTGGTGAGATTGGGTGAGCAAATGTAGACCCTTTCAAGCAATAATGCATGGCCCCCATTCCATGGGTCCCAACTCTCCAGGTTCAAGGGAATATTACTACAGCTATAACATGTACAGGAAACCTAGAGAATGGACACACTGTGAATACGAAAGGTTTCTAAAACTCAACGAATAGTCCCTCTCCTGGTGCTCCAGTTTGACTTTCCAACTGCCTTACTATCAATCTCCCAACTTGGAGAGACAGGCCCTTTAACCTCCTGGTTTGCACAGGTTCCCAATTTGGCAGAGGATGGAAGGGACGAGGGAGAACCCATGAGAGAGTAGCTGTTAGGCATTTGGACGGGCACATGTCACTCTAATTTCCCGGCAGGAAGAAGAATTAACCAAAGTCTCAGCCACCCACCGGGAACCAGTATAGGACATGATCCAAAATTTTGGACTTGCGTTCAGCTCACAAAAAACGAGTTGAGAAATGGAGCTCAGGGGCACAGCAATTCACAAACTGCAGAGTGATAAAGGACAACTATCGTCCAAAAATCTGTTGAGGGAAGTCAACGAGGCGGACTTGAAAGCGAGGCAAAATAGCAGGAAACAGATTTCAAGAGGTACCTTGGAATCGCCTGTAAAGCACAGGAAGAGGGGCACAACTTGGACAATGGTGCACTTGGCCAAAAAGGGCGTATGCGTTTTCTCCTGAATATATTCAGGAGAAAAAGCATACGCCCTTTTTGGCCAAGCAAGCAAGCGGGCAATGCAAATTCTGCACTACAAAGTAGTATCACTTCCCACCGGTCAAAAGGGACATCCACAAAATGTGTAAAAACCAGAAAGGCAAGACAGGCCCTGGAGAACTGGGAGCCTTGTTATGCTGATGGGCGGGATGTAAATTGCCAACTGCCTCACTGGAGGAGTGCATTGTGTTCCCTAAAACAAGTAAACAACAGAGCTACAGAGCCAAGGCCACTTCCAGTCTAGGAATATACCTTGGGAAAACTGAAAATCAATAAGAAAGAGCCACCTCCAAATTTAGGGCTGCACTGACTACAAGAACCTCAACTTGGGTACACGTTAAATATCCCAGGAAATATAAAAATGGTTCAAAACTTTGTGGTACTTACGTACGATGGAATATCCCTCAGCCATGAAATCAATGTCATACGACCAGTAGCAGCAAAGTGAGTGGATTCAGGTACGATGATTCTAAGTGAAATAAGTCACACAGAAAAAGAAACTTATCATAGATATCACTTAGGAAGATCCTGTAAACATGGCTAAACGTGAACTGAGTTAGGAAAGAGAACAGAGTCTCACATTTAGTAAACACTCTTATGCCTGCATAAAGGGGATGGAGAGGTGGGGTGATGCATAAAACCAGAGTTTGATATAAGCACAGGGACCGTTCCAAAAATCAACTTTGGAATAGACAAGACCTACACCTTCCTCAGTGAAAGAGACTCAAAACCCCATATTTCCCGCAGAGGAATATATCTGACTAGTAAGAATCTTAAAACCTATGTATTGATATGACTCCATAAGGGAATCAAGTGTGTCTAGAGTGGCATAAACATGGCAGCGAGAATCAGCTCAAACCCACTATAAAAAGGAATTTCAAAAGCAAAACCAAAAAACAGGGAAATTCTTTTCAATTCCTTCAGGGTGTCTGAGGAAACCTGGAAAGACCCTATCTACAATGACAGCTGGATGTGGCATAAGGCTGGACACTTGGGACTGAGAGGATTGGTGAGATTGGGTGAGCAAATGCAGACCCTTTCAAGCAATAATGCATGGCCCCCATTCCATGGGTCCCAACTCTCCAGGTTCAAGGGAATATTACTACAGCTATAACATGTACAGGAAACCTAGAGAATGGACACACTGTGAATACGAAAGTTTTCTAAAACTCAACGAATAGTCCCTCTCCTGGTTCTCCAGTTTGACTTTCCAACTGCCTTACTATCAATCTCCCAACTTGGAGAGACAGGCCCTTTAACCTCCTGGTTTGCACAGGTTCCCAATTTGGCAGAGGATGGAAGGGACGAGGAGAACCCATGAGAGAGTAGCTGTTAGGCATTTGGACGGGCACATGTCACTCTAATTTCCCGGCAGGAAGAAGAATTAACCAAAGTCTCAGCCACCCACCGGGATCCAGTATAGGACATGATCCAAAATTTTGGACTTGCGTTCAGCTCACAAAAAACGAGTTGAGAAATGGAGCTCAGGGGCACAGCAATTCACAAACTGGCAGAGTGATAAAGGACAACTATCGTCCAAAAATGTGTTGAGGGAAGTCAACGAGGCGGACTTGAAAGCGAGGCAAAATAGCAGGAAACAGATTTCAAGAGGTACCTTGGAATCGCCTGTAAAGCACAGGAAGAGGGGCACAACTTGGACAATGGTGCACTTGGCCAAAAAGGGCGTATGCGTTTTCTCCTGAATATATTCAGGAGAAAACGCATACGCCCTTTTTGGACAAGCAAGCAAGCGGGCAATGCAAATCTGCACTACAAAGAAGTATCACTTCCCACCGGTCAAAAGGGACATCCACAAAATGTGTAAAAACCAGAAAGGCAAGACAGGCCCTGGAGAACTGGGAGCCTTGTTATGCTGATGGGCGGGATGTAAATTGCCAACTGCCTCACTGGAGGTGTGCATTGTGTTCCCTAAAACAAGTAAACAACAGAGCTACAGAGCCAAGGCCACTTCAGTCTAGGGAATATACCTTGGGAAAACTGAAAATCAATAAGAAAGAGCCACCTCCAATTTAGGGTTGCACTGACTACAAGAACCTCAACTTGGGTACACCTTAAATATCCCAGGAAATATAAAAATGGTTCAAAACATTGTGGTACTTACGTACGATGGAATATCCCTCAGCCATGAAATCAATGTCATAAGACCAGTAGCAGCAAAGTGAGTGGATTCAGGTACGATGATTCTAAGTGAAATAAGTCACACAGAAAAGAAACTTATCATAAGATATCACTTAGGAAGATCCTGTAACATGACTACACGTGAACTGAGTTAGGAAAGAGAACAGAGTCTCACATTTAGAAAACACTCTTATGCCTGCATAAAGGGGAAGGAGAGGTGGGGTGATGCATAAAACCAGAGTTTGATATAAGCACAGGGACCGTTTCAAAACCAACTTTGGAATTGACAAGACCGACACCTTCCTCAGTGAAAGAGACTCAAAACCCCATATTTCCCACAGAGGAATATATCTGACTAGTAAGAATCTTAAATCCTATGTATTGATATGTCTCCATAAGGGAATCAAGTGTGTCTAGAGTGGCATAAACATGGCAGCGAGAATCAGCTCAAACCCACTATAAAAAGGAATTTCAAAAGCAAAACCAAAAAACAGGGAAATTCTTTACAATTCCTTCAGGGTGTCTGAGGAAACCTGGAAAGACCCTATCTACAATGACAGCTGGATGTGGCATAAGGCTGGACACTTGGGACTGAGAGATTGGTGCGATTGGGTGAGCAAATGCAGACCCTTTCAAGCAATAATGCATGGCCCCCATTCCATGGGTCCCAACTCTCCATGTTCAAGGGAATATTACTACAGCTATAACATGTACAGGAAACCTAGAGAATGGACACACTGTGAATACGAAAGGTTTCTAAAACTCAACGAATAGTCCCTCTCCTGGTGCTCCAGTTTGACTTTCCAACTGCCTTACTATCAATCTCCCAACTTGGAGAGACAGGCCCTTTAACCTCCTGGTTTGCACAGGTTCCCAATTGGCAGAGGATGGAAGGGACGAGGGAGAACCCATGAGAGAGTAGCTGTTAGGCATTTGGACGGGCACATGTCACTCTAATTTCCCGGCAGGAAGAAGAATTAACCAAAGTCTCAGCCACCCACGGGAACCAGTATAGGACATGATCCAAAATTTTGGACTTGCGTTCAGCTCACAAAAAACGAGTTGAGAAATGGAGCTCAGGGGCACAGCAATTCACAAACTGGCAGAGTGATAAAGGACAACTATCGTCCAAAAATCTGTTGAGGGAAGTCAACGAGGCGGACTTGAAAGCGAGGCAAAATAGCAGGAAACAGATTTCAAGAGGTACCTTGGAATCGCCTGTAAAGCACAGGAAGAGGGGCACAACTTGGACAATGGTGCACTTGGCCAAAAAGGGCGTATGCGTTTTCTCCTGAATATATTCAGGAGAAAACGCATACGCCCTTTTTGGCCAAGCAAGCAAGCGGGCAATGCAAATCTGCACTACAAAGAAGTATCACTTCCCACCGGTCAAAAGGGACATCCACAAAATGTGTAAAAACCAGAAGGCAAGACAGGCCCTGGAGAACTGGGAGCTTTGTTATGCTGATGGGCGGATGTAAATTGCCAACTGCCTCACTGGAGGAGTGCATTGTGTTCCCTAAAACAAGTAAACAACAGAGCTACAGAGCCAAGGCCACTTCCAGTCTAGGGAATATACCTTGGGAAAACTGAAAATCAATAAGAAAGAGCCACCTCCAAATTTAGGGCTGCACTGACTACAAGAACCTCAACTTGGGTACACCTTAAATATCCCAGGAAATATAAAAATGGTTCAAAACATTGTGGTACTTACGTACGATGGAATATCCCTCAGCCATGAAATCAATGTCATAAGACCAGTAGCAGCAAAGTGAGTGGATTCAGGTACGATGATTCTAAGTGAATAAGTCACACAGAAAAAGAAACTTATCATAAGATATCACTTAGGAAGATCCTGTAAACATGGCTACACGTGAACTGAGTTAGGAAAGAGAACAGAGTCTCACATTTAGAAAACAATCTTATGCCTGCATAAAGGGGAAGGAGAGGTGGGGTGATGCATAAAACCAGAGTTTGATATAAGCACAGGGACCGTTTCAAAAACCAACTTTGGAATTGACAAGACCGACACCTTCCTCAGTGAAAGAGACTCAAACCCCATATTTCCCACAGAGGAATATATCTGACTAGTAAGAATCTTAAAACCTATGTATTGATATGTCTCCATAAGGGAATCAAGTGTGTCTAGAGTGGCATAAACATGGCAGCGAGAATCAGCTCAAACCCACTATAAAAAGGAATTTCAAAAGCAAAACCAAAAAACAGGGAAATTCTTTACAATTCCTTCAGGGTGTCTGAGGAAACCTGGAAAGACCCTATCTACAATGACAGCTGGATGTGGCATAAGGCTGGACACTTGGGACTGAGAGGATTGGTGAGATTGGGTGAGCAAATGCAGACCCTTTCAAGCAATAATGCATGGCACCCATTCCATGGGTCCCAACTCTCCATGTTCAAGGGAATATTACTACAGCTATAACATGTACAGGAAACCTAGAGAATGGACACACTGTGAATACGAAAGGTTTCTAAAACTCAACGAATAGTCCTCTCCTGGTGCTCCAGTTTGACTTTCCAACTGCCTTACTATCAATCTCCCAACTTGGAGAGACAGGCCCTTTAACCTCCTGGTTTGCACAGGTTCCCAATTTGGCAGAGGATGGAAGGGACGAGGGAGAACCCATGAGAGAGTAGCTGTTAGGCATTTGGACGGGCACATGTCACTCTAATTTCCCGGCAGGAAGAAGAATTAACCAAAGTCTCAGCCACCCACCGGGAACCAGTATAGGACATGATCCAAAATTTGGACTTGCGTTCAGCTCACAAAAAACGAGTTGAGAAATGGAGCTCAGGGGCACAGCAATTCACAAACTGGCAGAGTGTTAAAGGACAACTATCGTCCAAAAATCTGTTGAGGGAAGTCAACGAGGCGGACTTGAAAGCGAGGCAAAATAGCAGGAAACAGATTTCAAGAGGTACCTTGGAATCGCCTGTAAAGCACAGGAAGAGGGGCACAACTTGGACAATGGTGCACTTGGCCAAAAAGGGCGTATGCGTTTTCTCCTGAATATATTCAGGAGAAAACGCATACGCCCTTTTTGGACAAGCAAGCAAGCGGGCAATGCAAATCTGCACTACAAAGAAGTATCACTTCCCACCGGTCAAAAGGGACATCCACAAAATGTGTAAAAACCAGAAAGGCAAGACAGGCCCTGGAGAACTGGGAGCCTTGTTATGCTGATGGGCGGGATGTAAATTGCCAACTGCCTCACTGGAGGAGTGCATTGTGTTCCCTAAAACAAGTAAACAACAGAGCTACAGAGCCAAGGCCACTTCCAGTCTAGGGAATATACCTTGGGAAAACTGAAAATCAATAAGAAAGAGCCACCTCCAAATTTAGGGCTGCACTGACTACAAGAACCTCAACTTGGGTACACCTTAAATATCCCAGGAAATATAAAAATGGTTCAAAACATTGTGGTACTTACGTACGATGGAATATCCCTCAGCCATGAAATCAATGTCATAAGACCAGTAGCAGCAAAGTGAGTGGATTCAGGTACGATGATTCTAAGTGAAATAAGTCACACAGAAAAAGAAACTTATCATAAGATATCACTTAGGAAGATCCTGTAAACATGGCTACACGTGAACTGAGTTAGGAAAGAGAACAGAGTCTCACATTTAGAAAACACTCTTATGCCTGCATAAAGGGGATGGAGAGGTGGGGTGATGCATAAAACCAGAGTTTGATATAAGCACAGGGACCGTTTCAAAAACCAACTTTGGAATTCACAAGACCGACACCTTCCTCAGTGAAAGAGACTCAAAACCCCATATTTCCCACAGAGGAATATATCTGACTAGTAATAATCTTAAAACCTTTGTATTGATATGACTCCATAAGGGAATCAAGTGTGTCTAGAGTGGCATAAACATGGCAGCGAGAATCAGCTCAAACCCACTATAAAAAGGAATTTCAAAAGCAAAACCAAAAAACAGGGAAATTCTTTACAATTCCTTCAGGGTGTCTGAGGAAACCTGGAAAGACCCTATCTACAATGACAGCTGGATGTGGCATAAGGCTGGACACTTGGGACTGAGAGGATTGGTGAGATTGGGTGAGCAAATGCAGACCCTTTCAAGCAATAATGCATGGCCCCCATTCCATGGGTCCCAACTCTCCATGTTCAAGGGAATATTACTACAGCTATAACATGTACAGGAAACCTAGAGAATGGACACACTGTGAATACGAAAGGTTTCTAAAACTCAACGAATAGTCCCTCTCCTGGTGCTCCAGTTTGACTTTCCAACTGCCTTACTATCAATCTCCCAACTTGGAGAGACAGGCCCTTTAACCTCCTGGTTTGCACAGGTTCCCAATTTGCCAGAGGATGGAAGGGACGAGGGAGAACCCATGAGAGAGTAGCTCTTAGGCATTTGGACGGGCACATGTCACTCTAATTTCCCGGCAGGAAGAAGAATTAACCAAAGTCTCAGCCACCCACCGGGAACCAGTATAGGACATGATCCAAAATTTTGGACTTGCGTTCAGCTCACAAAAAACGAGTTGAGAAATGGAGCTCAGGGGCACAGCAATTCACAAACTGGCAGAGTGATAAAGGACAACTATCGTCCAAAAATCTGTTGAGGGAAGTCAACGAGGCGGACTTGAAAGCGAGGCAAAATAGCAGGAAACAGATTTCAAGAGGTACCTTGGAATCGCCTGTAAAGCACAGGAAGAGGGGCACAACTTGGACAATGGTGCACTTGGCCAAAAAGGGCGTATGCGTTTTCTCCTGAATATATTCAGGAGAAAACGCATACGCCCTTTTTGGACAAGCAAGCAAGCGGGCAATGCAAATCTGCACTACAAAGAAGTATCACTTCCCACCGGTCAAAAGGGACATCCACAAAATGTGTAAAAACCAGAAAGGCAAGACAGGCCCTGGAGAACTGGGAGCCTTGTTATGCTGATGGGCGGGATGTAAATTGCCAACTGCCTCACTGGAGGAGTGCTGCCTCACTGGAGGAGTGCATTGTGTTCCCTAAAACAAGTAAACAACAGAGCTACAGAGCCAAGGCCACTTCCAGTCTAGGGAATATACCTTGGGAAAACTGAAAATCAATAAGAAAGAGCCACCTCCAAATTTAGGGCCGCACTGACTACAAGAACCTCAACTTGGGTACACCTTAAATATCCCAGGAAATATAAAAATGGTTCAAAACATTGTGGTACTTACGTACGATGGAATATCCCTCAGCCATGAAATCAATGTCATAAGACCAGTAGCAGCAAAGTGAGTGGATTCAGGTACGATGATTCTAAGTGAAATAAGTCACACAGAAAAAGAAACTTATCATAAGATATCACTTAGGAAGATCCTGTAAACATGGCTACACGTGAACTGAGTTAGGAAAGAGAACAGAGTCTCACATTTAGAAAACACTCTTATGCCTGCATAAAGGGGATGGAGAGGTGGGGTGATGCATAAAACCAGAGTTTGATATAAGCACAGGGACCGTTCCAAAAACCAACTTTGGAATAGACAAGACCTACACCTTCCTCAGTGAAAGAGACTCAAAACCCCATATTTCCCACAGAGGAATATATCTGACTAGTAAGAATCTTAAAACCTATGTATTGATATGACTCCATAAGGGAATCAAGTGTGTCTAGAGTGGCATAAACATGGCAGCGAGAATCAGCTCAAACCCACTATAAAAAGGAATTTCAAAAGCAAAACCAAAAAACAGGGAAATTCTTTACAATTCCTTCAGGGTGTCTGAGGAAACCTGGAAAGACCCTATCTACAATGACAGCTGGATGTGGCATAAGGCTGGACACTTGGGACTGAGAGGATTGGTGAGATTGGGTGAGCAAATGCAGACCCTTTCAAGCAATAATGCATGGCCCCCATTCCATGGGTCCCAACTCTCCAGGTTCAAGGGAATATTACTACAGCTATAACATGTACAGGAAACCTAGAGAATGGACACACTGTGAATACGAAAGGTTTCTAAAACTCAACGAATAGTCCCTCTCCTGGTGCTCCAGTTTGACTTTCCAACTGCCTTACTATCAATCTCCCAACTTGGAGAGACAGGCCCTTTAACCTCCTGGTTTGCACAGGTTCCCAATTTGGCAGAGGATGGAAGGGACGAGGGAGAACCCATGAGAGAGTAGCTGTTAGGCATTTGGACGGGCACATGTCACTCTAATTTCCCGGCAGGAAGAAGAATTAACCAAAGTCTCAGCCACCCACCGGGAACCAGTATAGGACATGATCCAAAATTTTGGACTTGCGTTCAGCTCACAAAAAACGAGTTGAGAAATGGAGCTCAGGGGCACAGCAATTCACAAACTGGCAGAGTGATAAAGGACAACTATCGTCCAAAAATCTGTTGAGGGAAGTCAACGAGGCGGACTTGAAAGCGAGGCAAAATAGCAGGAAACAGATTTCAAGAGGTACCTTGGAATCGCCTGTAAAGCACAGGAAGAGGGGCACAACTTGGACAATGGTGCACTTGGCCAAAAAGGGCGTATGCGTTTTCTCCTGAATATATTCAGGAGAAAAAGCATACGCCCTTTTTGGCCAAGCAAGCAAGCGGGCAATGCAAATCTGCACTACAAAGTAGTATCACTTCCCACCGGTCAAAAGGGACATCCACAAAATGTGTAAAAACCAGAAAGGCAAGACAGGCCCTGGAGAACTGGGAGCCTTGTTATGCTGATGGGCGGGATGTAAATTGCCAACTGCCTCACTGGAGGAGTGCATTGTGTTCCCTAAAACAAGTAAACAACAGAGCTACAGAGCCAAGGCCACTTCCAGTCTAGGGAATATACCTTGGGAAAACTGAAAATCAATAAGGAAGAGCCACCTCCAAATTTAGGGCTGCACTGACTACAAGAACCTCAACTTGGGTACACCTTAAATATCCCAGGAAATATAAAAATGGTTCAAAACTTTGTGGTACTTACGTACGATGGAATATCCCTCAGCCATGAAATCAATGTCATAAGACCAGTAGCAGCAAAGTGAGTGGATTCAGGAACGATGATTCTAAGTGAAATAAGTCACACAGAAAAAGAAACTTATCATAAGATATCACTTAGGAAGATCCTGTAAACATGGCTACACGTGAACTGAGTTAGGAAAGAGAACAGAGTCTCACATTTAGAAAACACTCTTATGCCTGCATAAAGAGGATGGAGAGGTGGGGTGATGCATAAAACCAGAGTTTGATATAAGCACAGGGAACGTTCCAAAAACCAACTTTGGAATAGACAAGACCTACACCTTCCTCAGTGAAAGAGACTCAAAACCCCATATTTCCCACAGAGGAATATATCTGACTAGTAAGAATCTTAAAACCTATGTATTGATATGACTCCATAAGGGAATCAAGTGTGTCTAGAGTGGCATAAACATGGCAGCGAGAATCAGCTCAAACCCACTATAAAAAGGAATTTCAAAAGCAAAACCAAAAAACAGGGAAATTCTTTACAATTCCTTCAGGGTGTCTGAGGAAACCTGGAAAGACCCTATCTACAATGACAGCTGGATGTGGCATAAGGCTGGACACTTGGGACTGAGAGGATTGGTGAGATTGGGTGAGCAAATGTAGACCCTTTCAAGCAATAATGCATGGCCCCCATTCCATGGGTCCCAACTCTCCAGGTTCAAGGGAATATTACTACAGCTATAACATGTACAGGAAACCTAGAGAATGGACACACTGTGAATACGAAAGGTTTCTAAAACTCAACGAATAGTCCCTCTCCTGGTGCTCCAGTTTGACTTTCCAACTGCCTTACTATCAATC
The DNA here is from genome assembly GCF_025265405.1 of Mesoplodon densirostris. Lineage (NCBI taxonomy): Eukaryota > Metazoa > Chordata > Mammalia > Artiodactyla > Ziphiidae > Mesoplodon > Mesoplodon densirostris. Next base: position 4,097,362 of record NW_026778200.1, on the reverse strand, counting down.
TCCCAACTTGGAGAGACAGGCCCTTTAACCTCCTGGTTTGCACAGGTTCCCAATTTGGCAGAGGATGGAAGGGACGAGGGAGAACCCATGAGAGAGTAGCTGTTAGGCATTTGGACGGGCACATGTCACTCTAATTTCCCGGCAGGAAGAAGAATTAACCAAAGTCTCAGCCACCCACCGGGAACCAGTATAGGACATGATCCAAAATTTTGGACTTGCGTTCAGCTCACAAAAAACGAGTTGAGAAATGGAGCTCAGGGGCACAGCAATTCACAAACTGGCAGAGTGATAAAGGACAACTATCGTCCAAAAATCTGTTGAGGGAAGTCAACGAGGCGGACTTGAAAGCGAGGCAAAATAGCAGGAAACAGATTTCAAGAGGTACCTTGGAATCGCCTGTAAAGCACAGGAAGAGGGGCACAACTTGGACAATGGTGCACTTGGCCAAAAAGGGCGTATGCGTTTTCTCCTGAATATATTCAGGAGAAAAAGCATACGCCCTTTTTGGCCAAGCAAGCAAGCGGGCAATGCAAATCTGCACTACAAAGTAGTATCACTTCCCACCGGTCAAAAGGGACATCCACAAAATGTGTAAAAACCAGAAAGGCAAGACAGGCCCTGGAGAACTGGGAGCCTTGTTATGCTGATGGGCGGGATGTAAATTGCCAACTGCCTCACTGGAGGAGTGCATTGTGTTCCCTAAAACAAGTAAACAACAGAGCTACAGAGCCAAGGCCACTTCCAGTCTAGGGAATATACCTTGGGAAAACTGAAAATCAATAAGAAAGAGCCACCTCCAAATTTAGGGCTGCACTGACTACAAGAACCTCAACTTGGGTACACCTTAAATATCCCAGGAAATATAAAAATGGTTCAAAACTTTGTGGTACTTACGTACGATGGAATATCCCTCAGCCATGAAATCAATGTCATAAGACCAGTAGCAGCAAAGTGAGTGGATTCAGGTACGATGATTCTAAGTGAAATAAGTCACACAGAAAAAGAAACTTATCATAAGATATCACTTAGGAAGATCCTGTAAACATGGCTAAACGTGAACTGAGTTAGGAAAGAGAACAGAGTCTCACATTTAGTAAACACTCTTATGCCTGCATAAAGGGGATGGAGAGGTGGGGTGATGCATAAAACCAGAGTTTGATATAAGCACAGGGACCGTTCCAAAAATCAACTTTGGAATAGACAAGACCTACACCTTCCTCAGTGAAAGAGACTCAAAACCCCATATTTCCCGCAGAGGAATATATCTGACTAGTAAGAATCTTAAAACCTATGTATTGATATGACTCCATAAGGGAATCAAGTGTGTCTAGAGTGGCATAAACATGGCAGCGAGAATCAGCTCAAACCCACTATAAAAAGGAATTTCAAAAGCAAAACCAAAAAACAGGGAAATTCTTTACAATTCCTTCAGGGTGTCTGAGGAAACCTGGAAAGACCCTATCTACAATGACAGCTGGATGTGGCATAAGGCTGGACACTTGGGACTGAGAGGATTGGTGAGATTGGGTGAGCAAATGCAGACCCTTTCAAGCAATAATGCATGGCCCCCATTCCATGGGTCCCAACTCTCCAGGTTCAAGGGAATATTACTACAGCTATAACATGTACAGGAAACCTAGAGAATGGACACACTGTGAATACGAAAGTTTTCTAAAACTCAACGAATAGTCCCTCTCCTGGTTCTCCAGTTTGACTTTCCAACTGCCTTACTATCAATCTCCCAACTTGGAGAGACAGGCCCTTTAACCTCCTGGTTTGCACAGGTTCCCAATTTGGCAGAGGATGGAAGGGACGAGGGAGAACCCATGAGAGAGTAGCTGTTAGGCATTTGGACGGGCACATGTCACTCTAATTTCCCGGCAGGAAGAAGAATTAACCAAAGTCTCAGCCACCCACCGGGAACCAGTATAGGACATGATCCAAAATTTTGGACTTGCGTTCAGCTCACAAAAAACGAGTTGAGAAATGGAGCTCAGGGGCACAGCAATTCACAAACTGACAGAGTGATAAAGGACAACTATCGTCCAAAAATCTGTTGAGGGAAGTCAACGAGGCGGACTTGAAAGCGAGGCAAAATAGCAGGAAACAGATTTCAAGAGGTACCTTGGAATCGCCTGTAAAGCACAGGAAGAGGGGCACAACTTGGACAATGGTGCACTTGGCCAAAAAGGGCGTATGCGTTTTCTCCTGAATATATTCAGGAGAAAACGCATACGCCCTTTTTGGACAAGCAAGCAAGCGGGCAATGCAAATCTGCACTACAAAGAAGTATCACTTCCCACCGGTCAAAAGGGACATCCACAAAATATGTAAAAACCAGAAAGGCAAGACAGGCCCTGGAGAACTGGGAGCCTTGTTATGCTGATGGGCGGGATGTAAATTGCCAACTGCCTCACTGGAGGTGTGCATTGTGTTCCCTAAAACAAGTAAACAACAGAGCTACAGAGCCAAGGCCACTTCCAGTCTAGGGAATATACCTTGGGAAAACTGAAAATCAATAAGAAAGAGCCACCTCCAAATTTAGGGTTGCACTGACTACAAGAACCTCAACTTGGGTACACCTTAAATATCCCAGGAAATATAAAAATGGTTCAAAACATTGTGGTACTTACGTACGATGGAATATCCCTCAGCCATGAAATCAATGTCATAAGACCAGTAGCAGCAAAGTGAGTGGATTCAGGTACGATGATTCTAAGTGAAATAAGTCACACAGAAAAAGAAACTTATCATAAGATATCACTTAGGAAGATCCTGTAAACATGACTACACGTGACCTGAGTTAGGAAAGAGAACAGAGTCTCACATTTAGAAAACACTCTTATGCCTGCATAAAGGGGAAGGAGAGGTGGGGTGATGCATAAAACCAGAGTTTGATATAAGCACAGGGACCGTTTCAAAAACCAACTTTGGAATTGACAAGACCGACACCTTCCTCAGTGAAAGAGACTCAAAACCCCATATTTCCCACAGAGGAATATATCTGACTAGTAAGAATCTTAAATCCTATGTATTGATATGTCTCCATAAGGGAATCAAGTGTGTCTAGAGTGGCATAAACATGGCAGCGAGAATCAGCTCAAACCCACTATAAAAAGGAATTTCAAAAGCAAAACCAAAAAACAGGGAAATTCTTTACAATTCCTTCAGGGTGTCTGAGGAAACCTGGAAAGACCCTATCTACAATGACAGCTGGATGTGGCATAAGGCTGGACACTTGGGACTGAGAGGATTGGTGAGATTGGGTGAGCAAATGCAGACCCTTTCAAGCAATAATGCATGGCCCCCATTCCATGGGTCCCAACTCTCCATGTTCAAGGGAATATTACTACAGCTATAACATGTACAGGAAACCTAGAGAATGGACACACTGTGAATACGAAAGGTTTCTAAAACTCAACGAATAGTCCCTCTCCTGGTGCTCCAGTTTGACTTTCCAACTGCCTTACTATCAATCTCCCAACTTGGAGAGACAGGCCCTTTAACCTCCTGGTTTGCACAGGTTCCCAATTTGGCAGAGGATGGAAGGGACGAGGGAGAACCCATGAGAGAGTAGCTGTTAGGCATTTGGACGGGCACATGTCACTCTAATTTCCGGCAGGAAGAAGAATTAACCAAAGTCTCAGCCACCCACCGGGAACCAGTATAGGACATGATCCAAAATTTTGGACTTGCGTTCAGCTCACAAAAAACGAGTTGAGAAATGGAGCTCAGGGGCACAGCAATTCACAAACTGGCAGAGTGATAAAGGACAACTATCGTCCAAAAATCTGTTGAGGGAAGTCAACGAGGCGGACTTGAAAGCGAGGCAAAATAGCAGGAAACAGATTTCAAGAGGTACCTTGGAATCGCCTGTAAAGCACAGGAAGAGGGGCACAACTTGGACAATGGTGCACTTGGCCAAAAAGGGCGTATGCATTTTCTCCTGAATATATTCAGGAGAAAACGCATACGCCCTTTTTGGCCAAGCAAGCAAGCGGGCAATGCAAATCTGCACTACAAAGAAGTATCACTTCCCACCGGTCAAAAGGGACATCCACAAAATGTGTAAAAACCAGAAAGGCAAGACAGGCCCTGGAGAACTGGGAGCCTTGTTATGCTGATGGGCGGGATGTAAATTGCCAACTGCCTCACTGGAGGAGTGCATTGTGTTCCCTAAAACAAGTAAACAACAGAGCTACAGAGCCAAGGCCACTTCCAGTCTAGGGAATATACCTTGGGAAAACTGAAAATCAATAAGAAAGAGCCACCTCCAAATTTAGGGCTGCACTGACTACAAGAACCTCAACTTGGGTACACCTTAAATATCCCAGGAAATATAAAAATGGTTCAAAACATTGTGGTACTTACGTACGATGGAATATCCCTCAGCCATGAAATCAATGTCATAAGACCAGTAGCAGCAAAGTGAGTGGATTCAGGTACGATGATTCTAAGTGAAATAAGTCACACAGAAAAAGAAACTTATCATAAGATATCACTTAGGAAGATCCTGTAAACATGGCTACACGTGAACTGAGTTAGGAAAGAGAACAGAGTCTCACATTTAGAAAACACTCTTATGCCTGCATAAAGGGGATGGAGAGGTGGGGTGATGCATAAAACCAGAGTTTGATATAAGCACAGGGACCGTTTCAAAAACCAACTTTGGAATTCACAAGACCGACACCTTCCTCAGTGAAAGAGACTCAAAACCCCATATTTCCCACAGAGGAATATATCTGACTAGTAAGAATCGTAAAACCTTTGTATTGATATGACTCCATAAGGGAATCAAGTGTGTCTAGAGTGGCATAAACATGGCAGCGAGAATCAGCTCAAACCCACTATAAAAAGGAATTTCAAAAGCAAAACCAAAAAACAGGGAAATTCTTTACAATTCCTTCAGGGTGTCTGAGGAAACCTGGAAAGACCCTATCTACAATGACAGCTGGATGTGGCATAAGGCTGGACACTTGGGACTGAGAGGATTGGTGAGATTGGGTGAGCAAATGCAGACCCTTTCAAGCAATAATGCATGGCCCCCATTCCATGGGTCCCAACTCTCCATGTTCAAGGGAATATTACTACAGCTATAACATGTACAGGAAAACTAGAGAATGGACACACTGTGAATACGAAAGGTTTCTAAAACTCAACGAATAGTCCCTCTCCTGGTGCTCCAGTTTGACTTTCCAACTGCCTTACTATCAATCTCCCAACTTGGAGAGACAGGCCCTTTAACCTCCTGGTTTGCACAGGTTCCCAATTTGGCAGAGGATGGAAGGGACGAGGGAGAACCCATGAGAGAGTAGCTGTTAGGCATTTGGACGGGCACATGTCACTCTAATTTCCCGGCAGGAAGAAGAATTAACCAAAGTCTCAGCCACCCACCGGGAACCAGTATAGGACATGATCCAAAATTTTGGACTTGCGTTCAGCTCACAAAAAACGAGTTGAGAAATGGAGCTCAGGGGCACAGCAATTCACAAACTGGCAGAGTGATAAAGGACAACTATCGTCCAAAAATCTGTTGAGGGAAGTCAACGAGGCGGACTTGAAAGCGAGGCAAAATAGCAGGAAACAGATTTCAAGAGGTACCTTGGAATCGCCTGTAAAGCACAGGAAGAGGGGCACAACTTGGACAATGGTGCACTTGGCCAAAAAGGGCGTATGCGTTTTCTCCTGAATATATTCAGGAGAAAAAGCATACGCCCTTTTTGGCCAAGCAAGCAAGCGGGCAATGCAAATCTGCACTACAAAGTAGTATCACTTCCCACCGGTCAAAAGGGACATCCACAAAATGTGTAAAAACCAGAAAGGCAAGACAGGCCCTGGAGAACTGGGAGCCTTGTTATGCTGATGGGCGGGATGTAAATTGCCAACTGCCTCACTGGAGGAGTGCATTGTGTTCCCTAAAACAAGTAAACAACAGAGCTACAGAGCCAAGGCCACTTCCAGTCTAGGGAATATACCTTGGGAAAACTGAAAATCAATAAGAAAGAGCCACCTCCAAATTTAGGGCTGCACTGACTACAAGAACCTCAACTTGGGTACACCTTAACTATCCCAGGAAATATAAAAATGGTTCAAAACTTTGTGGTACTTACGTACGATGGAATATCCCTCAGCCATGAAATCAATGTCATAAGACCAGTAGCAGCAAAGTGAGTGGATTCAGGTACGATGATTCTAAGTGAAATAAGTCACACAGAAAAAGAAACTTATCATAAGATATCACTTAGGAAGATCCTGTAAACATGGCTAAACGTGAACTGAGTTAGGAAAGAGAACAGAGTCTCACATTTAGTAAACACTCTTATGCCTGCATAAAGGGGATGGAGAGGTGGGGTGATGCATAAAACCAGAGTTTGATATAAGCACAGGGACCGTTCCAAAAATCAACTTTGGAATAGACAAGACCTACACCTTCCTCAGTGAAAGAGACTCAAAACCCCATATTTCCCGCAGAGGAATATATCTGACTAGTAAGAATCTTAAAACCTATGTATTGATATGACTCCATAAGGGAATCAAGTGTGTCTAGAGTGGCATAAACATGGCAGCGAGAATCAGCTCAAACCCACTATAAAAAGGAATTTCAAAAGCAAAACCAAAAAACAGGGAAATTCTTTACAATTCCTTCAGGGTGTCTGAGGAAACCTGGAAAGACCCTATCTACAATGACAGCTGGATGTGGCATAAGGCTGGACACTTGGGACTGAGAGGATTGGTGAGATTGGGTGAGCAAATGCAGACCCTTTCAAGCAATAATGCATGGCCCCCATTCCATGGGTCCCAACTCTCCAGGTTCAAGGGAATATTACTACAGCTATAACATGTACAGGAAACCTAGAGAATGGACACACTGTGAATACGAAAGGTTTCTAAAACTCAACGAATAGTCCCTCTCCTGGTTCTCCAGTTTGACTTTCCAACTGCCTTACTATCAATCTCCCAACTTGGAGAGACAGGCCCTTTAACCTCCTGGTTTGCACAGGTTCCCAATTTCCCAGAGGATGGAAGGGACGAGGGAGAACCCATGAGAGAGTAGCTGTTAGGCATTTGGACGGGCACATGTCACTCTAATTTCCCGGCAGGAAGAAGAATTAACCAAAGTCTCAGCCACCCACCGGGAACCAGTATAGGACATGATCCAAAATTTTGGACTTGCGTTCAGCTCACAAAAAACGAGTTGAGAAATGGAGCTCAGGGGCACAGCAATTCACAAACTGGCAGAGTGATAAAGGACAACTATCGTCCAAAAATCTGTTGAGGGAAGTCAACGAGGCGGACTTGAAAGCGAGGCAAAATAGCAGGAAACAGATTTCAAGAGGTACCTTGGAATCGCCTGTAAAGCACAGGAAGAGGGGCACAACTTGGACAATGGTGCACTTGGCCAAAAAGGGCGTATGCGTTTTCTCCTGAATATATTCAGGAGAAAACGCATACGCCCTTTTTGGACAAGCAAGCAAGCGGGCAATGCAAATCTGCACTACAAAGAAGTATCACTTCCCACCGGTCAAAAGGGACATCCACAAAATGTGTAAAAACCAGAAAGGCAAGACAGGCCCTGGAGAACTGGGAGCCTTGTTATGCTGATGGGCGGGATGTAAATTGCCAACTGCCTCACTGGAGGTGTGCATTGTGTTCCCTAAAACAAGTAAACAACAGAGCTACAGAGCCAAGGCCACTTCCAGTCTAGGGAATGTACCTTGGGAAAACTGAAAATCAATAAGAAAGAGCCACCTCCAAATTTAGGGTTGCACTGACTACAAGAACCTCAACTTGGGTACACCTTAAATATCCCAGGAAATATAAAAATGGTTCAAAACATTGTGGTACTTACGTACGATGGAATATCCCTCAGCCATGAAATCAATGTCATAAGACCAGTAGCAGCAAAGTGAGTGGATTCAGGTACGATGATTCTAAGTGAAATAAGTCACACAGAAAAAGAAACTTATCATAAGATATCACTTAGGAAGATCCTGTAAACATGACTACACGTGAACTGAGTTAGGAAAGAGAACAGAGTCTCACATTTAGAAAACACTCTTATGCCTGCATAAAGGGGAAGGAGAGGTGGGGTGATGCATAAAACCAGAGTTTGATATAAGCACAGGGACCGTTTCAAAAACCAACTTTGGAATTGACAAGACCGACACCTTCCTCAGTGAAAGAGACTCAAAACCCCATATTTCCCACAGAGGAATATATCTGACTAGTAAGAATCTTAAATCCTATGTATTGATATGTCTCCATAAGGGAATCAAGTGTGTCTAGAGTGGCATAAACATGGCAGCGAGAATCAGCTCAAACCCACTATAAAAAGGAATTTCAAAAGCAAAACCAAAAAACAGGGAAATTCTTTACAATTCCTTCAGGGTGTCTGAGGAAACCTGGAAAGACCCTATCTACAATGACAGCTGGATGTGGCATAAGGCTGGACACTTGGGACTGAGAGGATTGGTGAGATTGGGTGAGCAAATGTAGACCCTTTCAAGCAATAATGCATGGCCCCCATTCCATGGGTCCCAACTCTCCAGGTTCAAGGGAATATTACTACAGCTATAACATGTACAGGAAACCTAGAGAATGGACACACTGTGAATACGAAAGGTTTCTAAAACTCAACGAATAGTCCCTCTCCTGGTGCTCCAGTTTGACTTTCCAACTGCCTTACTATCAATCTCCCAACTTGGAGAGACAGGCCCTTTAACCTCCTGGTTTGCACAGGTTCCCAATTTGGCAGAGGATGGAAGGGACGAGGGAGAACCCATGAGAGAGTAGCTGTTAGGCATTTGGACGGGCACATGTCACTCTAATTTCCCGGCAGGAAGAAGAATTAACCAAAGTCTCAGCCACCCACCGGGAACCAGTATAGGACATGATCCAAAATTTTGGACTTGCGTTCAGCTCACAAAAAACGAGTTGAGAAATGGAGCTCAGGGGCACAGCAATTCACAAACTGGCAGAGTGATAAAGGACAACTATCGTCCAAAAATCTGTTGAGGGAAGTCAACGAGGCGGACTTGAAAGCGAGGCAAAATAGCAGGAAACAGATTTCAAGAGGTACCTTGGAATCGCCTGTAAAGCACAGGAAGAGGGGCACAACTTGGACAATGGTGCACTTGGCCAAAAAGGGCGTATGCATTTTCTCCTGAATATATTCAGGAGAAAACGCATACGCCCTTTTTGGCCAAGCAAGCAAGCGGGCAATGCAAATCTGCAATACAAAGTAGTATCACTTCCCACCAGTCAAAAGGGACATCCACAAAATGTGTAAAAACCAGAAAGGCAAGACAGGCCCTGGAGAACTGGGAGCCTTGTTATGCTGATGGGCGGGATGTCAATTGCCAACTGCCTCACTGGAGGAGTGCATTGTGTTCCCTAAAACAAGTAAACAACAGAGCTACAGAGCCAAGGCCACTTCCAGTCTAGGGAATATACCTTGGGAAAACTGAAAATCAATAAGAAAGAGCCACCTCCAAATTTAGGGCTGCACTGACTACAAGAACCTCAACTTGGGTACACCTTAAATATCCCAGGAAATATAAAAATGGTTCAAAACTTTGTGGTACTTACGTACGATGGAATATCCCTCAGCCATGAAATCAATGTCATAAGACCAGTAGCAGCAAAGTGAGTGGATTCAGGTACGATGATTCTAAGTGAAATAAGTCACACAGAAAAAGAAACTTATCATAAGATATCACTTAGGAAGATCCTGTAAACATGGCTAAACGTGAACTGAGTTAGGAAAGAGAACAGAGTCTCACATTTAGTAAACACTCTTATGCCTGCATAAAGGGGATGGAGAGGTGGGGTGATGCATAAAACCAGAGTTTGATATAAGCACAGGGACCGTTCCAAAAATCAACTTTGGAATAGACAAGACCTACACCTTCCTCAGTGAAAGAGACTCAAAACCCCATATTTCCCGCAGAGGAATATATCTGACTAGTAAGAATCTTAAAACCTATGTATTGATATGACTCCATAAGGGAATCAAGTGTGTCTAGAGTGGCATAAACATGGCAGCGAGAATCAGCTCAAACCCACTATAAAAAGGAATTTCAAAAGCAAAACCAAAAAACAGGGAAATTCTTTACAATTCCTTCAGGGTGTCTGAGGAAACCTGGAAAGACCCTATCTACAATGACAGCTGGATGTGGCATAAGGCTGGACACTTGGGACTGAGAGGATTGGTGAGATTGGGTGAGCAAATGCAGACCCTTTCAAGCAATAATGCATGGCCCCCATTCCATGGGTCCCAACTCTCCAGGTTCAAGGGAATATTACTACAGCTATAACATGTACAGGAAACCTAGAGAATGGACACACTGTGAATACGAAAGTTTTCTAAAACTCAACGAATAGTCCCTCTCCTGGTTCTCCAGTTTGACTTTCCAACTGCCTTACTATCAATCTCCCAACTTGGAGAGACAGGCCCTTTAACCTCCTGGTTTGCACAGGTTCCCAATTTCCCAGAGGATGGAAGGGACGAGGGAGAACCCATGAGAGAGTAGCTGTTAGGCATTTGGACGGGCACATGTCACTCTAATTTCCCGGCAGGAAGAAGAATTAACCAAAGTCTCAGCCACCCACCGGGAACCAGTATAGGACATGATCCAAAATTTTGGACTTGCGTTCAGCTCACAAAAAACGAGTTGAGAAATGGAGCTCAGGGGCACAGCAATTCACAAACTGGCAGAGTGATAAAGGACAACTATCGTCCAAAAATCTGTTGAGGGAAGTCAACGAGGCGGACTTGAAAGCGAGGCAAAATAGCAGGAAACAGATTTCAAGAGGTACCTTGGAATCGCCTGTAAAGCACAGGAAGAGGGGCACAACTTGGACAATGGTGCACTTGGCCAAAAAGGGCGTATGCGTTTTCTCCTGAATATATTCAGGAGAAAACGCATACGCCCTTTTTGGCCAAGCAAGCAAGCGGGCAATGCAAATCTGCACTACAAAGAAGTATCACTTCCCACCGGTCAAAAGGGACATCCACAAAATGTGTAAAAACCAGAAAGGCAAGACAGGCCCTGGAGAACTGGGAGCCTTGTTATGCTGATGGGCGGGATGTAAATTGCCAACTGCCTCACTGGAGGAGTGCATTGTGTTCCCTAAAACAAGTAAACAACAGAGCTACAGAGCCAAGGCCACTTCCAGTCTAGGGAATATACCTTGGGAAAACTGAAAATCAATAAGAAAGAGCCACCTCCAAATTTAGGGCTGCACTGACTACAAGAACCTCAACTTGGGTACACCTTAAATATCCCAGGAAATATAAAAATGGTTCAAAACATTGTGGTACTTACGTACGATGGAATATCCCTCAGCCATGAAATCAATGTCATAAGACCAGTAGCAGCAAAGTGAGTGGATTCAGGTACGATGATTCTAAGTGAAATAAGTCACACAGAAAAAGAAACTTATCATAAGATATCACTTAGGAAGATCCTGTAAACATGGCTACACGTGAACTGAGTTAGGAAAGAGAACAGAGTCTCACATTTAGAAAACACTCTTATGCCTGCATAAAGGGGAAGGAGAGGTGGGGTGATGCATAAAACCAGAGTTTGATATAAGCACAGGGACCGTTTCAAAAACCAACTTTGGAATTGACAAGACCGACACCTTCCTCAGTGAAAGAGACTCAAAACCCCATATTTCCCACAGAGGAATATATCTGACTAGTAAGAATCTTAAAACCTATGTATTGATATGTCTCCATAAGGGAATCAAGTGTGTCTAGAGTGGCATAAACATGGCAGCGAGAATCAGCTCAAACCCACTATAAAAAGGAATTTCAAAAGCAAAACCAAAAAACAGGGAAATTCTTTACAATTCCTTCAGGGTGTCTGAGGAAACCTGGAAAGACCCTATCTACAATGACAGCTGGATGTGGCATAAGGCTGGACACTTGGGAATGAGAGGATTGGTGAGATTGGGTGAGCAAATGCAGACCCTTTCAAGCAATAATGCATGGCACCCATTCCATGGGTCCCAACTCTCCAGGTTCAAGGGAATATTACTACAGCTATAACATGTACAGGAAACCTAGAGAATGGACACACTGTGAATACGAAAGGTTTCTAAAACTCAACGAATAGTCCCTCTCCTGGTGCTCCAGTTTGACTTTCCAACTGCCTTACTATCAATCTCCCAACTTGTAGAGACAGGCCCTTTAACCTCCTGGTTTGCACAGGTTCCCAATTTGGCAGAGGATGGAAGGGACGAGGGAGAACCCATGAGAGAGTAGCTGTTAGGCATTTGGACGGGCACATGTCACTCTAATTTCCCGGCAGGAAGAAGAATTAACCAAAGTCTCAGCCACCCACCGGGAACCAGTATAGGACATGATCCAAAATTTTGGACTTGCGTTCAGCTCACAAAAAACGAGTTGAGAAATGGAGCTCAGGGGCACAGCAATTCACAAACTGGCAGAGTGATAAAGGACAACTATCGTCCAAAAATCTGTTGAGGGAAGTCAACGAGGCGGACTTGAAAGCGAGGCAAAATAGCAGGAAACAGATTTCAAGAGGTACCTTGGAATCGCCTGTAAAGCACAGGAAGAGGGGCACAACTTGGACAATGGTGCACTTGGCCAAAAAGGGCGTATGCGTTTTCTCCTGAATATATTCAGGAGAAAACGCATACGCCCTTTTTGGCCAAGCAAGCAAGCGGGCAATGCAAATCTGCACTACAAAGAAGTATCACTTCCCACCGGTCAAAAGGGACATCCACAAAATGTGTAAAAACCAGAAAGGCAAGACAGGCCCTGGAGAACTGGGAGCCTTGTTATGCTGATGGGCGGGATGTAAATTGCCAACTGCCTCACTGGAGGAGTGCATTGTGTTCCCTAAAACAAGTAAACAACAGAGCTACAGAGCCAAGGCCACTTCCAGTCTAGGGAATATACCTTGGGAAAACTGAAAATCAATAAGAAAGAGCCACCTCCAAATTTAGGGCTGCACTGACTACAAGAACCTCAACTTGGGTACACCTTAAATATCCCAGGAAATATAAAAATGGTTCAAAACATTGTGGTACTTACGTACGATGGAATATCCCTCAGCCATGAAATCAATGTCATAAGACCAGTAGCAGCAAAGTGAGTGGATTCAGGTACGATGATTCTAAGTGAAATAAGTCACACAGAAAAAGAAACTTATCATAAGATATCACTTAGGAAGATCCTGTAAACATGGCTACACGTGAACTGAGTTAGGAAAGAGAACAGAGTCTCACATTTAGAAAACACTCTTATGCCTGCATAAAGGGGAAGGAGAGGTGGGGTGATGCATAAAACCAGAGTTTGATATAAGCACAGGGACCGTTTCAAAAACCAACTTTGGAATTGACAAGACCGACACCTTCCTCAGTGAAAGAGACTCAAAACCCCATATTTCCCACAGAGGAATATATCTGACTAGTAAGAATCTTAAAACCTATGTATTGATATGTCTCCATAAGGGAATCAAGTGTGTCTAGAGTGGCATAAACATGGCAGCGAGAATCAGCTCAAACCCACTATAAAAAGGAATTTCAAAAGCAAAACCAAAAAACAGGGAAATTCTTTACAATTCCTTCAGGGTGTCTGAGGAAACCTGGAAAGACCCTATCTACAATGACAGCTGGATGTGGCATAAGGCTGGACACTTGGGAATGAGAGGATTGGTGAGATTGGGTGAGCAAATGCAGACCCTTTCAAGCAATAATGCATGGCACCCATTCCATGGGTCCCAACTCTCCAGGTTCAAGGGAATATTACTACAGCTATAACATGTACAGGAAACCTAGAGAATGGACACACTGTGAATACGAAAGGTTTCTAAAACTCAACGAATAGTCCCTCTCCTGGTGCTCCAGTTTGACTTTCCAACTGCCTTACTATCAATCTCCCAACTTGTAGAGACAGGCCCTTTAACCTCCTGGTTTGCACAGGTTCCCAATTTGGCAGAGGATGGAAGGGACGAGGGAGAACCCATGAGAGAGTAGCTGTTAGGCATTTGGACGGGCACATGTCACTCTAATTTCCCGGCAGGAAGAAGAATTAACCAAAGTCTCAGCCACCCACCGGGAACCAGTATAGGACATGATCCAAAATTTTGGACTTGCGTTCAGCTCACAAAAAACGAGTTGAGAAATGGAGCTCAGGGGCACAGCAATTCACAAACTGGCAGAGTGATAAAGGACAACTATCGTCCAAAAATCTGTTGAGGGAAGTCAACGAGGCGGACTTGAAAGCGAGGCAAAATAGCAGGAAACAGATTTCAAGAGGTACCTTGGAATCGCCTGTAAAGCACAGGAAGAGGGGCACAACTTGGACAATGGTGCACTTGGCCAAAAAGGGCGTATGCGTTTTCTCCTGAATATATTCAGGAGAAAACGCATACGCCCTTTTTGGCCAAGCAAGCAAGCGGGCAATGCAAATCTGCACTACAAAGAAGTATCACTTCCCACCGGTCAAAAGGGACATCCACAAAATGTGTAAAAACCAGAAAGGCCAGACAGGCCCTGGAGAACTGGGAGCCTTGTTATGCTGATGGGCGGGATGTAAATTGCCAACTGCCTCACTGGAGGAGTGCATTGTGTTCCCTAAAACAAGTAAACAACAGAGCTACAGAGCCAAAGCCACTTCCAGTCTAGGGAATATACCTTGGGAAAACTGAAAATCAATAAGAAAGAGCCACCTCCAAATTTAGGGCTGCACTGACTACAAGAACCTCAACTTGGGTACACCTTAAATATCCCAGGAAATATAAAAATGGTTCAAAACATTGTGGTACTTACGTACGATGGAATATCCCTCAGCCATGAAATCAATGTCATAAGACCAGTAGCAGCAAAGTGAGTGGATTCAGGTACGATGATTCTAAGTGAAATAAGTCACACAGAAAAAGAAACTTATCATAAGATATCACTTAGGAAGATCCTGTAAACATGGCCACACGTGAACTGAGTTAGGAAAGAGAACAGAGTCTCACATTTAGAAAACACTCTTATGCCTGCATAAAGGGGATGGAGAGGTGGGGTGATGCATAAAACCAGAGTTTGATATAAGCACAGGGACCGTTTCAAAAACCAACTTCGGAATTGACAAGACCGACACCTTCCTCAGTGAAAGAGACTCAAAACCCCATATTTCCCACAGAGGAATATATCTGACTAGTAAGAATCTTAAAACCTTTGTATTGATATGACTCCATAAGGGAATCAAGTGTGTCTAGAGTGGCATAAACATGGCAGCGAGAATCAGCTCAAACGCACTATAAAAAGGAATTTCAAAAGCAAAACCAAAAAACAGGGAAATTCTTTACAATTCCTTCAGGGTGTCTGAGGAAACCTGGAAAGACCCTATCTACAATGACAGCTGGATGTGGCATAAGGCTGGACACTTGGGACTGAGAGGATTGGTGAGATTGGGTGAGCAAATGCAGACCCTTTCAAGCAATAATGCATGGCCCCCATTCCATGGGTCCCAACTCTCCATGTTCAAGGGAATATTACTACAGCTATAACATGTACAGGAAACCTAGAGAATGGACACACTGTGAATACGAAAGGTTTCTAAAACTCAACGAATAGTCCCTCTCCTGGTGCTCCAGTTTGACTTTCCAACTGCCTTACTATCCATCTCCCAACTTGGAGAGACAGGCCCTTTAACCTCCTGGTTTGCACAGGTTCCCAATTTGGCAGAGGATGGAAGGGACGAGGGAGAACCCATGAGAGAGTAGCTGTTAGGCATTTGGACGGGCACATGTCACTCTAATTTCCCGGCAGGAAGAAGAATTAACCAAAGTCTCAGCCACCCACCGGGAACCAGTATAGGACATGATCCAAAATTTTGGACTTGCGTTCAGCTCACAAAAAACGAGTTGAGAAATGGAGCTCAGGGGCACAGCAATTCACAAACTGGCAGAGTGATAAAGGACAACTATCGTCCAAAAATCTGTTGAGGGAAGTCAACGAGGCGGACTTGAAAGCGAGGCACAATAGCAGGAAACAGATTTCAAGAGGTACCTTGGAATCGCCTGTAAAGCACAGGAAGAGGGGCACAACTTGGACAATGGTGCACTTGGCCAAAAAGGGCGTATGCGTTTTCTCCTGAATATATTCAGGAGAAAACGCATACGCCCTTTTTGGCCAAGCAAGCAAGCGGGCAATGCAAATCTGCACTACAAAGAAGTATCACTTCCCACCGGTCAAAAGGGACATCCACAAAATGTGTAAAAACCAGAAAGGCAAGACAGGCCCTGGAGAACTGGGAGCTTTGTTATGCTGATGGGCGGGATGTAAATTGCCAACTGCCTCACTGGAGGAGTGCATTGTGTTCCCTAAAACAAGTAAACAACAGAGCTACAGAGCCAAGGCCACTTCCAGTCTAGGGAATATACCTTGGGAAAACTGAAAATCAATAAGAAAGAGCCACCTCCAAATTTAGGGCTGCACTGACTACAAGAACCTCAACTTGGGTACACCTTAAATATCCCAGGAAATATAAAAATGGTTCAAAACATTGTGGTACTTACGTACGATGGAATATCCCTCAGCCATGAAATCAATGTCATAAGACCAGTAGCAGCAAAGTGAGTGGATTCAGGTACGATGATTCTAAGTGAAATAAGTCACACAGAAAAAGAAACTTATCATAAGATATCACTTAGGAAGATCCTGTAAACATGGCTACACGTGAACTGAGTTAGGAAAGAGAACAGAGTCTCACATTTAGAAAACACTCTTATGCCTGCATAAAGGGGAAGGAGAGGTGGGGTGATGCATAAAACCAGAGTTTGATATAAGCACAGGGACCGTTTCAAAAACCAACTTTGGAATTGACAAGACCGACACCTTCCTCAGTGAAAGAGACTCAAAACCCCATATTTCCCACAGAGGAATATATCTGACTAGTAAGAATCTTAAAACCTATGTATTGATATGTCTCCATAAGGGAATCAAGTGTGTCTAGAGTGGCATAAACATGGCAGCGAGAATCAGCTCAAACCCACTATAAAAAGGAATTTCAAAAGCAAAACCAAAAAACAGGGAAATTCTTTACAATTCCTTCAGGGTGTCTGAGGAAACCTGGAAAGACCCTATCTACAATGACAGCTGGATGTGGCATAAGGCTGGACACTTGGGACTGAGAGGATTGGTGAGATTGGGTGAGCAAATGCAGACCCTTTCAAGCAATAATGCATGGCCCCCATTCCATGGGTCCCAACTCTCCATGTTCAAGGGAATATTACTACAGCTATAACATGTACAGGAAACCTAGAGAATGGACACACTGTGAATACGAAAGGTTTCTAAAACTCAACGAATAGTCCCTCTCCTGGTGCTCCAGTTTGACTTTCCAACTGCCTTACTATCAATCTCCCAACTTGGAGAGACAGGCCCTTTAACCTCCTGGTTTGCACAGGTTCCCAATTTGGCAGAGGATGGAAGGGACGAGGGAGAACCCATGAGAGAGTAGCTGTTAGGCATTTGGACGGGCACATGTCACTCTAATTTCCCGGCAGGAAGAAGAATTAACCAAAGTCTCAGCCACCCACCGGGAACCAGTATAGGACATGATCCAAAATTTTGGACTTGCGTTCAGCTCACAAAAAACGAGTTGAGAAATGGAGCTCAGGGGCACAGCAATTCACAAACTGGCAGAGTGATAAAGGACAACTATCGTCCAAAAATCTGTTGAGGGAAGTCAACGAGGCGGACTTGAAAGCGAGGCACAATAGCAGGAAACAGATTTCAAGAGGTACCTTGGAATCGCCTGTAAAGCACAGGAAGAGGGGCACAACTTGGACAATGGTGCACTTGGCCAAAAAGGGCGTATGCGTTTTCTCCTGAATATATTCAGGAGAAAACGCATACGCCCTTTTTGGCCAAGCAAGCAAGCGGGCAATGCAAATCTGCACTACAAAGAAGTATCACTTCCCACCGGTCAAAAGGGACATCCACAAAATGTGTAAAAACCAGAAAGGCAAGACAGGCCCTGGAGAACTGGGAGCCTTGTTATGCTGATGGGCGGGATGTAAATTGCCAACTGCCTCACTGGAGGAGTGCATTGTGTTCCCTAAAACAAGTAAACAACAGAGCTACAGAGCCAAGGCCACTTCCAGTCTAGGGAATATACCTTGGGAAAACTGAAACTCAATAAGAAAGAGCCACCTCCAAATTTAGGGCTGCACTGACTACAAGAACCTCAACTTGGGTACACCTTAAATATCCCAGGAAATATAAAAATGGTTCAAAACATTGTGGTACTTACGTACGATGGAATATCCCTCAGCCATGAAATCAATGTCATAAGACCAGTAGCAGCAAAGTGAGTGGATTCAGGTACGATGATTCTAAGTGAAATAAGTCACACAGAAAAAGAAACTTATCATAAGATATCACTTAGGAAGATCCTGTAAACATGGCTACACGTGAACTGAGTTAGCAAAGAGAACAGAGTCTCACATTTAGAAAACACTCTTATGCCTGCATAAAGGGGAAGGAGAGGTGGGGTGATGCATAAAACCAGAGTTTGATATAAGCACAGGGACCGTTTCAAAAACCAACTTTGGAATTCACAAGACCGACACCTTCCTCAGTGAAAGAGACTCAAAACCCCATATTTCCCACAGAGGAATATATCTGACTAGTAAGAATCTTAAAACCTATGTATTGATATGACCCCATAAGGGAATCAAGTGTGTCTAGAGTGGCATAAACATGGCAGCGAGAATCAGCTCAAACCCACTATAAAAAGGAATTTCAAAAGCAAAACCAAAAAACAGGGAAATTCTTTACAATTCCTTCAGGGTGTCTGAGGAAACCTGGAAAGACCCTATCTACAATGACAGCTGGATGTGGCATAAGGCTGGACACTTGGGACTGAGAGGATTGGTGAGATTGGGTGAGCAAATGCAGACCCTTTCAAGCAATAATGCATGGCCCCCATTCCATGGGTCCCAACTCTCCAGGTTCAAGGGAATATTACTACAGCTATAACATGTACAGGAAACCTAGAGAATGGACACACTGTGAATACGAAAGGTTTCTAAAACTCAACGAATAGTCCCTCTCCTGGTGCTCCAGTTTGACTTTCCAACTGCCTTACTATCAATCTCCCAACTTGGAGAGACAGGCCCTTTAACCTCCTGGTTTGCACAGGTTCCCAATTTGGCAGAGGATGGAAGGGACGAGGGAGAACCCATGAGAGAGTAGCTGTTAGGCATTTGGACGGGCACATGTCACTCTAATTTCCCGGCAGGAAGAAGAATTAACCAAAGTCTCAGCCACCCACCGGGAACCAGTATAGGACATGATCCAAAATTTTGGACTTGCGTTCAGCTCACAAAAAACGAGTTGAGAAATGGAGCTCAGGGGCACAGCAATTCACAAACTGGCAGAGTGATAAAGGACAACTATCGTCCAAAAATCTGTTGAGGGAAGTCAACGAGGCGGACTTGAAAGCGAGGCACAATAACAGGAAACAGATTTCAAGAGGTACCTTGGAATCGCCTGTAAAGCACAGGAAGAGGGGCACAACTTGGACAATGGTGCACTTGGCCAAAAAGGGCGTATGCGTTTTCTCCTGAATATATTCAGGAGAAAACGCATACGCCCTTTTTGGCCAAGCAAGCAAGCGGGCAATGCAAATCTGCACTACAAAGAAGTATCACTTCCCACCGGTCAAAAGGGACATCCACAAAATGTGTAAAAACCAGAAAGGCAAGACAGGCCCTGGAGAACTGGGAGCCTTGTTATGCTGATGGGCGGGATGTAAATTGCCAACTGCCTCACTGGAGGAGTGCATTGTGTTCCCTAAAACAAGTAAACAACAGAGCTACAGAGCCAAGGCCACTTCCAGTCTAGGGAATATACTTTGGGAAAACTGAAAATCAATAAGAAAGAGCCACCTCCAAATTTAGGGCTGCACTGACTACAAGAACCTCAACTTGGGTACACCTTAAATATCCCAGGAAATATAAAAATGGTTCAAAACATTGTGGTACTTACGTACGATGGAATATCCCTCAGCCATGAAATCAATGTCATAAGACCAGTAGCAGCAAAGTGAGTGGATTCAGGTACGAGGATTCTAAGTGAAATAAGTCACACAGAAAAAGAAACTTATCATAAGATATCACTTAGGAAGATCCTGTAAACATGGCTACACGTGAACTGAGTTAGGAAAGAGAACAGAGTCTCACATTTAGAAAACACTCTTATGCCTGCATAAAGGGGATGGAGAGGTGGGGTGATGCATAAAACCAGAGTTTGATATAAGCACAGGGACCGTTCCAAAAACCAACTTTTGAATAGACAAGAGCGACACCTTCCTCAGTGAAAGAGACTCAAAACCCCATATTTCCCGCAGAGGAATATATCTGACTAGTAAGAATCTTAAAACCTATGTATTGATAGGACTCCATAAGGGAATCAAGTGTGTCTAGAGTGGCATAAACATGGCAGCGAGAATCAGCTCAAACCCACTATAAAAAGGAATTTCAAAAGCAAAACCAAAAAACAGGGAAATTCTTTACAATTACTTCAGGGTGTCTGAGGAAACCTGGAAAGACCCTATCTACAATGACAGCTGGATGTGGCATAAGGCTGGACACTTGGGACTGAGAGGATTGGTGAGATTGTGTGAGCAAATGCAGACCCTTTCAAGCAATAATGCATGGCCCCCATTCCATGGGTCCCAACTCTCCAGGTTCAAGGGAATATTACTACAGCTATAACATGTACAGGAAACCTAGAGAATGGACACACTGTGAATACGAAAGGTTTCTAAAACTCAACGAATAGTCCCTCTCCTGGTGCTCCAGTTTGACTTTCCAACTGCCTTACTATCAATCTCCCAACTTGGAGAGACAGGCCCTTTAACCTCCTGGTTTGCACAGGTTCCCAATTTGGCAGAGGATGGAAGGGACGAGGGAGAACCCATGAGAGAGTAGCTGTTAGGCATTTGGACGGGCACATGTCACTCTAATTTCCCGGCAGGAAGAAGAATTAACCAAAGTCTCAGCCACCCACCGGGAACCAGTATAGGACATGATCCAAAATTTTGGACTTGCGTTCAGCTCACAAAAAACGAGTTGAGAAATGGAGCTCAGGGGCACAGCAATTCACAAACTGGCAGAGTGATAAAGGACAACTATCGTCCAAAAATCTGTTGAGGGAAGTCAACGAGGCGGACTTGAAAGCGAGGCACAATAGCAGGAAACAGATTTCAAGAGGTACCTTGGAATCGCCTGTAAAGCACAGGAAGAGGGGCACAACTTGGACAATGGTGCACTTGGCCAAAAAGGGCGTATGCGTTTTCTCCTGAATATATTCAGGAGAAAACGCATACGCCCTTTTTGGCCAAGCAAGCAAGCGGGCAATGCAAATCTGCACTACAAAGAAGTATCACTTCCCACCGGTCAAAAGGGACATCCACAAAATGTGTAAAAACCAGAAAGGCAAGACAGGCCCTGGAGAACTGGGAGCCTTGTTATGCTGATGGGCGGGATGTAAATTGCCAACTGCCTCACTGGAGGAGTGCATTGTGTTCCCTAAAACAAGAAAACAACAGAGCTACAGAGCCAAGGCCACTTCCAGTCTAGGGAATATACCTTGGGAAAACTGAAAATCAATAAGAAAGAGCCACCTCCAAATTTAGGGCTGCACTGACTACAAGAACCTCAACTTGGGTACACCTTAAATATCCCAGGAAATATAAAAATGGTTCAAAACATTGTGGTACTTACGTACGATGGAATATCCCTCAGCCATGAAATCAATGTCATAAGACCAGTAGCAGCAAAGTGAGTGGATTCAGGTACGATGATTCTAAGTGAAATAAGTCACACAGAAAAAGAAACTTATCATAAGATATCACTTAGGAAGATCCTGTAAACATGGCTACACGTGAACTGAGTTAGCAAAGAGAACAGAGTCTCACATTTAGAAAACACTCTTATGCCTGCATAAAGGGGAAGGAGAGGTGGGGTGATGCATAAAACCAGAGTTTGATATAAGCACAGGGACCGTTTCAAAAACCAACTTTGGAATTCACAAGACCGACACCTTCCTCAGTGAAAGAGACTCAAAACCCCATATTTCCCACAGAGGAATATATCTGACTAGTAAGAATCTTAAAACCTATGTATTGATATGACCCCATAAGGGAATCAAGTGTGTCTAGAGTGGCATAAACATGGCAGCGAGAATCAGCTCAAACCCACTATAAAAAGGAATTTCAAAAGCAAAACCAAAAAACAGGGAAATTCTTTACAATTCCTTCAGGGTGTCTGAGGAAACCTGGAAAGACCCTATCTACAATGACAGCTGGATGTGGCATAAGGCTGGACACTTGGGACTGAGAGGATTGGTGAGATTGGGTGAGCAAATGCAGACCCTTTCAAGCAATAATGCATGGCCCCCATTCCATGGGTCCCAACTCTCCATGTTCAAGGGAATATTACTACAGCTATAACATGTACAGGAAACCTAGAGAATGGACACACTGTGAATACGAAAGGTTTCTAAAACTCAACGAATAGTCCCTCTCCTGGTGCTCCAGTTTGACTTTCCAACTGCCTTACTATCCATCTCCCAACTTGGAGAGACAGGCCCTTTAACCTCCTGGTTTGCACAGGTTCCCAATTTGGCAGAGGATGGAAGGGACGAGGGAGAACCCATGAGAGAGTAGCTGTTAGGCATTTGGACGGGCACATGTCACTCTAATTTCCCGGCAGGAAGAAGAATTAACCAAAGTCTCAGCCACCCACCGGGAACCAGTATAGGACATGATCCAAAATTTTGGACTTGCGTTCAGCTCACAAAAAACGACTTGAGAAATGGAGCTCAGGGGCACAGCAATTCACAAACTGGCAGAGTGATAAAGGACAACTATCGTCCAAAAATCTGTTGAGGGAAGTCAACGAGGCGGACTTGAAAGCGAGGCAAAATAGCAGGAAACAGATTTCAAGAGGTACGTTGGAATCGCCTGTAAAGCACAGGAAGAGGGGCACAACTTGGACAATGGTGCACTTGGCCAAAAAGGGCGTATGCGTTTTCTCCTGAATATATTCAGGAGAAAACGCATACGCCCTTTTTGGCCAAGCAAGCAAGCGGGCAATGCAAATCTGCACTACAAAGAAGTATCACTTCCCACCGGTCAAAAGGGACATCCACAAAATGTGTAAAAACCAGAAAGGCAAGACAGGCCCTGGAGAACTGGGAGCCTTGTTATGCTGATGGGCGGGATGTAAATTGCCAACTGCCTCACTGGAGGAGTGCATTGTGTTCCCTAAAACAAGTAAACAACAGAGCTACAGAGCCAAGGCCACTTCCAGTCTAGGGAATATACCTTGGGAAAACTGAAACTCAATAAGAAAGAGCCACCTCCAAATTTAGGGCTGCACTGACTACAAGAACCTCAACTTGGGTACACCTTAAATATCCCAGGAAATATAAAAATGGTTCAAAACATTGTGGTACTTACGTACGATGGAATATCCCTCAGCCATGAAATCAATGTCATAAGACCAGTAGCAGCAAAGTGAGTGGATTCAGGTACGATGATTCTAAGTGAAATAAGTCACACAGAAAAAGAAACTTATCATAAGATATCACTTAGGAAGATCCTGTAAACATGGCTACACGTGAACTGAGTTAGGAAAGAGAACAGAGTCTCACATTTAGAAAACACTCTTATGCCTGCATAAAGGGGATGGAGAGGTGGGGTGATGCATAAAACCAGAGTTTGATATAAGCACAGGGACCGTTCCAAAAACCAACTTTGGAATAGACAAGACCTACACCTTCCTCAGTGAAAGAGACTCAAAACCCCATATTTCCCGCAGAGGAATATATCTGACTAGTAAGAATCTTAAAACCTATGTATTGATATGACTCCATAAGGGAATCAAGTGTGTCTAGAGTGGCATAAACATGGCAGCGAGAATCAGCTCAAACCCACTATAAAAAGGAATTTCAAAAGCAAAACCAAAAAACAGGGAAATTCTTTACAATTCCTTCAGGGTGTCTGAGGAAACCTGGAAAGACCCTATCTACAATGACAGCTGGATGTGGCATAAGGCTGGACACTTGGGACTGAGAGGATTGGTGAGATTGGGTGAGCAAATGCAGACCCTTTCAAGCAATAATGCATGGCCCCCATTCCATGGGTCCCAACTCTCCAGGTTCAAGGGAATATTACTACAGCTATAACATGTACAGGAAACCTAGAGAATGGACACACTGTGAATACGAAAGGTTTCTAAAACTCAACGAATAGTCCCTCTCCTGGTGCTCCAGTTTGACTTTCCAACTGCCTTACTATCAATCTCCCAACTTGGAGAGACAGGCCCTTTAACCTCCTGGTTTGCACAGGTTCCCAATTTGGCAGAGGATAGAAGGGACGAGGGAGAACCCATGAGAGAGTAGCTGTTAGGCATTTGGACGGGCACATGTCACTCTAATTTCCCGGCAGGAAGAAGAATTAACCAAAGTCTCAGCCACCGCCCGGGAACCAGTATAGGACATGATTCAAAATTTTGGACTTGCGTTCAGCTCACAAAAAACGAGTTGAGAAATGGAGCTCAGGGGCACAGCAATTCACAAACTGGCAGAGTCATAAAGGACAACTATCGTCCAAAAATCTGTTGAGGGAAGTCACCGAAGCGGACTTGAAAGCGAGGCAAAATAGCAGGAAACAGATTTCAAGAGGTACGTTGGAATCGCCTGTAAAGCACAGGAAGAGGGGCACAACTTGGATAATGGTGCACTTGGCTAAAAAGGGCGTATGCGTTTTCTCCTGAATATATTCAGGAGAAAACGCATACGCCCTTTTTGGCCAAGCAAGCAAGCGGGCAATGCAAATCTGCACTACAAAGAAGTATCACTTCCCACCGGTCAAAAGGGACATCCACAAAATGTGTAAAAACCAGAAAGGCAAGACAGGCCCTGGAGAACTGGGAGCCTTGTTATGCTGATGGGCGGGATGTAAATTGACAACTGCCTCACTGGAGGAGTGCATTGTGTTCCCTGAAACAAGTAAACAACAGAGCTACAGAGACAAGGCCACTTCCAGTCTAGGGAATATACCTTGGGAAAACTGAAAATCAATAAGAAAGAGCCACCTCCAAATTTAGGGCTGCACTGACTACAAGAACCTCAACTTGGGTACACCTTAAATATCCCAGGAAATATAAAAATGGTTCAAAACATTGTGGTACTTACGTACGATGGAATATCCCTCAGCCATGAAATCAATGTCATAAGACCAGTAGCAGCAAAGTGAGTGGATTCAGGTACGATGATTCTAAGTGAAATAAGTCACACAGAAAAAGAAACTTATCATAAGATATCACTTATGAAGATCCTGTAAACATGGCTACACGTGACCTGAGTTAGGAAAGAGAACAGAGTCTCACATTTAGAAAACACTCTTATGCCTGCATAAAGGGGAAGGAGAGGTGGGGTGATGCATAAAACCAGAGTTTGATATAAGCACAGGGACCGTTTCAAAAACCAACTTTGGAATTGACAAGACTGACACCTTCCTCAGTGAAAGAGACTCAAAACCCCATACTTCCCACAGAGAAATATATCTGACTAGTAAGAATCTTAAAACCTATGTATTGATATGTCTCCATAAGGGAATCAAGTGTGTCTAGAGTGGCATAAACATGGCAGGGAGAATCAGCTCAAACCCACTATAAAAAGGAATTTCACAAGCAAAACCAAAAAACAGGGAAATTCTTTACAATTCCTTCAGGGTGTCTGAGGAAACCTGTAAAGACCCTATCTACAATGACAGCTGGATGTGGCATAAGGCTGGACACTTGGGACTGAGAGAATTGGTGAGATTGGGTGAGCAAATGCAGACCCTTTCAAGCAATAATGCATGGCCCCAATTCCATGGGTCCCAACTCTCCATGTTCAAGGGAATATTACTACAGCTATAACATGTACAGGAAACCTAGAGAATGGACACACTGTGAATACGAAATGTTTCTAAAACTCAACGAATAGTCCCTCTCCTGGTGCTCCAGTTTGACTTTCCAACTGCCTTACTATCAATCTCCCAACTTGGTGAGACAGGCCCTTTTACCTCCTGGTTTGCACATGTTCCCAATTTGGCAGAGGATGGAAGGGACGAGGGAGAACCCATGAGAGAGTAGCTGTTAGGCATTTGGACGGGCACATGTCACTCTAATTTCCCGGCAGGAAGAAGAATTAACCAAAGTCTCAGCCACACACCAGGAACCAGTATAGGACATGATCCAAAATTTTGGACTTGCGTTCAGCCCACAAAAAACGAGTTGAGAAATGGAGCTCAGGGGCACAGCAATTCACAAACTGGCAGAGTGATAAAGGACAACTATCGTCCAAAATTCTGTTGAGGGAAGTCAACGAGGCGTACTTGAAAGTGAGGCAAAATAGCAGGAAACAGATTTAAAGAGGTACGTTGGAATCGCCTGTAAAGCACAGGAAGAGGGGCACAACTTGGACAATGGTGCACTTGGCCAAAAAGGGCGTATGCGTTTTCTCCTGAATATATTCAGGAGAAAACGCATACGCCCTTTTTGGCCAAGCAAGCAAGCGGGCAATGCAAATCTGCACTACAAAGAAGTATCACTTCCCACCGGTCAAAAGGGACATCCACAAAATGTGTAAAAACCAGAAAGGCAAGACAGGCCCTGGAGAACAGGGGGCCTTGTTATGCTGATGGGCGGGATGTCAATTGCCAACTGCCTCACTGGAGGAGTGCATTGTGTTCCCTAAAACAAGTAAACAACAGAGCTACAGAGCCAAGGCCACTTCCAGTCTAGGGAATATACCTGGGGAAAACTGAAAATCAATAAGAAAGAGCCACCTCCAAATTTAGGGCTGCACTGACTACAAGAACCTAAACTTGGGTACACCTTAAATATCCCAGGAAATATAAAAATGGTTCAAAACATTGTGGTACTTACGTACGATGGAATATCCCTCAGCCATGAAATCAATGTCATAAGACCAGTAGCAGCAAAGTGAGTGGATTCAGGTACGATGATTCTAAGTGAAATAAGTCACACAGAAAAAGAAACTTATCATAAGATATCACTTATGAAGATCCTTTAAACATGGCTACACGTGAACTGAGTTAGGAAAGAGAACAGAGTCTCACATTTAGAAAACACTCTTATGCCTGCATAAAGGGGATGGAGAGGTGGGGTGATGCATAAAACCAGAGTTTGATATAAGCACAGTGACCGTTCCAAAAACCAACTTTGGAATAGACAAGACCTACACCTTCCTCCGTGAAAGAGACTCAAAACCCCATATTTCCCGCAGAGGAATATATCTGACTAGTAAGAATCTTAAAACCTATGTATTGATATGACTCCATAAGGGAATCAAGTGTGTCTAGAGTGGCATAAACATGGCAGCGAGAATCAGCTCAAACCCACTATAAAAAGGAATTTCAAAAGCAAAACCAAAAAACAGGGAAATTCTTTACAATTCCTTCAGGGTGTCTGAGGAAACCTGGAAAGACCCTATCTACAATGACAGCTGGATGTGGCATAAGGCTGGACACTTGGGACTGAGAGGATTGGTGAGATTGGGTGAGCAAATGCAGACCCTTTCAAGCAATAATGCATGGCCCCCATTCCATGGGTCCCAACTCTCCAGGTTCAAGGGAATATTACTACAGCTATAACATGTACAGGAAACCTAGAGAATGGACACACTGTGAATACGAAAGGTTTCTAAAACTCAACGAATAGTCCCTCTCCTGGTGCTCCAGTTTGACTTTCCAACTGCCTTACTATCAATCTCCCAACTTGGAGAGACAGGCCCCTTAACCTCCTGGTTTGCACAGGTTCCCAATTTGGCAGAGGATAGAAGGGACGAGGGAGAACCCATGAGAGAGTAGCTGTTAGGCATTTGGACGGGCACATGTCACTCTAATTTCCCGGCAGGAAGAAGAATTAACCAAAGTCTCAGCCACCCCCCGGGAACCAGTATATGACATGATTCAAAATTTTGGACTTGCGTTCAGCTCACAAAAAACGAGTTGAGAAATGGAGCTCAGGGGCACAGCAATTCACAAACTGGCAGAGTCATAAAGGACAACTATCGTCCAAAAATCTGTTGAGGGAAGTCACCGAAGCGGACTTGAAAGCGAGGCAAAATAGCAGGAAACAGATTTCAAGAGGTACCTTGGAATCGCCTGTAAAGCACAGGAAGAGGGGCACAACTTGGACAATGGTGCACTTGGCCAAAAAGGGCGTATGCGTTTTCTCCTGAATATATTCAGGAGAAAACGCATACGCCCTTTTTGGCCAAGCAAGCAAGCGGGCAATGCAAATCTGCACTACAAAGAAGTATCACTTCCCACCGGTCAAAAGGGACATCCACAAAATGTGTAAAAACCAGAAAGGCAAGACAGGCCCTGGAGAACAGGGGGCCTTGTTATGCTGATGGGCGGGATGTCAATTGCCAACTGCCTCACTGGAGGAGTGCATTGTGTTCCCTAAAACAAGTAAACAACAGAGCTACAGAGCCAAGGCCACTTCCAGTCTAGGGAATATACCTGGGGAAAACTGAAAATCAATAAGAAAGAGCCACCTCCAAATTTAGGGCTGCGCTGACTACAAGAACCTCAACTTGGGTACACCTTAAATATCCCAGGAAATATAAAAATGGTTCAAAACATTGTGGTACTTACGTACGATGGAATATCCCTCAGCCATGAAATCAATGTCATAAGACCAGTAGCAGCAAAGTGAGTGGATTCAGGTACGATGATTCTAAGTGAAATAAGTCACACAGAAAAAGAAACTTATCATAAGATATCACTTATGAAGATCCTGTAAACATGGCTACACGTGACCTGAGTTAGGAAAGAGAACAGAGTCTCACATTTAGAAAACACTCTTATGACTGCAAAAAGGGGAAGGAGAGGTGGGGTGATGCATAAAACCAGAGTTTGATATAAGCACAGGGACCGTTTCAAAAACCAACTTTGGAATTGACAAGACCGACACCTTCTTCAGTGAAAGAGACTCAAAACCCCATATTTCCCACAGAGGAATATATCTGACTAGTAAGAATCTTAAAACCTATGTATTGATATGTCTCCATAAGGGAATCAAGTGTGTCTAGAGTGGCATAAACATGGCAGCGAGAATCAGCTCAATCCCACTATAAAAAGGAATTTCAAAAGCAAAACCAAAAAACAGGGAAATTCTTTACAATTCCTTCAGGGTGTCTGAGGAAACCTGGAAAGACCCTATCTACAATGACAGCTGGATGTGGCATAAGGCTGGACACTTGGGACTGAGAGGATTGGTGAGATTGTGTGAGCAAATGCAGACCCTTTCAAGCAATAATGCATGGCCCCCATTCCATGGGTCCCAACTCTCCAGGTTCAAGGGAATATTACTACAGCTATAACATGTACAGGAAACCTAGAGAATGGACACACTGTGAATACGAAAGGTTTCTAAAACTCAACGAATAGTCCCTCTCCTGGTGCTCCAGTTTGACTTTCCAACTGCCTTACTATCAATCTCCCAACTTGGAGAGACAGGCCCTTTAACCTCCTGGTTTGCACAGGTTCCCAATTTGGCAGAGGATGGAAGGGACGAGGGAGAACCCATGAGAGAGTAGCTGTTAGGCATTTGGACGGGCACATGTCACTCTAATTTCCCGGCAGGAAGAAGAATTAACCAAAGTCTCAGCCACCCACCGGGAACCAGTATAGGACATGATCCAAAATTTTGGACTTGCGTTCAGCTCACAAAAAACGACTTGAGAAATGGAGCTCAGGGGCACAGCAATTCACAAACTGGCAGAGTGATAAAGGACAACTATCGTCCAAAAATCTGTTGAGGGAAGTCAACGAGGCGGACTTGAAAGCGAGGCAAAATAGCAGGAAACAGATTTCAAGAGGTACCTTGGAATCGCCTGTAAAGCACAGGAAGAGGGGCACAACTTGGACAATGGTGCACTTGGCCAAAAAGGGCGTATGGGTTTTCTCCTGAATATATTCAGGAGAAAACGCATACGCCCTTTTTGGCCAAGCAAGCAAGCGGGCAATGCAAATCTGCACTACAAAGAAGTATCACTTCCCACCGGTCAAAAGGGACATCCACAAAATGTGTAAAAACCAGAAAGGCAAGACAGGCCCTGGAGAACAGGGGGCCTTGTTATGCTCATGGGCGGGATGTCAATTGCCAACTGCCTCACTGGAGGAGTGCATTGTGTTCCCTAAAACAAGTAAACAACAGAGCTACAGAGCCAAGGCCACTTCCAGTCTAGGGAATATACCTTGGGAAAACTGAAAATCAATAAGAAAGAGCCACCTCCAAATTTAGGGCTGCACTGACTACAAGAACCTCAACTTGTGTACACCTTAAATATCCCAGGAAATATAAAAACGGTTCAAAACATTGTGGTACTTACCTACGATGGAATATTCCACAGCCATGAAATCAATGTCATAAGACCATTAGCAGCAATGTGAGTGGATTCAGGTACGATGATTCTAAGTGAAATAAGTCACACAGAAAAAGAAACTTATCATAAGATATCACTTATGAAGATCCTGTAAACATGGCTACACGTGAACTGAGTTAGGAAAGAGAACAGAGTCTCACATTTAGAAAACACTCTTATGCCTGCATAAAGGGGATGGAGAGGTGGGGTGATGCATAAAACCAGAGTTTGATATAAGCACAGGGACCGTTCCAAAAACCAACTTTGGAATAGACAAGACCTACACCTTCCTCAGTGAAAGAGACTCAAAACCCCATATTTCCCGCAGAGGAATATATCTGACTAGTAAGAATCTTAAAACCTATGTATTGATATGACTCCATAAGGGAATCAAGTGTGTCTAGAGTGGCATAAACATGGCAGCGAGAATCAGCTCAAACCCACTATAAAAAGGAATTTCAAAAGCAAAACCAAAAAACAGGGAAATTCTTTACAATTCCTTCAGGGTGTCTGAGGAAACCTGGAAAGACCCTATCTACAATGACAGCTGGATGTGGCATAAGGCTGGACACTTGGGACTGAGAGGATTGGTGAGATTGGGTGAGCAAATGCAGACCCTTTCAAGCAATAATGCATGGCCCCCATTCCATGGGTCCCAACTCTCCAGGTTCAAGGGAATATTACTACAGCTATAACATGTACAGGAAACCTAGAGAATGGACACACTGTGAATACGAAAGGTTTCTAAAACTCAACGAATAGTCCCTCTCCTGGTGCTCCAGTTTGACTTTCCAACTGCCTTACTATCAATCTCCCAACTTGGAGAGACAGGCCCTTTAACCTCCTGGTTTGCACAGGTTCCCAATTTGGCAGAGGATGGAAGGGACGAGGGAGAACCCATGAGAGAGTAGCTGTTAGGCATTTGGACGGGCACATGTCACTCTAATTTCCCGGCAGGAAGAAGAATTAACCAAAGTCTCAGCCACCCACCGGGAACCAGTATAGGACATGATCCAAAATTTTGGACTTGCGTTCAGCTCACAAAAAACGAGTTGAGAAATGGAGCTCAGGGGCACAGCAATTCACAAACTGGCAGAGTGATAAAGGACAACTATCGTCCAAAAATCTGTTGAGGGAAGTCAACGAGGCGGACTTGAAAGCGAGGCAAAATAGCAGGAAACAGATTTCAAGAGGTACCTTGGAATCGCCTGTAAAGCACAGGAAGAGGGGCACAACTTGGACAATGGTGCACTTGGCCAAAAAGGGCGTATGCGTTTTCTCCTGAATATATTCAGGAGAAAACGCATACGCCCTTTTTGGCCAAGCAAGCAAGCGGGCAATGCAAATCTGCACTACAAAGAAGTATCACTTCCAACCGGTCAAAAGGGACATCCACAAAATGTGTAAAAACCAGAAAGGCAAGACAGGCCCTGGAGAACTGGGAGCCTTGTCATGCTGATGGGCGGGATGTCAATTGCCAACTGCCTCACTGGAGGAGTGCATTGTGTTCCCTAAAACAAGTAAACAACAGAGCTACAGAGCCAAGGCCACTTCCAGTCTAGGGAATATACCTTGGGAAAACTGAAAATCAATAAGAAAGAGCCACCTCCAAATTTAGGGCTGCACTGACTACAAGAACCTCAACTTGGGTACACCTTAAATATCCCAGGAAATATAAAAATGGTTCAAAACATTGTGGTACTTATGTACGATGGAATATCCCTCAGCCATGAAATCAATGTCATAAGACCAGTAGCAGCAAAGTGAGTGGATTCAGGTACGATGATTCTAAGTGAAATAAGTCACACAGAAAAAGAAACTTATCATAAGATATCACTTAGGAAGATCCTGTAAACATGGCTACACGTGACCTGAGTTAGGAAAGAGAACAGAGTCTCACATTTAGAAAACACTCTTATGACTGCAAAAAGGGGAAGGAGAGGTGGGGTGATGCATAAAACCAGAGTTTGATATAAGCACATGGACCGTTTCAAAAACCAACTTTGGAATTGACAAGACCGACACCTTCTTCAGTGAAAGAGACTCAAAACCCCATATTTCCCACAGAGGAATATATCTGACTAGTAAGAATCTTAAAACCTATGTATTGATATGTCTCCATAAGGGAATCAAGTGTGTCTAGAGTGGCATAAACATGGCAGCGAGAATCAGCTCAAACCCACTATAAAAAGGAATTTCAAAAGCAAAACCAAAAAACAGGGAAATTCTTTACAATTCCTTCAGGGTGTCTGAGGAAACCTGGAAAGACCCTATCTACAATGACAGCTGGATGTGGCATAAGGCTGGACACTTGGGACTGAGAGGATTGGTGAGATTGTGTGAGCAAATGCAGACCCTTTCAAGCAATAATGCATGGCCCCCATTCCATGGGTCCCAACTCTCCAGGTTCAAGGGAATATTACTACAGCTATAACATGTACAGGAAACCTAGAGAATGGACACACTGTGAATACGAAAGGTTTCTAAAACTCAACGAATAGTCCCTCTCCTGGTGCTCCAGTTTGACTTTCCAACTGCCTTACTATCAATCTCCCAACTTGGAGAGACAGGCCCTTTAACCTCCTGGTTTGCACAGGTTCCCAATTTGGCAGAGGATGGAAGGGACGAGGGAGAACCCATGAGAGAGTAGCTGTTAGGCATTTGGACGGGCACATGTCACTCTAATTTCCCGGCAGGAAGAAGAATTAACCAAAGTCTCAGCCACCCACCGGGAACCAGTATAGGACATGATCCAAAATTTTGGACTTGCGTTCAGCTCACAAAAAACGAGTTGAGAAATGGAGCTCAGGGGCACAGCAATTCACAAACTGGCAGAGTGATAAAGGACAACTATCGTCCAAAAATCTGTTGAGGGAAGTTAACGAGGCGGACTTGAAAGCGAGGCAAAATAGCAGGAAACAGATTTCAAGAGGTACGTTGGAATCGCCTGTAAAGCACAGGAAGAGGGGCACAACTTGGACAATGGTGCACTTGGCCAAAAAGGGCGTATGCGTTTTCTCCTGAATATATTCAGGAGAAAACGCATACGCCCTTTTTGGCCAAGCAAGCAAGCGGGCAATGCAAATCTGCACTACAAAGAAGTATCACTTCCCACCGGTCAAAAGGGACATCCACACAATGTGTAAAAACCAGAAAGGCAAGACAGGCCCTGGAGAACTGGGAGCCTTGTCATGCTGATGGGCGGGATGTCAATTGCCAACTGCCTCACTGGAGGAGTGCATTGTGTTCCCTAAAACAAGTAAACAACAGAGCTACAGAGCCAAGGCCACTTCCAGTCTAGGGAATATACCTTGGGAAAACTGAAAATCAATAAGAAAGAGCCACCTCCAAATTTAGGGCTGCACTGACTACAAGAACCTCAACTTGGGTACACCTTAAATATCCCAGGAAATATAAAAATGGTTCAAAACATTGTGGTACTTACGTACGATGGAATATCCCTCAGCCATGAAATCAATGTCATAAGACCAGTAGCAGCAAAGTGAGTGGATTCAGGTACGATGATTCTAAGTGAAATAAGTCACACAGAAAAAGAAACTTATCATAAGATATCACTTAGGAAGATCCTGTAAACATGGCTACACGAGACCTGAGTTAGGAAAGAGAACAGAGTCTCACATTTAGAAAACACTCTTATGCCTGCAAAAAGGGGAAGGAGAGGTGGGGTGATGCATAAAACCAGAGTTTGATATAAGCACAGGGAACGTTTCAAAAACCAACTTTGGAATTGACAATACCGACACCTTCCTCAGTGAAAGAGACTCAAAACCCCATATTTCCCACAGAGGAATATATCTGACTAGTAAGAATCTTAAAACCTATGTATTGATATGTCTCCATAAGGGAATCAAGTGTGTCTAGAGTGGCATAAACATGGCAGCGAGAATCAGCTCAAACCCACTATAAAAAGGAATTTCAAAAGCAAAACCAAAAAACAGGGAAATTCTTTACAATTCCTTCAGGGTGTCTGAGGAAACCTGGAAAGACCCTATCTACAATGACAGCTGGATGTGGCATAAGGCTGGACACTTGGGACTGAGAGAATTGGTGAGATTGTGTGAGCAAATGCAGACCCTTTCAAGCAATAATGCATGGCCCCCATTCCATGGGTCCCAACTCTCCAGGTTCAAGGGAATATTACTACAGCTATAACATGTACAGGAAACCTAGAGAATGGACACACTGTGAATACGAAAGGTTTCTAAAACTCAACGAATAGTCCCTCTCCTGGTGCTCCAGTTTGACTTTCCAACTGCCTTACTATCAATCTCCCAACTTGGAGAGACAGGCCCTTTAACCTCCTGGTTTGCACAGGTTCCCAATTTGGCAGAGGATGGAAGGGACGAGGGAGAACCCATGAGAGAGTAGCTGTTAGGCATTTGGACGGGCACATGTCACTCTAATTTCCCGGCAGGAAGAAGAATTAACCAAAGTCTCAGCCACCCACCGGGAACCAGTATAGGACATGATCCAAAATTTTGGACTTGCGTTCAGCTCACAAAAAACGAGTTGAGAAATGGAGCTCAGGGGCACAGCAATTCACAAACTGGCAGAGTGATAAAGGACAACTATCGTCCAAAAATCTGTTGAGGGAAGTTAACGAGGCGGACTTGAAAGCGAGGCAAAATAGCAGGAAACAGATTTCAAGAGGTACGTTGGAATCGCCTGTAAAGCACAGGAAGAGGGGCACAACTTGGACAATGGTGCACTTGGCCAAAAAGGGCGTATGCGTTTTCTCCTGAATATATTCAGGAGAAAACGCATACGCCCTTTTTGGCCAAGCAAGCAAGCGGGCAATGCAAATCTGCACTACAAAGAAGTATCACTTCCCACCGGTCAAAAGGGACATCCACACAATGTGTAAAAACCAGAAAGGCAAGACAGGCCCTGGAGAACTGGGAGCCTTGTCATGCTGATGGGCGGGATGTCAATTGCCAACTGCCTCACTGGAGGAGTGCATTGTGTTCCCTAAAACAAGTAAACAACAGAGCTACAGAGCCAAGGCCACTTCCAGTCTAGGGAATATACCTTGGGAAAACTGAAAATCAATAAGAAAGAGCCACCTCCAAATTTAGGGCTGCACTGACTACAAGAACCTCAACTTGGGTACACCTTAAATATCCCAGGAAATATAAAAATGGTTCAAAACATTGTGGTACTTACGTACGATGGAATATCCCTCAGCCATGAAATCAATGTCATAAGACCAGTAGCAGCAAAGTGAGTGGATTCAGGTACGATGATTCTAAGTGAAATAAGTCACACAGAAAAAGAAACTTATCATAAGATATCACTTAGGAAGATCCTGTAAACATGGCTACACGAGACCTGAGTTAGGAAAGAGAACAGAGTCTCACATTTAGAAAACACTCTTATGCCTGCAAAAAGGGGAAGGAGAGGTGGGGTGATGCATAAAACCAGAGTTTGATATAAGCACAGGGAACGTTTCAAAAACCAACTTTGGAATTGACAATACCGACACCTTCCTCAGTGAAAGAGACTCAAAACCCCATATTTCCAACAGAGGAATATATCTGACTAGTAAGAATCTTAAAACCTATGTATTGATATGTCTCCATAAGGGAATCAAGTGTGTCTAGAGTGGCATAAACATGGCAGCGAGAATCAGCTCAAACCCACTATAAAAAGGAATTTCAAAAGCAAAACCAAAAAACAGGGAAATTCTTTACAATTCCTTCAGGGTGTCTGAGGAAACCTGGAAAGACCCTGTCTACAATGACAGCTGGATGTGGCATAAGGCTGGACACTTGGGACTGAGAGGATTGGTGAGATTGGGTGAGCAAATGCAGACCCTTTCAAGCAATAATGCATGGCCCCCATTCCATGGGTCCCAACTCTCCATGTTCAAGGGAATATTACTACACCTATAACATGTACAGGAAACCTAGAGAATGGACACACTGTGAATACGAAAGGTTTCTAAAACTCAACGAATAGTCCCTCTCCTGGTGCTCCAGTTTGACTTTCCAAGTGCCTTACTATCAATCTCCCAACTTGGAGAGACAGGCCCTTTAACCTCCTGGTTTGCACAGGTTCCCAATTTGGCAGAGGATGGAAGGGACGAGGGAGAACCCATGAGAGAGTAGCTGTTAGGCATTTGGACGGGCATATGTCACTCTAATATCCCGGCAGGAAGAAGAATTAACCAAAGTCTCAGCCACCCAACGGGAACCAGTATAGGACATGATCCAAAATTTTGGACTTGCGTTCAGCTCACAAAAAACGAGTTGAGAAATGGAGCTCAGGGGCACAGCAATTCACAAACTGGCAGAGTGATAAAGGTCAACTATCGTCCAAAAATCTGTTGAGGGAAGTCAACGAGGCGGACTTGAAAGCGAGGCAAAATAGCAGGAAACAGATTTCAAGAGGTACGTTGGAATCGCCTGTAAAGCACAGGAAGAGGGGCACAACTTGGACAATGGTGCACTTGGCCAAAAAGGGCGTATGCGTTTTCTCCTGAATATATTCAGGAGAAAAAGCATACGCCCTTTTTGGCCAAGCAAGCAAGTGGGCAATGCAAATCTGCACTACAAAGAAGTATCACTTCCCACCGGTCAAAAGGGACATCCACAAAATGTGTAAAAACCAGAAAGGCAAGACAGGCCCTGGAGAACAGGGAGCCTTGTCATGCTGATGGGCGGGATGTCAATTGCCAACTGCCTCACTGGAGGAGTGCATTGTGTTCCCTAAAACAAGTAAACAACAGAGCTACAGAGCCAAGGCCACTTCCAGTCTAGGGAATATACCTTGTGAAAACTGAAAATCAATAAGAAAGTGCCACCTCCAAATTTAGGGCTGCACTGACTACAAGAACCTCAACTTGGGTACACCTTAAATATCCCAGGAAATATAAAAATGGTTCAAAACATTGTGGTACTTACGTACGATGGAATATCCCTCAGCAATGAAATCAATGTCATAAGAACAGAAGCAGCAAAGTGAGTGGATTCAGGTACGATGATTCTAAGTGAAATAAGTCACACAGAAAAACGAACTTATCATAAGATATCACTTATGAAGATCCTGTAAACATGGCTACACGTGAACTGAGTTAGGAAAGAGAACAGAGTCTCACATGTAGAAAACACTCTTATGCCTGCATAAAGGGGATGGAGAGGTGGGGTGATGCATAAAACCAGAGTTTGATATAAGCACAGGGACCGTTCCAAAAACCAACTTTGGAATAGACAAGACCTACACCTTTCTCAGTGAAAGAGACTCAAAACCCCATATTTCCCACAGAGGAATATATCTGACTAGTAAGAATCTTAAAACCTATGTATTGATATGACTCCATAAGGGAATCAATTGTGTCTAGAGTGGCATAAACATGGCAGCGAGAATCAGCTCAAACCCACTATAAAAAGGAATTTCAAAAGCAAAACCAAAAAACAGGGAAATTCTTTACAATTCCTTCAGGGTGTCTGAGGAAACCTGGAAAGACCCTATCTACAATGACAGCTGGATGTGGCATAAGGCTGGACACTTGGGACTGAGAGGATTGGTGAGATTGGGTGAGCAAATGCAGACCCTTTCAAGCAATAATGCATGGCCCCCATTCCATGGGTCCCAACTGTCCAGGTTCAAGGGAATATTACTACAGCTATAACATGTACAGGAAACCTAGAGAATGGACACACTGTGAATACGAAAGGTTTCTAAAACTCAACGAATAGTCCCTCTCCTGGTGCTCCAGTTTGACTTTCCAACTGCCTTACTATCAATCTCCCAACTTGGAGAGACAGGCCTTTTAACCTCCTGGTTTGCACAGGTTCCCAATTTGGCAGAGGATGGAAGGGACGAGGGAGAACCCATGAGAGAGTAGCTGTTAGGCATTTGGACGGGCACATGTCACTCTAATTTCCCGGCAGGAAGAAGAATTAACCAAAGTCTCAGCCACCCACCGGGAACCAGTATAGGACATGATCCAAAATTTTGGACTTGCGTTCAGATCACAAAAAACGAGTTGAGAAATGGAGCTCAGGGGCACAGCAATTCACAAACTGGCAGAGTGATAAAGGACAACTATCGTCCAAAAATCTGTTGAGGGAAGTCAACGAGGCGGACTTGAAAGCGAGGCAAAATAGCAGGAAACAGATTTCAAGAGGTACCTTGGAATCGCCTGTAAAGCACAGGAAGAGGGGCAGAACTTGGACAATGGTGCACTTGGCTAAAATGGGCGTATGCGTTTTCTCCTGAATATATTCAGGAGAAAACGCATACGCCCTTTTTGGCCAAGCAAGCAAGCGGGCAATGCAAATCTGCACTACAAAGAAGTATCACTTCCCACCGGTCAAAAGGGACATCCACAAAATGTGTAAAAATCAGAAAGGCAAGACAGGCCCTGGAGAACTGGTAGCCTTGTTATGCTGATGGGCGGGACGTAAATTGCCAACTGCCTCACTGGAGGAGTGCATTGTGTTCCCTAAAACAAGTAAACAACAGAGCTACAGAGCCAAGGCCACTTCCAGTCTAGGGAATATACCTGGGGAAAACTGAAAATCAATAAGAAAGAGCCACCTCCAAATTTAGGGCTGCACTGACTACAAGAACCTCAACTTGGGTACACCTTAAATATCCCAGGAAATATAAAAATGGTTCAAAACATTGTGGTACTTACCTACGATGGAATATTCCTCAGCCATGAAATCAATGTCATAAGACCAGTAGCAGCAAAGTGAGTGGATTCAGGTACGATGATTCTAAGTGAAATAAGTCACACAGAAAAAGAAACTTATCATAAGATATCACTTAGGAAGATCCTGTAAACATGGCTACACGTGAACTGAGTTAGGAAAGAGAACAGAGTCTCACATTTAGAAAACACTCTTATGCCTGCATAAAGGGGATGGAGAGGTGGGGTGATGCATAAAACCAGAGTTTGATATAAGCACAGGGACCGTTCCAAAAACCAACTTTGGAATAGACAAGACCTACACCTTCCTCAGTGAAAGAGACTCAAAACCCCATATTTCCCACAGAGGAATATATCTGACTAGTAAGAATCTTAAAACCTATGTATTGATATGACTCCATAAGGGAATCAAGTGTGTCTAGAGTGGCATAAACATGGCAGCGAGAATCAGCTCAAACCCACTATAAAAAGGAATTTCAAAAGCAAAACCAAAAAACAGGGAAATTCTTTACAATTCCTTCAGGGTGTCTGAGGAAACCTGGAAAGACCCTATCTACAATGACAGCTGGATGTGGCATAAGGCTGGACACTTGGGACTGAGAGGATTGTTGAGATTGGGTGAGCAAATGCAGACCCTTTCAAGCAATAATGCATGGCCCCCATTCCATGGGTCCCAACTGTCCAGGTTCAAGGGAATATTACTACAGCTATAACATGTACAGGAAACCTAGAGAATGGACACACTGTGAATACGAAAGGTTTCTAAAACTCAACGAATAGTCCCTCTCCTGGTGCTCCAGTTTGACTTTCCAACTGCCTTACTATCAATCTCCCAACTTGGAGAGACAGGCCCTTTAACCTCCTGGTTTGCACAGGTTCCCAATTTGGCAGAGGATGGAAGGGACGAGGGAGAACCCATGAGAGAGTAGCTGTTAGGCATTTGGACGGGCACATGTCACTCTAATTTCCCGGCAGGAAGATGAATTAACCAAAGTCTCAGCCACCCACCGGGAAACAGTATAGGACATGATCCAAAATTTTGGACTTGCGTTCAGCTCACAAAAAACGAGTTGAGAAATGGAGCTCAGGGGCACAGCAATTCACAAACTGGCAGAGTGATAAAGGACAACTATCGTCCAAAAATCTGTTGAGGGAAGTCAACGAGACGGACTTGAAAGCGAGGCAAAATAGCAGGAAACAGATTTCAAAAGGTACCTTGGAATCGCCTGTAAAGCACAGGAAGAGGGGCACAACTTGGACAATGATGCACTTAGCCAAAAACGGCGTAT
Organism: Mesoplodon densirostris; assembly: GCF_025265405.1. Taxonomy (NCBI): domain Eukaryota; kingdom Metazoa; phylum Chordata; class Mammalia; order Artiodactyla; family Ziphiidae; genus Mesoplodon; species Mesoplodon densirostris. The sequence continues at coordinate 4,056,907 of NW_026778200.1, read as the reverse complement.
GTGTTTTCTCCTGAATATATTCAGGAGAAAACGCATACGCCCTTTTTGGCCAAGCAAGCAAGCGGGCAATGCAAATCTGCACTACAAAGAAGTATCACTTCCCACCGGTCAAAAGGGACATCCACAAAATGTGTAAAAACCAGAAAGGCAAGACAGGCCCTGGAGAACAGGGGGCCTTGTTATACTGATGGGTGGGATGTCAATTGCCAACTGCCTCACTGGAGGAGTGCATTGTGTTCCCTAAAACAAGTAAACAACAGAGCTACAGAGCCAAGGCCACTTCCAGTCTAGGGAATATACCTTGGGAAAACTGAAAATCAATAAGATAGAGCCACCTCCAAATTTAGGGCTGCACTGACTACAAGAACCTCAACTTGGGTACACCTAAAATATCCCAGGAAATATAAAAATGGTTCAAAACATTGTGGTACTTACGTACGATGGAATATTCCTCAGCCATGAAATCAATGTCATAAGACCAGTAGCAGCAAAGTGAGTGGATTCAGGTACGATGATTCTAAGTGAAATAAGTCACACAGAAAAAGAAACTTATCATAAGATATCACTTATGAAGATCCTGTAAACATGGCTACACGTGAACTGAGTTAGGAAAGAGAACAGAGTCTCACATTTAGAAAACACTCTTATGCCTGCATAAAGGGGATGGAGAGGTGGGGTGATGCATAAAACCAGAGTTTGATATAAGCACAGTGACCGTTCCAAAAACCAACTTTGGAATAGACAAGACCTACACCTTCCTCAGTGAAAGAGACTCAAAACCCCATATTTCCCGCAGAGGAATATATCTGACTAGTAAGAATCTTAAAATCTATGTATTTATATGACTCCATAAGAGAATCAAGTGTGTCTAGAGTGGCATAAACATGGCAGCGAGAATCAGCTCAAACCCACTATAAAAAGGAATTTCAAAAGCAAAACCAAAAAACAGGGAAATTCTTTACAATTCCTTCAGGGTGTCTGAGGAAACCTGGAAAGACCCTATCTACAATGACAGCTGGATGTGGCATAAGGCTGGACACTTGGGACTGAGAGGATTGGTGAGATTGGGTGAGCAAATGCAGACACTTTCAAGCAATAATGCATGGCCCCCATTCCATGGGTCCCAACTCTCCAGGTTCAAGGGAATATTACTACAGCTATAACATGTACAGGAAACCTAGAGAATGGACACACTGTGAATACGAAAGGTTTCTAAAACTCAACGAATAGTCCCTCTCCTGGTGCTCCAGTTTGACTTTCCAACTGCCTTACTATCAATCTCCCAACTTGGAGAGACAGACCCTTTAACCTCCTGGTTTGCACAGGTTCCCAATTTGGCAGAGGATGGAAGGGACGAGGGAGAACCCATGAGAGAGTAGCTGTTAGGCATTTGGACGGGCACATGTCACTCTAATTGCCCGGCAGGAAGAAGAATTAACCAAAGTCTCAGCCACCCACCGGGAACCAGTATAGGACATGATCCAAAATTTTGGACTTGCGTTCAGCTCACAAAAAACGAGTTGAGAAATGGAGCTCAGGGGCACAGCAATTCACAAACTGGCAGAGTGATAAAGGACAACTATCGTCCAAAAATCTGTTGAGGGAAGTCAACGAGGCGGACTTGAAAGCGAGGCAAAATAGCAGGAAACAGATTTCAAGAGGTACCTTGGAATCCCCTGTAAAGCACAGGAAGAGGGGCACAACTTGGACAATGATGCACTTGGCCAAAAAGGGCGTATGCGTTTTCTCCTGAATATATTCAGGAGAAAACGCATACGCCCTTTTTGGCCAAGCAAGCAAGCGGGCAATGCAAATCTGCACTACAAAGAAGTATCACTTCCCACCGGTCAAAAGGGACATCCACAAAATGTGTAAAAACCAGAAAGGCAAGACAGGCCCTGGAGAACTGGTAGCCTTGTTATGCTGATGGGCGGGACGTAAATTGCCAACTGCCTCACTGGAGGAGTGCATTGTGTTCCCTAAAACAAGTAAACAACAGAGCTACAGAGCCAAGGCCACTTCCAGTCTAGGGAATATACCTGGGGAAAACTGAAAATCAATAAGAAAGAGCCACCTCCAAATTTAGGGCTGCACTGACTACAAGAACCTCAACTTGGGTACACCTTAAATATCCCAGGAAATATAAAAATGGTACAAAACATTGTGGTACTTACCTACGATGGAATATTCCTCAGCCATGAAATCAATGTCATAAGACCAGTAGCAGCAAAGTGAGTGGATTCAGGTACGATGATTCTAAGTGAAATAAGTCACACAGAAAAAGAAACTTATCATTAGATATCACTTATGAAGATCCTGTAAACATGGCTACACGTGAACTGAGTTAGGAAAGAGAACAGAGTCTCACATTTAGAAAACACTCTTATGCCTGCATAAAGGGGATGGAGAGGTGGGGTGATGCATAAAACCAGAGTTTGATATAAGCACAGGGACCGTTCCAAAAACCAACTTTGGAATAGACAAGACCTACACCTTCCTCAGTGAAAGAGACTCAAAACCCCATATTTCCCACAGAGGAATATATCTGACTAGTAAGAATCTTAAAACCTATGTATTGATATGACTCCATAAGGGAATCAAGTGTGTCTAGAGTGGCATAAACATGGCAGCGAGAATCAGCTCAAACCCACTATAAAAAGGAATTTCAAAAGCAAAACCAAAAAACAGGGAAATTCTTTACAATTCCTTCAGGGTGTCTGAGGAAACCTGGAAAGACCCTATCTACAATGACAGCTGGATGTGGCATAAGGCTGGACACTTGGGACTGAGAGGATTGTTGAGATTGGGTGAGCAAATGCAGACCCTTTCAAGCAATAATGCATGGCCCCCATTCCATGGGTCCCAACTCTCCAGGTTCAAGGGAATATTACTACAGCTATAACATGTACAGGAAACCTAGAGAATGGACACACTGTGAATACGAAAGGTTTCTAAAACTCAACGAATAGTCCCTCTCCTGGTGCTCCAGTTTGACTTTCCAACTGCCTTACTATCAATCTCCCAACTTGGAGAGACAGGCCCTTTAACCTCCTGGTTTGCACAGGTTCCCAATTTGGCAGAGGATGGAAGGGACGAGGGAGAACCCATGAGAGAGTAGCTGTTAGGCATTTGGACGGGCACATGTCACTCTAATTTCCCGGCAGGAAGATGAATTAACCAAAGTCTCAGCCACCCACCGGGAAACAGTATAGGACATGATCCAAAATTTTGGACTTGCGTTCAGCTCACAAAAAACGAGTTGAGAAATGGAGCTCAGGGGCACAGCAATTCACAAACTGGCAGAGTGATAAAGGACAACTATCGTCCAAAAATCTGTTGAGGGAAGTCAACGAGGCGGACTTGAAAGCGAGGCAAAATAGCAGGAAACAGATTTCAAAAGGTACCTTGGAATCGCCTGTAAAGCACAGGAAGAGGGGCACAACTTGGACAATGATGCACTTAGCCAAAAACGGCGTATGTGTTTTCTCCTGAATATATTCAGGAGAAAACGCATACGCCCTTTTTGGCCAAGCAAGCAAGCGGGCAATGCAAATCTGCACTACAAAGAAGTATCACTTCCCACCGGTCAAAAGGGACATCCACAAAATGTGTAAAAACCAGAAAGGCAAGACAGGCCCTGGAGAACTGGGAGCCTTGTTATGCTGATGGGCGGGATGTAAATTGCCAACTGCCTCACTGGAGGAGTGCATTGTGTTCCCTAAAACAAGTAAACAACAGAGCTACAGAGCCAAGGCCACTTCCAGTCTAGGGAATATACCTGGGGAAAACTGAAAATCAATAAGAAAGAGCCACCTCCAAATTTAGGGCTGCACTGACTACAAGAACCTCAACTTGGGTACACCTTAAATATCCCAGGAAATATAAAAATGGTTCAAAACATTGTGGTACTTACGTACGATGGAATATTCCTCAGCCATGAAATCAATGTCATAAGACCAGTAGCAGCAAAGTGAGTGGATTCAGGTACGATGATTCTAAGTGAAATAAGTCACACAGAAAAAGAAACTTATCATAAGATATCACTTATGAAGATCCTTTAAACATGGCTACACGTGAACTGAGTTAGGAAAGAGAACAGAGTCTCACATTTAGAAAACACTCTTATGCCTGCATAAAGGGGATGGAGAGGTGGGGTGATGCATAAAACCAGAGTTTGATATAAGCACAGTGACCGTTCCAAAAACCAACTTTGGAATAGACAAGACCTACACCTTCCTCAGTGAAAGAGACTCAAAACCCCATATTTCCCGCAGAGGAATATATCTGACTAGTAAGAATCTTAAAACCTATGTATTGATATGACTCTATAAGGGAATCAAGTGTGTCTAGAGTGGCATAAACATGGCAGCGAGAATCAGCTCAAACCCACTATAAAAAGGAATTTCAAAAGCAAAACCAAAAAACAGGGAAATTCTTTACAATTCCTTCAGGGTGTCTGAGGAAACCTGGAAAGACCCTATCTACAATGACAGCTGGATGTGGCATAAGGCTGGACACTTGGGACTGAGAGGATTGGTGAGATTGGGTGAGCAAATGCAGACCCTTTCAAGCAATAATGCATGGCCCCCATTCCATGGGTTCCAACTCTCCAGGTTCAAGGGAATATTACTACAGCTATAACATGTACAGGAATCCTAGAGAATGGACACACTGTGAATACGAAAGGTTTCTAAAACTCAACGAATAGTCCCTCTCCTGGTGCTCCAGTTTGACTTTCCAACTGCCTTACTATCAATCTCCCAACTTGGAGAGACAGACCCTTTAACCTCCTGGTTTGCACAGGTTCCCAATTTGGCAGAGGATGGAAGGGACGAGGGAGAACCCATGAGAGAGTAGCTGTTAGGCATTTGGACGGGCACATGTCACTCTAATTTCCCGGCAGGAAGAAGAATTAACCAAAGTCTCAGCCACCCACCGGGAACCAGTATAGGACATGATCCAAAATTTTGGACTTGCGTTCAGCTCACAAAAAACGAGTTGAGAAATGGAGCTCAGGGGCACAGCAATTCACAAACTGGCAGAGTGATAAAGGACAACTATCGTCCAAAAATCTGTTGAGGGAAGTCAACGAGGCGGACTTGAAAGCGAGGCAAAATAGCAGGAAACAGATTTCAAGAGGTACCTTGGAATCGCCTGTAAAGCACAGGAAGAGGGGCACAACTTGGACAATGATGCACTTGGCCAAAAAGGGCGTATGCGTTTTCTCCTGAATATATTCAGGAGAAAACGCATACGCCCTTTTTGGCCAAGCAAGCAAGCGGGCAATGCAAATCTGCACTACAAAGAAGTATCACTTCCCACCGGTCAAAAGGGACATCCACAAAATGTGTAAAAACCAGAAAGGCAAGACAGGCCCTGGAGAACAGGGGGCCTTGTTATGCTGATGGGCGGGATGTCAATTGCCAACTGCCTCACTGGAGGAGTGCACTGTGTTCCCTAAAACAAGTAAACAACAGAGCTACAGAGCCAAGGCCACTTCCAGTCTAGGGAATATACCTGGGGAAAATTGAAAATCAATAAGAAAGAGCCACCTCCAAATTTAGGGCTGCACTGACTACAAGAACCTAAACTTGGGTACACCTTAAATATCCCAGGAAATATAAAAATGGTTCAAAACATTGTGGTACTTACGTACGATGGAATATTCCTCAGCCATGAAATCAATGTCATAAGACCAGTAGCAGCAAAGTGAGTGGATTCAGGTACGATGATTCTAAGTGAAATAAGTCACACAGAAAAAGAAACTTATCATAAGATATCACTTATGAAGATCCTTTAAACATGGCTACACGTGAACTGAGTTAGGAAAGAGAACAGAGTCTCACATTTAGAAAACACTCTTATGCCTGCATAAAGGGGATGGAGAGGTGGGGTGATGCATAAAACCAGAGTTTGATATAAGCACAGGGACCGTTCCAAAAACCAACTTTGGAATAGACAAGACCTACACCTTCCTCAGTGAAAGAGACTCAAAACCCCATATTTCCCGCAGAGGAATATATCTGACTAGTAAGAATCTTAAAACCTATGTATTGATATGACTCCATAAGGGAATCAAGTGTGTCTAGAGTGGCATAAACATGGCAGCGAGAATCAGCTCAAACCCACTATAAAAAGGAATTTCAAAAGCAAAACCAAAAAACAGGGAAATTCTTTACAATTCCTTCAGGGTGTCTGAGGAAACCTGGAAAGACCCTATCTACCATGACAGCTGGATGTGGCATAAGGCTGGACACTTGGGACTGAGAGGATTGGTGAGATTGGGTGAGCAAATGCAGACCCTTTCAAGCAATAATGCATGGCCCCCATTCCATGGGTCCCAACTCTCCAGGTTCAAGGGAATATTACTACAGCTATAACATGTACAGGAAACCTAGAGAATGGACACACTGTGAATACGAAAGGTTTCTAAAACTCAACGAATAGTCCCTCTCCTGGTGCTCCAGTTTGACTTTCCAACTGCCTTACTATCAATCTCCCAACTTGGAGAGACAGGCCCTTTAACCTCCTGGTTTGCACAGGTTCCCAATTTGGCAGAGGATGGAAGGGACAAGGGAGAACCCATGAGAGAGTAGCTGTTAGGCATTTGGACGGGCACATGTCACTCTAATTTCCCGGCAGGAAGAAGAATTAACCAAAGTCTCAGCCACCCACCGGGAACCAGTATAGGACATGATCCAAAATTTTGGACTTGCGTTCAGCTCACAAAAAACGAGTTGAGAAATGGAGCTCAGGGGCACAGCAATTCACAAACTGGCAGAGTGATAAAGGACAACTATCGTCCAAAAATCTGTTGAGGGAAGTCAACGAGGCGGACTTGAAAGCGAGGCAAAATAGCAGGAAACAGATTTCAAGAGGTACCTTGGAATCGCCTGTAAAGCACAGGAAGAGGGGCACAACTTGGACAATGGTGCACTTGGCCAAAAAGGGCGTATGGGTTTTCTCCTGAATATATTCAGGAGAAAACGCATACGCCCTTTTTGGCCAAGCAAGCAAGCGGGCAATGCAAATCTGCACTACAAAGAAGTATCACTTCCCACCGGTCAAAAGGGACATCCACAAAATGTGTAAAAACCAGAAAGGCAAGACAGGCCCTGGAGAACAGGGGGCCTTGTTATGCTGATGGGCGGGATGTCAATTGCCAACTGCCTCACTGGAGGAGTGCATTGTGTTCCCTAAAACAAGTAAACAACAGAGCTACAGAGCCAAGGCCACTTCCAGTCTAGGGAATATACCTGGGGAAAACTGAAAATCAATAAGAAAGAGCCACCTCCAAATTTAAGGCTGCACTGACTACAAGAACCTCAACTTGTGTACACCTTAAATATCCCAGGAAATATAAAAACGGTTCAAAACATTGTGGTACTTACCTACGATGGAATATTCCTCAGCCATGAAATCAATGTCATAAGACCAGTAGCAGCAATGTGAGTGGATTCAGGTACGATGATTCTAAGTGAAATAAGTCACACAGAAAAAGAAACTTATCATAAGATATCACTTATGAAGATCCTGTAAACATGGCTACACGTGAACTGAGTTAGGAAAGAGAACAGAGTCTCACATTTAGAAAACACTCTTATGCCTGCATAAAGGGGATGGAGAGGTGGGGTGATGCATAAAACCAGAGTTTGATATAAGCACAGGGACCGTTCCAAAAACCAACTTTGGAATAGACAAGACCTACACCTTCCTCAGTGAAAGAGACTCAAAACCCCATATTTCCCGCAGAGGAATATATCTGACTAGTAAGAATCTTAAAACCTATGTATTGATATGACTCCATAAGGGAATCAAGTGTGTCTAGAGTGGCATAAACATGGCAGCGAGAATCAGCTCAAACCCACTATAAAAAGGAATTTCAAAAGCAAAACCAAAAAACAGGGAAATTCTTTACAATTCCTTCAGGGTGTCTGAGGAAACCTGGAAAGACCCTATCTACAATGACAGCTGGATGTGGCATAAGGCTGGACACTTGGGACTGAGAGGATTGGTGAGATTGGGTGAGCAAATGCAGACCCTTTCAAGCAATAATGCATGGCCCCCATTCCATGGGTCCCAACTCTCCAGGTTCAAGGGAATATTACTACAGCTATAACATGTACAGGAAACCTAGAGAATGGACACACTGTGAATACGAAAGGTTTCTAAAACTCAACGAATAGTCCCTCTCCTGGTGCTCCAGTTTGACTTTCCAACTGCCTTACTATCAATCTCCCAACTTGGAGAGACAGGCCCTTTAACCTCCTGGTTTGCACAGGTTCCCAATTTGGCAGAGGATGGAAGGGACGAGGGAGAACCCATGAGAGAGTAGCTGTTAGGCATTTGGACGGGCACATGTCACTCTAATTTCCCGGCAGGAAGAAGAATTAACCAAAGTCTGAGCCACCCACCGGGAACCAGTATAGGACATGATCCAAAATTTTGGACTTGCGTTCAGCTCACAAAAAACGAGTTGAGAAATGGAGCTCAGGGGCACAGCAATTCACAAACTGGCAGAGTGATAAAGGACAACTATCGTCCAAAAATCTGTTGAGGGAAGTCAACGAGGCAGACTTGAAAGCGAGGCAAAATAGCAGGAAACAGATTTCAAGAGGTACCTTGGAATCGCCTGTAAAGCACAGGAAGAGGGGCACAACTTGGACAATGGTGCACTTGGCCAAAAAGGGCATATGTGTTTTCTCCTGAATATATTCAGGAGAAAACGCATACGCCCTTTTTGGCCAAGCAAGCAAGCGGGCAATGCAAATCTGCACTACAAAGAAGTATCACTTCCCACCGGTCAAAAGGGACATCCACAAAATGTGTAAAAACCAGAAAGGCAAGACAGGCCCTGGAGAACAGGGGGCCTTGTTATGCTGATGGGCGGGATGTCAATTGCCAACTGCCTCACTGGAGGAGTGCATTGTGTTCCCTAAAACAAGTAAACAACAGAGCTACAGAGCCAAGGCCACTTCCAGTCTAGGGAATATACCTGGGGAAAACTGAAAATCAATAAGAAAGAGCCACCTCCAAATTTAGGGCTGCACTGACTACAAGAACCTCAACTTGGGTACACCTTAAATATCCCAGGAAATATAAAAATGGTTCAAAACATTGTGGTACTTACGTACGATGGAATATCCCTCAGCCATGAAATCAATGTCATAAGACCAGTAGCAGCAAAGTGAGTGGATTCAGGTACGATGATTCTAAGTGAAATAAGTCACACAGAAAAAGAAACTTATCATAAGATATCACTTATGAAGATCCTGTAAACATGGCTACACGTGAACTGAGTTAGGAAAGAGAACAGAGTCTCACATTTAGAAAACACTCTTATGCCTGCATAAAGGGGATGGAGAGGTGGGGTGATGCATAAAACCAGAGTTTGATATAAGCACAGTGACCGTTCCAAAAACCAACTTTGGAATAGACAAGACCTACACCTTCCTCAGTGAAAGAGACTCAAAACCCCATATTTCCCGCAGAGGAATATATCTGACTAGTAAGAATCTTAAAACCTATGTATTGATATGACTCCATAAGGGAATCAAGTGTGTCTAGAGTGGCATAAACATGGCAGCGAGAATCAGCTCAAACCCACTATAAAAAGGAATTTCAAAAGCAAAACCAAAAAACAGGGAAATTCTTTACAATTCCTTCAGGGTGTCTGAGGAAACCTGGAAAGACCCTATCTACAATGACAGCTGGATGTGGCATAAGGCTGGACACTTGGGACTGAGAGGATTGGTGAGATTGGGTGAGCAAATGCAGACCCTTTCAAGCAATAATGCATGGCCCCCATTCCATGGGTCCCAACTCTCCAGGTTCAAGGGAATATTACTACAGCTATAACATGTACAGGAAACTTAGAGAATGGACACACTGTGAATACGAAAGGTTTCTAAAACTCAACGAATAGTCCCTCTCCTGGTGCTCCAGTTTGACTTTCCAACTGCCTTACTATCAATCTCCCAACTTGGAGAGACAGGCCCTTTAACCTCCTGGTTTGCACAGGTTCCCAATTTGGCAGAGGATGGAAGGGACGAGGGAGAACCCATGAGAGAGTAGCTGTTAGGCATTTGGACGGGCACATGTCACTCTAATTTCCCGGCAGGAAGAAGAATTAACCAAAGTCTCAGCCACCCACCGGGAACCAGTATAGGACATGATCCAAAATTTTGGACTTGCGTTCAGCTCACAAAAAACGAGTTGAGAAATGGAGCTCAGGGGCACAGCAATTCACAAACTGGCAGAGTGATAAAGGACAACTATCGTCCAAAAATCTGTTGAGGGAAGTCAACGAGGCGGACTTGAAAGCGAGGCAAAATAGCAGGAAACAGATTTCAAGAGGTACCTTGGAATCGCCTGTAAAGCACAGGAAGAGGGGCACAACTTGGACAATGGTGCACTTGGCCAAAAAGGGCGTATGCATTTTCTCCTGAATATATTCAGGAGAAAACGCATACGCCCTTTTTGGCCAAGCAAGCAAGCGGGCAATGCAAATCTGCACTACAAAGAAGTATCACTTCCCACCGGTCAAAAGGGACATCCACAAAATGTGTAAAAACCAGAAAGGCAAGACAGGCCCTGGAGAACAGGGGGCCTTGTTATGCTGATGGGCGGGATGTCAATTGCCAACTGCCTCACTGGAGGAGTGCATTGTGTTCCCTAAAACAAGTAAACAACAGAGCTACAGAGCCAAGGCCACTTCCAGTCTAGGGAATATACCTGGGGAAAACTGAAAATCAATAAGAAAGAGCCACCTCCAAATTTAGGGCTGCACTGACGACAAGAACCTAAACTTGGGTACACCTTAAATATCCCAGGAAATATAAAAATGGTTCAAAACATTGTGGTACTTACGTACGATGGAATATCCCTCAGCCATGAAATCAATCTCATAAGACCAGTAGCAGCAAAGTGAGTGGATTCAGGTACGATGATTCTAAGTGAAATAAGTCACACAGAAAAAGAAACTTATCATAAGATATCACTTATGAAGATCCTGTAAACATGGCTACACGTGAACTGAGTTAGGAAAGAGAACAGAGTCTCACATTTAGAAAACACTCTTATGCCTGCATAAAGGGGATGGAGAGGTGGGGTGATGCATAAAACCAGAGTTTGATATAAGCACAGGGACCGTTCCAAAAACCAACTTTGGAATAGACAAGACCTACACCTTCCTCAGTGAAAGAGACTCAAAACCCCATATTTCCCGCAGAGGAATATATCTGACTAGTAAGAATCTTAAAACCTATGTATTGATATGACTCCATAAGGGAATCAAGTGAGTCTAGAGTGGCATAAACATGGCAGCGAGAATCAGCTCAAACCCACTATAAAAAGGAATTTCAAAAGCAAAACCAAAAAACAGGGAAATGCTTTACAATTCCTTCAGGGTGTCTGAGGAAACCTGGAAAGACCCTATCTACCATGACAGCTGGATGTGGCATAAGGCTGGACACTTGGGACTGAGAGGATTGGTGAGATTGGGTGAGCAAATGCAGACCCTTTCAAGCAATAATGCATGGCCCCCATTCCATGGGTCCCAACTCTCCAGGTTCAAGGGAATATTACTACAGCTATAACATGTACAGGAAACCTAGAAAATGGACACACTGTGAATACGAAAGGTTTCTAAAACTCAACGAATAGTCCCTCTCCTGGTGCTCCAGTTTGACTTTCCAACTGCCTTACTATCAATCTCCCAACTTGGAGAGACAGGCCCTTTAACCTCCTGGTTTGCACAGGTTCCCAATTTGGCAGAGGATGGAAGGGACGAGGGAGAACCCATGAGAGAGTAGCTGTTAGGCATTTGGACGGGCACATGTCACTCTAATTTCCCGGCAGGAAGAAGAATTAACCAAAGTCTCAGCCACCCACCGGGAACCAGTATAGGACATGATCCAAAATTTTGGACTTGCGTTCAGCTCACAAAAAACGACTTGAGAAATGGAGCTCAGGGGCACAGCAATTCACAAACTGGCAGAGTGATAAAGGACAACTATCGTCCAAAAATCTGTTGAGGGAAGTCAACGAGGCGGACTTGAAAGCGAGGCAAAATAGCAGGAAACAGATTTCAAGAGGTACCTTGGAATCGCCTGTAAAGCACAGGAAGAGGGGCACAACTTGGACAATGGTGCACTTGGCCAAAAAGGGCGTATGCGTTTTCTCCTGAATATATTCAGGAGAAAACGCATACGCCCTTTTTGGCCAAGCAAGCAAGCGGGCAATGCAAATCTGCACTACAAAGAAGTATCACTTCCCACCGGTCAAAAGGGACATCCACAAAATGTGTAAAAACCAGAAAGGCAAGACAGGCCCTGGAGAACAGGGGGCCTTGTTATGCTGATGGGCGGGATGTCAATTGCCAACTGCCTCACTGGAGGAGTGCATTGTGTTCCCTAAAACAAGTAAACAACAGAGCTACAGAGCCAAGGCCACTTCCAGTCTAGGGAATATACCTGGGGAAAACTGAAAATCAATAAGAAAGATCCACCTCCAAATTTAAGGCTGCACTGACTACAAGAACCTCAACTTGTGTACACCTTAAATATCCCAGGAAATATAAAAACGGTTCAAAACATTGTGGTACTTACCTACGATGGAATATTCCTCAGCCATGAAATCAATGTCATAAGACCAGTAGCAGCAATGTGAGTGGATTCAGGTACGATGATTCTAAGTGAAATAAGTCACACAGAAAAAGAAACTTATCATAAGATATCACTTATGAAGATCCTGTAAACATGGCTACACGTGAACTGAGTTAGGAAAGAGAACAGAGTCTCACATTTAGAAAACACTCTTATGCCTGCATAAAGGGGATGGAGAGGTGGGGTGATGCATAAAACCAGAGTTTGATATAAGCACAGGGACCGTTCCAAAAACCAACTTTGGAATAGACAAGACCTACACCTTCCTCAGTGAAAGAGACTCAAAACCCCATATTTCCCGCAGAGGAATATATCTGACTAGTAAGAATCTTAAAACCTATGTATTGATATGACTCCATAAGGGAATCAAGTGTGTCTAGAGTGGCATAAACATGGCAGCGAGAATCAGCTCAAACCCACTATAAAAAGGAATTTCAAAAGCAAAACCAAAAAACAGGGAAATTCTTTACAATTCCTTCAGGGTGTCTGAGGAAACCTGGAAAGACCCTATCTACAATGACAGCTGGATGTGGCATAAGGCTGGACACTTGGGACTGAGAGGATTGGTGAGATTGGGTGAGCAAATGCAGACCCTTTCAAGCAATAATGCATGGCCCCCATTCCATGGGTCCCAACTCTCCAGGTTCAAGGGAATATTACTACAGCTATAACATGTACAGGAAACCTAGAGAATGGACACACTGTGAATACGAAAGGTTTCTAAAACTCAACGAATAGTCCCTCTCCTGGTGCTCCAGTTTGACTTTCCAACTGCCTTACTATCAATCTCCCAACTTGGAGAGACAGGCCCTTTAACCTCCTGGTTTGCACAGGATCCCAATTTGGCAGAGGATGGAAGGGACGAGGGAGAACCCATGAGAGAGTAGCTGTTAGGCATTTGGACGGGCACATGTCACTCTAATTTCCCGGCAGGAAGAAGAATTAACCAAAGTCTGAGCCACCCACCGGGAACCAGTATAGGACATGATCCAAAATTTTGGACTTGCGTTCAGCTCACAAAAAACGAGTTGAGAAATGGAGCTCAGGGGCACAGCAATTCACAAACTGGCAGAGTGATAAAGGACAACTATCGTCCAAAAATCTGTTGAGGGAAGTCAACGAGGCAGACTTGAAAGCGAGGCAAAATAGCAGGAAACAGATTTCAAGAGGTACCTTGGAATCGCCTGTAAAGCACAGGAAGAGGGGCACAACTTGGACAATGGTGCACTTGGCCAAAAAGGGCATATGTGTTTTCTCCTGAATATATTCAGGAGAAAACGCATACGCCCTTTTTGGCCAAGCAAGCAAGCGGGCAATGCAAATCTGCACTACAAAGAAGTATCACTTCCCACCGGTCAAAAGGGACATCCACAAAATGTGTAAAAACCAGAAAGGCAAGACAGGCCCTGGAGAACAGGGGGCCTTGTTATGCTGATGGGCGGGATGTCAATTGCCAACTGCCTCACTGGAGGAGTGCATTGTGTTCCCTAAAACAAGTAAACAACAGAGCTACAGAGCCAAGGCCACTTCCAGTCTAGGGAATATACCTGGGGAAAACTGAAAATCAATAAGAAAGAGCCACCTCCAAATTTAGGGCTGCACTGACTACAAGAACCTCAACTTGGGTACACCTTAAATATCCCAGGAAATATAAAAATGGTTCAAAACATTGTGGTACTTACGTACGATGGAATATCCCTCAGCCATGAAATCAATGTCATAAGACCAGTAGCAGCAAAGTGAGTGGATTCAGGTACGATGATTCTAAGTGAAATAAGTCACACAGAAAAAGAAACTTATCATAAGATATCACTTATGAAGATCCTGTAAACATGGCTACACGTGAACTGAGTTAGGAAAGAGAACAGAGTCTCACATTTAGAAAACACTCTTATGCCTGCATAAAGGGGATGGAGAGGTGGGGTGATGCATAAAACCAGAGTTTGATATAAGCACAGTGACCGTTCCAAAAACCAACTTTGGAATAGACAAGACCTACACCTTCCTCAGTGAAAGAGACTCAAAACCCCATATTTCCCGCAGAGGAATATATCTGACTAGTAAGAATCTTAAAACCTATGTATTGATATGACTCCATAAGGGAATCAAGTGTGTCTAGAGTGGCATAAACATGGCAGCGAGAATCAGCTCAAACCCACTATAAAAAGGAATTTCAAAAGCAAAACCAAAAAACAGGGAAATTCTTTACAATTCCTTCAGGGTGTCTGAGGAAACCTGGAAAGACCCTATCTACAATGACAGCTGGATGTGGCATAAGGCTGGACACTTGGGACTGAGAGGATTGGTGAGATTGGGTGAGCAAATGCAGACCCTTTCAAGCAATAATGCATGGCCCCCATTCCATGGGTCCCAACTCTCCAGGTTCAAGGGAATATTACTACAGCTATAACATGTACAGGAAACTTAGAGAATGGACACACTGTGAATACGAAAGGTTTCTAAAACTCAACGAATAGTCCCTCTCCTGGTGCTCCAGTTTGACTTTCCAACTGCCTTACTATCAATCTCCCAACTTGGAGAGACAGGCCCTTTAACCTCCTGGTTTGCACAGGTTCCCAATTTGGCAGAGGATGGAAGGGACGAGGGAGAACCCATGAGAGAGTAGCTGTTAGGCATTTGGACGGGCACATGTCACTCTAATTTCCCGGCAGGAAGAAGAATTAACCAAAGTCTCAGCCACCCACCGGGAACCAGTATAGGACATGATCCAAAATTTTGGACTTGCGTTCAGCTCACAAAAAACGAGTTGAGAAATGGAGCTCAGGGGCACAGCAATTCACAAACTGGCAGAGTGATAAAGGACAACTATCGTCCAAAAATCTGTTGAGGGAAGTCAACGAGGCGGACTTGAAAGCGAGGCAAAATAGCAGGAAACAGATTTCAAGAGGTACCTTGGAATCGCCTGTAAAGCACAGGAAGAGGGGCACAACTTGGACAATGGTGCACTTGGCCAAAAAGGGCGTATGCATTTTCTCCTGAATATATTCAGGAGAAAACGCATACGCCCTTTTTGGCCAAGCAAGCAAGCGGGCAATGCAAATCTGCACTACAAAGAAGTATCACTTCCCACCGGTCAAAAGGGACATCCACAAAATGTGTAAAAACCAGAAAGGTAAGACAGGCCCTGGAGAACAGGGGGCCTTGTTATGCTGATGGGCGGGATGTCAATTGCCAACTGCCTCACTGGAGGAGTGCATTGTGTTCCCTAAAACAAGTAAACAACAGAGCTACAGAGCCAAGGCCACTTCCAGTCTAGGGAATATACCTGGGGAAAACTGAAAATCAATAAGAAAGAGCCACCTCCAAATTTAGGGCTGCACTGACGACAAGAACCTAAACTTGGGTACACCTTAAATATCCCAGGAAATATAAAAATGGTTCAAAACATTGTGGTACTTACGTACGATGGAATATCCCTCAGCCATGAAATCAATCTCATAAGACCAGTAGCAGCAAAGTGAGTGGATTCAGGTACGATGATTCTAAGTGAAATAAGTCACACAGAAAAAGAAACTTATCATAAGATATCACTTATGAAGATCCTGTAAACATGGCTACACGTGAACTGAGTTAGGAAAGAGAACAGAGTCTCACATTTAGAAAACACTCTTATGCCTGCATAAAGGGGATGGAGAGGTGGGGTGATGCATAAAACCAGAGTTTGATATAAGCACAGGGACCGTTCCAAAAACCAACTTTGGAATAGACAAGACCTACACCTTCCTCAGTGAAAGAGACTCAAAACCCCATATTTCCCGCAGAGGAATATATCTGACTAGTAAGAATCTTAAAACCTATGTATTGATATGACTCCATAAGGGAATCAAGTGAGTCTAGAGTGGCATAAACATGGCAGCGAGAATCAGCTCAAACCCACTATAAAAAGGAATTTCAAAAGCAAAACCAAAAAACAGGGAAATGCTTTACAATTCCTTCAGGGTGTCTGAGGAAACCTGGAAAGACCCTATCTACCATGACAGCTGGATGTGGCATAAGGCTGGACACTTGGGACTGAGAGGATTGGTGAGATTGGGTGAGCAAATGCAGACCCTTTCAAGCAATAATGCATGGCCCCCATTCCATGGGTCCCAACTCTCCAGGTTCAAGGGAATATTACTACAGCTATAACATGTACAGGAAACCTAGAAAATGGACACACTGTGAATACGAAAGGTTTCTAAAACTCAACGAATAGTCCCTCTCCTGGTGCTCCAGTTTGACTTTCCAACTGCCTTACTATCAATCTCCCAACTTGGAGAGACAGGCCCTTTAACCTCCTGGTTTGCACAGGTTCCCAATTTGGCAGAGGATGGAAGGGACGAGGGAGAACCCATGAGAGAGTAGCTGTTAGGCATTTGGACGGGCACATGTCACTCTAATTTCCCGGCAGGAAGAAGAATTAACCAAAGTCTCAGCCACCCACCGGGAACCAGTATAGGACATGATCCAAAATTTTGGACTTGCGTTCAGCTCACAAAAAACGACTTGAGAAATGGAGCTCAGGGGCACAGCAATTCACAAACTGGCAGAGTGATAAAGGACAACTATCGTCCAAAAATCTGTTGAGGGAAGTCAACGAGGCGGACTTGAAAGCGAGGCAAAATAGCAGGAAACAGATTTCAAGAGGTACCTTGGAATCGCCTGTAAAGCACAGGAAGAGGGGCACAACTTGGACAATGGTGCACTTGGCCAAAAAGGGCGTATGCGTTTTCTCCTGAATATATTCAGGAGAAAACGCATACGCCCTTTTTGGCCAAGCAAGCAAGCGGGCAATGCAAATCTGCACTACAAAGAAGTATCACTTCCCACCGGTCAAAAGGGACATCCACAAAATGTGTAAAAACCAGAAAGGCAAGACAGGCCCTGGAGAACAGGGGGCCTTGTTATGCTGATGGGCGGGATGTCAATTGCCAACTGCCTCACTGGAGGAGTGCATTGTGTTCCCTAAAACAAGTAAACAACAGAGCTACAGAGCCAAGGCCACTTCCAGTCTAGGGAATATACCTGGGGAAAACTGAAAATCAATAAGAAAGAGCCACCTCCAAATTTAGGGCTGCACTGACTACAAGAACCTAAACTTGGGTACACCTTAAATATCCCAGGAAATATAAAAATGGTTCAAAACATTGTGGTACTTACGTACGATGGAATATCCCTCAGCCATGAAATCAATGTCATAAGACCAGTAGCAGCAAAGTGAGTGGATTCAGGTACGATGATTCTAAGTGAAATAAGTCACACAGAAAAAGAAACTTATCATAAGATATCACTTATGAAGATCCTGTAAACATGGCTACACGTGAACTGAGTTAGGAAAGAGAACAGAGTCTCACATTTAGAAAACACTCTTATGCCTGCATAAAGGGGATGGAGAGGTGGGGTGATGCATAAAACCAGAGTTTGATATAAGCACAGGGACCGTTCCAAAAACCAACTTTGGAATAGACAAGACCTACACCTTCCTCAGTGAAAGAGACTCAAAACCCCATATTTCCCGCAGAGGAATATATCTGACTAGTAAGAATCTTAAAACCTATGTATTGATATGACTCCATAAGGGAATCAAGTGTGTCTAGAGTGGCATAAACATGGCAGCGAGAATCAGCTCAAACCCACTATAAAAAGGAATTTCAAAAGCAAAACCAAAAAACAGGGAAATGCTTTACAATTCCTTCAGGGTGTCTGAGGAAACCTGGAAAGACCCTATCTACCATGACAGCTGGATGTGGCATAAGGCTGGACACGTGGGACTGAGAGGATTGGTGAGATTGGGTGAGCAAATGCAGACCCTTTCAAGCAATAATGCATGGCCCCCATTCCATGGGTCCCAACTCTCCAGGTTCAAGGGAATATTACTACAGCTATAACATGTACAGGAAACCTAGAGAATGGACACACTGTGAATACGAAAGGTTTCTAAAACTCAACGAATAGTCCCTCTCCTGGTGCTCCAGTTTGACTTTCCAACTGCCTTACTATCAATCTCCCAACTTGGAGAGACAGGCCCTTTAACCTCCTGGTTTGCACAGGTTCCCAATTTGGCAGAGGATGGAAGGGACGAGGGAGAACCCATGAGAGAGTAGCTGTTAGGCATTTGGACGGGCACATGTCACTCTAATTTCCCGGCAGGAAGAAGAATTAACCAAAGTCTCAGCCACCCACCGGGAACCAGTATAGGACATGATCCAAAATTTTGGACTTGCGTTCAGCTCACAAAAAACGAGTTGAGAAATGGAGCTCAGGGGCACAGCAATTCACAAACTGGCAGAGTGATAAAGGACAACTATCGTCCAAAAATCTGTTGAGGGAAGTCAACGAGGCGGACTTGAAAGCGAGGCAAAATAGCAGGAAACAGATTTCAAGAGGTACCTTGGAATCGCCTGTAAAGCACAGGAAGAGGGGCACAACTTGGACAATGGTGCACTTGGCCAAAAAGGGCGTATGCGTTTTCTCCTGAATATATTCAGGAGAAAACGCATACGCCCTTTTTGGCCAAGCAAGCAAGCGGGTAATGCAAATCTGCACTACAAAGAAGTATCACTTCCCACCGGTCAAAAGGGACATCCACAAAATGTGTAAAAACCAGAAAGGCAAGACAGGCCCTGGAGAACTGGGAGCCTTGTTATGCTGATGGGCGGGATGTAAATTGCCAACTGCCTCACTGGAGGAGTGCATTGTGTTCCCTAAAACAAGTAAACAACAGAGCTACAGAGCCAAGGCCACTTCCAGTCTAGGGAATATACCTTGGGAAAACTGAAAATCAATAAGAAAGAGCCACCTCCAAATTTAGGGCTGCACTGACTACAAGAACCTCAACTTAGGTACACCTTAAATATCCCAGGAAATATAAAAATGGTTCAAAACATTGTTGTACTTACGTACGATGGAATATCCCTCAGCCATGAAATCAATGTCATAACACCAGTAGCAGCAAAGTGAGTGGATTCAGGTACGATGATTCTAAGTGAAATAAGTCACACAGAAAAAGAAACTTATCATAAGATATCACTTAGGAAGATCCTGTAAACATGGCTACACGTGAACTGAGTTAGGAAAGAGAACAGAGTCTCACATTTAGAAAACACTCTTATGCCTGCATAAAGGGGAAGGAGAGGTGGGGTGATGCATAAAACCAGAGTTTGATATAAGCACAGGGACCGTTTCAAAAACCAACTTTGGAATTGACAAGACCGACACCTTCCTCAGTGAAAGAGACTCAAAACCCCATATTTCCCACAGAGGAATATATCTGACTAGTAAGAATCTTAAAACCTATGTATTGATATGACTCCATAAGGGAATCAAGTGTGTCTAGAGTGGCATAAACATGGCAGCGAGAATCAGCTCAAACCCACTATAAAAAGGAATTTCAAAAGCAAAACCAAAAAACAGGGAAATTCTTTACAATTCCTTCAGGGTGTCTGAGGAAACCTGGAAAGACCCTATCTACAATGACAGCTGGATGTGGCATAAGGCTGGACACTTGGGACTGATAGGATTGGTGAGATTGAGTAAGCAAATGCAGACCCTTTCAAGCAATAATGCATGGCCCCCATTCCATGGGTCCCAACTCTCCAGGTTCAAGGGAATATTACTACAGCTATAACATGTACAGGAAACCTAGAGAATGGACACACTGTGAATACGAAAGGTTTCTAAAACTCAACGAATAGTCCCTCTCCTGGTGCTCCAGTTTGACTTTCCAACTGCCTTACTATCAATCTCCCAACTTGGAGAGACAGGCCCTTTAACCTCCTGGTTTGCACAGGTTCCCAATTTGGCAGAGGATGGAAGGGACGAGGGAGAACCCATGAGAGAGTAGCTGTTAGGCATTTGGACGGGCACATGTCACTCTAATTTCCCGGCAGGAAGAAGAATTAACCAAAGTCTCAGCCACCCACCGGGAACCAGTATAGGACATGATCCAAAATTTTGGACTTGCGTTCAGCTCACAAAAAACGAGTTGAGAAATGGAGCTCAGGGGCACAGCAATTCACAAACTGGCAGAGTGATAAAGGACAACTATCGTCCAAAAATCTGTTGAGGGAAGTCAACGAGGCGGACTTGAAAGCGAGGCAAAATAGCAGGAAACAGATTTCAAGAGGTACCTTGGAATCGCCTGTAAAGCACAGGAAGAGGGGCACAACTTGGAAAATGGTGCACTTGGCCAAAAAGGGCGTATGCGTTTTCTCCTGAATATATTCAGGAGAAAACGCATACGCCCTTTTTGGCCAAGCAAGCAAGCGGGCAATGCAAATCTGCACTACAAAGAAGTATCACTTCCCACCGGTCAAAAGGGACATCCACAAAATGTGTAAAAACCAGAAAGGCAAGACAGGCCCTGGAGAACTGGGAGCCTTGTTATGCTGATGGGCGGGATGTAAATTGCCAACTGCCTCACTGGAGGAGTGCATTGTGTTCCCTAAAACAAGTAAACAACAGAGCTACAGAGCCAAGGCCACTTCCAGTCTAGGGAATATACCTTGGGAAAACTGAAAATCAATAAGAAAGAGCCACCTCCAAATTTAGGGCTGCACTGACTACAAGAACCTCAACTTGGGTACACCTTAAATATCCCAGGAAATATAAAAATGGTTCAAAACATTGTGGTACTTACGTACGATGGAATATCCCTCAGCCATGAAATCAATCTCATAAGACCAGTAGCAGCAAAGTGAGTGGATTCAGGTACGATGATTCTAAGTGAAATAAGTCACACAGAAAAAGAAACTTATCATAAGATATCACTTAGGAAGATCCTGTAAACATGGCTACACGTGAACTGAGTTAGGAAAGAGAACAGAGTCTCACATTTAGAAAACACTCTTATGCCTGCATAAAGGGGAAGGAGAGGTGGGGTGATGCATAAAACCAGAGTTTGATATAAGCACAGGGACCGTTTCAAAAACCAACTTTGGAATTGACAAGACCGACACCTTCTTCAGTGAAAGAGACTCAAAACCCCATATTTCCCACAGAGGAATATATCTGACTAGTAAGAATCTTAAAACCTATGTATTGATATGACTCCATAAGGGAATCAAGTGTGTCTAGAGTGGCATAAACATGGCAGCGAGAATCAGCTCAAACCCACTATAAAAAGGAATTTCAAAAGCAAAACCAAAAAACAGGGAAATTCTTTACAATTCCTTCAGGGTGTCTGAGGAAACCTGGAAAGACCCTATCTACAATGACAGCTGGATGTGGCATAAGGCTGGACACTTGGGACTGAGAGGATTGGTGAGATTGGGTGAGCAAATGCAGACCCTTTCAAGCAATAATGCATGGCCCCCATTCCATGGGTCCCAACTCTCCAGGTTCAAGGGAATATTACTACAGCTATAACATGTACAGGAAACCTAGAGAATGGACACACTGTGAATACGAAAGGTTTCTAAAACTCAACGAATAGTCCCTCTCCTGGTGCTCCAGTTTGACTTTCCAACTGCCTTACTATCAATCTCCCAACTTGGAGAGACAGGCCCTTTAACCTCCTGGTTTGCAGAGGTTCCCAATTTGGCAGAGGATGGAAGGGACGAGGGAGAACCCATGAGAGAGTAGCTGTTAGGCATTTGGACGGGCACATGTCACTCTAATTTCCCGGCAGGAAGAAGAATTAACCAAAGTCTCAGCCACCCACCGGGAACCAGTATAGGACATGATCCAAAATTTTGGACTTGCGTTCAGCTCACAAAAAACGAGTTGAGAAATGGAGCTCAGGGGCACAGCAATTCACAAACTGGCAGAGTGATAAAGGACAACTATCGTCCAAAAATCTGTTGAGGGAAGTCAACGAGGCGGACTTGAAAGCGAGGCAAAATAGCAGGAAACAGATTTCAAGAGGTACCTTGGAATCGCCTGTAAAGCACAGGAAGAGGGGCACAACTTGGACCATGGTGCACTTGGCCAAAAAGGGCGTATGCGTTTTCTCCTGAATATATTCAGGAGAAAACGCATACGCCCTTTTTGGCCAAGCAAGCAAGCGGGCAATGCAAATCTGCACTACAAAGAAGTATCACTTCCCACCGGTCAAAAGGGACATCCACAAAATGTGTAAAAACCAGAAAGGCAAGACAGGCCCTGGAGAACTGGGAGCCTTGTTATGCTGATGGGCGGGATGTCAATTGCCAACTGCCTCACTGGAGGAGTGCATTGTGTTCCCTAAAACAAGTAAACAACAGAGCTACAGAGCCAAGGCCACTTCCAGTCTAGGGAATATACCTTGGGAAAACTGAAAATCAATAAGAAAGAGCCACCTCCAAATTTAGGGCTGCACTGACTACAAGAACCTCAACTTGGGTACACCTTAAATATCCCAGGAAATATAAAAATGGTTCAAAACATTGTGGTACTTACGTACGATGGAATATCCCTCAGCCATGAAATCAATGTCATAAGACCAGTAGCAGCAAAGTGAGTGGATTCAGGTACGATGATTCTAAGTGAAATAAGTCACACAGAAAAAGAAACTTATCATAAGATATCACTTAGGAAGATCCTGTAAACATGGCTACACGTGAACTGAGTTAGGAAAGAGAACAGAGTCTCACATTTAGAAAACACTCTTATGCCTGCATAAAGGGGATGGAGAGGTGGGGTGATGCATAAAACCAGAGTTTGATATAAGCACAGGGACCGTTCCAAAAATCAACTTTGGAATAGACAAGACCTACACCTTCCTCAGTGAAAGAGACTCAAAACCCCATATTTCCCGCAGAGGAATATATCTGACTAGTAAGAATCTTAAAACCTATGTATTGATATGACTCCATAAGGGAATCAAGTGTGTCTAGAGTGGCATAAACATGGCAGCGAGAATCAGCTCAAACCCACTATAAAAAGGAATTTCAAAAGCAAAACCAAAAAACAGGGAAATTCTTTACAATTCCTTCAGGGTGTCTGAGGAAACCTGGAAAGACCCTATCTACAATGACAGCTGGATGTGGCATAAGGCTGGACACTTGGGACTGAGAGGATTGGTGAGATTGGGTGAGCAAATGCAGACCCTTTCAAGCAATAATGCATGGCCCCCATTCCATGGGTCCCAACTCTCCAGGTTCAAGGGAATATTACTACAGCTATAACATGTACAGGAAACCTAGAGAATGGACACACTGTGAATACGAAAGGTTTCTAAAACTCAACGAATAGTCCCTCTCCTGGTGCTCCAGTTTGACTTTCCAACTGCCTTACTATCAATCTCCCAACTTGGAGAGACAGGCCCTTTAACCTCCTGGTTTGCACAGGTTCCCAATTTGGCAGAGGATGGAAGGGACGAGGGAGAACCCATGAGAGAGTAGCTGTTAGGCATTTGGACGGGCACATGTCACTCTAATTTCCCGGCAGGAAGAAGAATTAACCAAAGTCTCAGCCACCCACCGGGAACCAGTATAGGACATGATCCAAAATTTTGGACTTGCGTTCAGCTCACAAAAAACGAGTTGAGAAATGGAGCTCAGGGGCACAGCAATTCACAAACTGGCAGAGTGATAAAGGACAACTATCGTCCAAAAATCTGTTGAGGGAAGTCAACGAGGCGGACTTGAAAGCGAGGCAAAATAGCAGGAAACAGATTTCAAGAGGTACCTTGGAATCGCCTGTAAAGCACAGGAAGAGGGGCACAACTTGGACAATGGTGCACTTGGCCAAAAAGGGCGTATGCGTTTTCTCCTGAATATATTCAGGAGAAAACGCATACGCCCTTTTTGGCCAAGCAAGCAAGCGGGCAATGCAAATCTGCACTACAAAGAAGTATCACTTCCCACCGGTCAAAAGGGACATCCACAAAATGTGTAAAAACCAGAAAGGCAAGACAGGCCCTGGAGAACTGGGAGCCTTGTTATGCTGATGGGCGGGATGTCAATTGCCAACTGCCTCACTGGAGGAGTGCATTGTGTTCCCTAAAACAAGTAAACAACAGAGCTACAGAGCCAAGGCCACTTCCAGTCTAGGGAATATACCTTGGGAAAACTGAAAATCAATAAGAAAGAGCCACCTCCAAATTTAGGGCTGCACTGACTACAAGAACCTCAACTTGGGTACACCTTAAATATCCCAGGAAATATAAAAATGGTTCAAAACATTGTGGTACTTACGTACGATGGAATATCCCTCAGCCATGAAATCAATGTCATAAGACCAGTAGCAGCAAAGTGAGTGGATTCAGGTACGATGATTCTAAGTGAAATAAGTCACACAGAAAAAGAAACTTATCATAAGATATCACTTAGGAAGATCCTGTAAACATGGCTACACGTGAACTGAGTTAGGAAAGAGAACAGAGTCTCACATTTAGAAAACACTCTTATGCCTGCATAAAGGGGATGGAGAGGTGGGGTGATGCATAAAACCAGAGTTTGATATAAGCACAGGGACCGTTCCAAAAATCAACTTTGGAATAGACAAGACCTACACCTTCCTCAGTGAAAGAGACTCAAAACCCCATATTTCCCGCAGAGGAATATATCTGACTAGTAAGAATCTTAAAACCTATGTATTGATATGACTCCATAAGGGAATCAAGTGTGTCTAGAGTGGCATAAACATGGCAGCGAGAATCAGCTCAAACCCACTATAAAAAGGAATTTCAAAAGCAAAACCAAAAAACAGGGAAATTCTTTACAATTCCTTCAGGGTGTCTGAGGAAACCTGGAAAGACCCTATCTACCATGACAGCTGGATGTGGCATAAGGCTGGACACTTGGGACTGAGAGGATTGGTGAGATTGGGTGAGCAAATGCAGACCCTTTCAAGCAATAATGCATGGCCCCCATTCCATGGGTCCCAACTCTCCAGGTTCAAGGGAATATTACTACAGCTATAACATGTACAGGAAACCTAGAGAATGGACACACTGTGAATACGAAAGGTTTCTAAAACTCAACGAATAGTCCCTCTCCTGGTGCTCCAGTTTGACTTTCCAACTGCCTTACTATCAATCTCCCAACTTGGAGAGACAGGCCCTTTAACCTCCTGGTTTGCACAGGTTCCCAATTTGGCAGAGGATGGAAGGGACGAGGGAGAACCCATGAGAGAGTAGCTGTTAGGCATTTGGACGGGCACATGTCACTCTAATTTCCCGGCAGGAAGAAGAATTAACCAAAGTCTCAGCCACCCACCGGGAACCAGTATAGGACATGATCCAAAATTTTGGACTTGCGTTCAGCTCACAAAAAACGAGTTGAGAAATGGAGCTCAGGGGCACAGCAATTCACAAACTGGCAGAGTGATAAAGGACAACTATCGTCCAAAAATCTGTTGAGGGAAGTCAACGAGGCGGACTTGAAAGCGAGGCAAAATAGCAGGAAACAGATTTCAAGAGGTACCTTGGAATCGCCTGTAAAGCACAGGAAGAGGGGCACAACTTGGACAATGGTGCACTTGGCCAAAAAGGGCGTATGCGTTTTCTCCTGAATATATTCAGGAGAAAACGCATACGCCCTTTTTGGCCAAGCAAGCAAGCGGGCAATGCAAATCTGCACTACAAAGAAGTATCACTTCCCACCGGTCAAAAGGGACATCCACAAAATGTGTAAAAACCAGAAAGGCAAGACAGGCCCTGGAGAACTGGGAGCCTTGTTATGCTGATGGGCGGGATGTCAATTGCCAACTGCCTCACTGGAGGAGTGCATTGTGTTCCCTAAAACAAGTAAACAACAGAGCTACAGAGCCAAGGCCACTTCCAGTCTAGGGAATATACCTTGGGAAAACTGAAAATCAATAAGAAAGAGCCACCTCCAAATTTAGGGCTGCACTGACTACAAGAACCTCAACTTGGGTACACCTTAAATATCCCAGGAAATATAAAAATGGTTCAAAACTTTGTGGTACTTACGTACGATGGAATATCCCTCAGCCATGAAATCAATGTCATAAGACCAGTAGCAGCAAAGTGAGTGGATTCAGGTACGATGATTCTAAGTGAAATAAGTCACACAGAAAAAGAAACTTATCATAAGATATCACTTATGAAGATCCTTTAAACATGGCTACACGTGAACTGAGTTAGGAAAGAGAACAGAGTCTCACATTTAGAAAACACTCTTATGCCTGCATAAAGGGGATGGAGAGGTGGGGTGATGCATAAAACCAGAGTTTGATATAAGCACAGTGACCGTTCCAAAAACCAACTTTGGAATAGACAAGACCTACACCTTCCTCAGTGAAAGAGACTCAAAACCCCATATTTCCCGCAGAGGAATATATCTGACTAGTAAGAATCTTAAAACCTATGTATTGATATGACTCCATAAGGGAATCAAGTGTGTCTAGAGTGGCATAAACATGGCAGCGAGAATCAGCTCAAACCCACTATAAAAAGGAATTTCAAAAGCAAAACCAAAAAACAGGGAAATTCTTTACAATTCCTTCAGGGTGTCTGAGGAAACCTGGAAAGACCCTATCTACCATGACAGCTGGATGTGGCATAAGGCTGGACACTTGGGACTGAGAGGATTGGTGAGATTGGGTGAGCAAATGCAGACCCTTTCAAGCAATAATGCATGGCCCCCATTCCATGGGTCCCAACTCTCCAGGTTCAAGGGAATATTACTACAGCTATAACATGTACAGGAAACCTAGAGAATGGACACACTGTGAATACGAAAGGTTTCTAAAACTCAACGAATAGTCCCTCTCCTGGTGCTCCAGTTTGACTTTCCAACTGCCTTACTATCAATCTCCCAACTTGGAAAGACAGACCCTTTAACCTCCTGGTTTGCACAGGTTCCCAATTTGGCAGAGGATGGAAGGGACGAGGGAGAACCCATGAGAGAGTAGCTGTTAGGCATTTGGACGGGCACATGTCACTCTAATTTCCCGGCAGGAAGAAGAATTAACCAAAGTCTCAGCCACCCACCGGGAACCAGTATAGGACATGATCCAAAATTTTGGACTTGCGTTCAGCTCACAAAAAACGAGTTGAGAAATGGAGCTCAGGGGCACAGCAATTCACAAACTGGCAGAGTGATAAAGGACAATTATCGTCCAAAAATCTGTTGAGGGAAGTCAACGAGGCGGACTTGAAAGCGAGGCAAAATAGCAGGAAACAGATTTCAAGAGGTACCTTGGAATCGCCTGTAAAGCACAGGAAGAGGGGCACAACTTGGACAATGATGCACTTGGCCAAAAAGGGCGTATGCGTTTTCTCCTGAATATATTCAGGAGAAAACGCATACGCCCTTTTTGGCCAAGCAAGCAAGCGGGCAATGCAAATCTGCACTACAAAGAAGTATCACTTCCCACCGGTCAAAAGGGACATCCACAAAATGTGTAAAAACCAGAAAGGCAAGACAGGCCCTGGAGAACAGGGGGCCTTGTTATGCTGATGGGCGGGATGTCAATTGCCAACTGCCTCACTGGAGGAGTTCATTGTGTTCCCTAAAACAAGTAAACAACAGAGCTACAGAGCCAAGGCCACTTCCAGTCTAGGGAATATACCTGGGGAAAACTGAAAATCAATAAGAAAGAGCCACCTCCAAATTTAGGGCTGCACTGACTACAAGAACCTAAACTTGGGTACACCTTAAATATCCCAGGAAATATAAAAATGGTTCAAAACATTGTGGTACTTACGTACGATGGAATATCCCTCAGCCATGAAATCAATGTCATAAGACCAGTAGCAGCAAAGTGAGTGGATTCAGGTACGATGATTCTAAGTGAAATAAGTCACACAGAAAAAGAAACTTATCATAAGATATCACTTATGAAGATCCTTTAAACATGGCTACACGTGAACTGAGTTAGGAAAGAGAACAGAGTCTCACATTTAGAAAACACTCTTATGCCTGCATAAAGGGGATGGAGAGGTGGGGTGATGCATAAAACCAGAGTTTGATATAAGCACAGTGACCGTTCCAAAAACCAACTTTGGAATAGACAAGACCTACACCTTCCTCAGTGAAAGAGACTCAAAACCCCATATTTCCCGCAGAGGAATATATCTGACTAGTAAGAATCTTAAAACCTATGTATTGATATGACTCCATAAGGGAATCAAGTGTGTCTAGAGTGGCATAAACATGGCAGCGAGAATCAGCTCAAACCCACTATAAAAAGGAATTTCAAAAGCAAAACCAAAAAACAGGGAAATTCTTTACAATTCCTTCAGGGTGTCTGAGGAAACCTGGAAAGACCCTATCTACAATGACAGCTGGATGTGGCATAAGGCTGGACACTTGGGACTGAGAGGATTGGTGAGATTGGGTGAGCAAATGCAGACCCTTTCAAGCAATAATGCATGGCCCCCATTCCATGGGTCCCAACTCTCCAGGTTCAAGGGAATATTACTACAGCTATAACATGTACAGGAAACCTAGAGAATGGACACACTGTGAATACGAAAGGTTTCTAAAACTCAACGAATAGTCCCTCTCCTGGTGCTCCAGTTTGACTTTCCAACTGCCTTACTATCAATCTCCCAACTTGGAGAGACAGGCCCTTTAACCTCCTGGTTTGCACAGGTTCCCAATTTGGCAGAGGATGGAAGGGACGAGGGAGAACCCATGAGAGAGTAGCTGTTAGGCATTTGGACGGGCACATGTCACTCTAATTTCCCGGCAGGAAGAAGAATTAACCAAAGTCTCAGCCACCCACCGGGAACCAGTATAGGACATGATCCAAAATTTTGGACTTGCGTTCAGCTCACAAAAAACGAGTTGAGAAATGGAGCTCAGGGGCACAGCAATTCACAAACTGGCAGAGTGATAAAGGACAACTATCGTCCAAAAATCTGTTGAGGGAAGTCAACGAGGCGGACTTGAAAGCGAGGCAAAATAGCAGGAAACAGATTTCAAGAGGTACGTTGGAATCGCCTGTAAAGCACAGGAAGAGGGGCACAACTTGGACAATGGTGCACTTGGCCAAAAAGGGCGTATGCGTTTTCTCCTGAATATATTCAGGAGAAAACGCATACGCCCTTTTTGGCCAAGCAAGCAAGCGGGCAATGCAAATCTGCACTACAAAGAAGTATCACTTCCCACCGGTCAAAAGGGACATCCACAAAATGTGTAAAAACCAGAAAGGCAAGACAGGCCCTGGAGAACTGGGAGCCTTGTTATGCTGATGGGCGGGATGTCAATTGCCAAATGCCTCACTGGAGGAGTGCATTGTGTTCCCTAAAACAAGTAAACAACAGAGCTACAGAGCCAAGGCCACTTCCAGTCTAGGGAATATACCTTGGGAAAACTGAAAATCAATAAGAAAGAGCCACCTCCAAATTTAGGGCTGCACTGACTACAAGAACCTCAACTTGGGTACACCTTAAATATCCCAGGAAATATAAAAATGGTTCAAAACATTGTGGTACTTACGTACGATGGAATATCCCTCAGCCATGAAATCAATGTCATAAGACCAGTAGCAGCAAAGTGAGTGGATTCAGGTACGATGATTCTAAGTGAAATAAGTCACACAGAAAAAGAAACTTATCATAAGATATCACTTATGAAGATCCTTTAAACATGGCTACACGTGAACTGAGTTAGGAAAGAGAACAGAGTCTCACATTTAGAAAACACTCTTATGCCTGCATAAAGGGGATGGAGAGGTGGGGTGATGCATAAAACCAGAGTTTGATATAAGCACAGTGACCGTTCCAAAAACCAACTTTGGAATAGACAAGACCTACACCTTCCTCAGTGAAAGAGACTCAAAACCCCATATTTCCCGCAGAGGAATATATCTGACTAGTAAGAATCTTAAAACCTATGTATTGATATGACTCCATAAGGGAATCAAGTGTGTCTAGAGTGGCATAAACATGGCAGCGAGAATCAGCTCAAACCCACTATAAAAAGGAATTTCAAAAGCAAAACCAAAAAACAGGGAAATTCTTTACAATTCCTTCAGGGTGTCTGAGGAAACCTGGAAAGACCCTATCTACAATGACAGCTGGATGTGGCATAAGGCTGGACACTTGGGACTGAGAGGATTGGTGAGATTGGGTGAGCAAATGCAGACCCTTTCAAGCAATAATGCATGGCCCCCATTCCATGGGTCCCAACTCTCCAGGTTCAAGGGAATATTACTACAGCTATAACATGTACAGGAAACCTAGAGAATGGACACACTGTGAATACGAAAGGTTTCTAAAACTCAACGAATAGTCCCTCTCCTGGTGCTCCAGTTTGACTTTCCAACTGCCTTACTATCAATCTCCCAACTTGGAAAGACAGACCCTTTAACCTCCTGGTTTGCACAGGTTCCCAATTTGGCAGAGGATGGAAGGGACGAGGGAGAACCCATGAGAGAGTAGCTGTTAGGCATTTGGACGGGCACATGTCACTCTAATTTCCCGGCAGGAAGAAGAATTAACCAAAGTCTCAGCCACCCACCGGGAACCAGTATAGGACATGATCCAAAATTTTGGACTTGCGTTCAGCTCACAAAAAACGACTTGAGAAATGGAGCTCAGGGGCACAGCAATTCACAAACTGGCAGAGTGATAAAGGACAACTATCGTCCAAAAATCTGTTGAGGGAAGTCAACGAGGCGGACTTGAAAGCGAGGCAAAATAGCAGGAAACAGATTTCAAGAGGTACCTTGGAATCGCCTGTAAAGCACAGGAAGAGGGGCACAACTTGGACAATGATGCACTTGGCCAAAAAGGGCGTATGCGTTTTCTCCTGAATATATTCAGGAGAAAACGCATACGCCCTTTTTGGCCAAGCAAGCAAGCGGGCAATGCAAATCTGCACTACAAAGAAGTATCACTTCCCACCGGTCAAAAGGGACATCCACAAAATGTGTAAAAACCAGAAAGGCAAGACAGGCCCTGGAGAACAGGGGGCCTTGTTATGCTGATGGGCGGGATGTCAATTGCCAACTGCCTCACTGGAGGAGTTCATTGTGTTCCCTAAAACAAGTAAACAACAGAGCTACAGAGCCAAGGCCACTTCCAGTCTAGGGAATATACCTGGGGAAAACTGAAAATCAATAAGAAAGAGCCACCTCCAAATTTAGGGCTGCACTGACTACAAGAACCTAAACTTGGGTACACCTTAAATATCCCAGGAAATATAAAAATGGTTCAAAACATTGTGGTACTTACGTACGATGGAATATTCCTCAGCCATGAAATCAATGTCATAAGACCAGTAGCAGCAAAGTGAGTGGATTCAGGTACGATGATTCTAAGTGAAATAAGTCACACAGAAAAAGAAAGTTATCATAAGATATCACTTATGAAGATCCTTTAAACATGGCTACACGTGAACTGATTTAGGAAAGAGAACAGAGTCTCACATTTAGAAAACACTCTTATGCCTGCATAAAGGGGATGGAGAGGTGGGGTGATGCATAAAACCAGAGTTTGATATAAGCACAGTGACCGTTCCAAAAACCAACTTTGGAATAGACAAGACCTACACCTTCCTCAGTGAAAGAGACTCAAAACCCCATATTTCCCGCAGAGGAATATATCTGACTAGTAAGAATCTTAAAACCTATGTATTGATATGACTCCATAAGGGAATCAAGTGTGTCTAGAGTGGCATAAACATGGCAGCGAGAATCAGCTCAAACCCACTATAAAAAGGAATTTCAAAAGCAAAACCAAGAAACAGGGAAATTCTTTACAATTCCTTCAGGGTGTCTGAGGAAACCTGGAAAGACCCTATCTACAATGACAGCTGGATGTGGCATAAGGCTGGACACTTGGGACTGAGAGGATTGGTGAGATTGGGTGAGCAAATGCAGACCCTTTCAAGCAATAATGCATGGCCCCCATTCCATGGGTCCCAACTCTCCAGGTTCAAGGGAATATTACTACAGCTATAACATGTACAGGAAACCTAGAGAATGGACACACTGTGAATACGAAAGGTTTCTAAAACTCAACGAATAGTCCCTCTCCTGGTGCTCCAGTTTGACTTTCCAACTGCCTTACTATCAATCTCCCAACTTGGAGAGACAGACCCTTTAACCTCCTGGTTTGCACAGGTTCCCAATTTGGCAGAGGATGGAAGGGACGAGGGAGAACCCATGAGAGAGTAGCTGTTAGGCATTTGGACGGGCACATGTCAATCTAATTGCCCGGCAGGAAGAAGAATTAACCAAAGTCTCAGCCACCCACCGGGAACCAGTATAGGACATGATCCAAAATTTTGGACTTGCGTTCAGCTCACATAAAACGAGTTGAGAAATGGAGCTCAGGGACACAGCAATTCACAAACTGGCAAAGTGATAAAGGACAACTATCGTCCAAAAATCTGTTGAGGGAAGTCAACGAGGCGGACTTGAAAGCGAGGCAAAATAGCAGGAAACAGATTTCAAGAGGTACCTTGGAATCGCCTGTAAAGCACAGGAAGAGGGGCACAACATGGACAATGATGCACTTGGCCAAAAAGGGCGTATGCGTTTTCTCCTGAATATATTCAGGAGAAAACGCATACGCCCTTTTTGGCCAAGCAAGCAAGCGGGCAATGCAAATCTGCACTACAAAGAAGTATCACTTCCCACCGGTCAAAAGGGACATCCACAAAATGTGTAAAAACCAGAAAGGCAAGACAGGCCCTGGAGAACAGGGGGCCTTGTTATGCTGATGGGCGGGATGTCAATTGCCACCTGCCTCACTGGAGGAGTGCATTGTGTTCCCTTAAACAAGTAAACAACAGAGCTACAGAGCCAAGGACACTTCCAGTCTAGGGAATATACCTGGGGAAAATTGAAAATCAATAAGAAAGAGCCACCTCCAAATTTAGGGCTGCACTGACTACAAGAACCTAAACTTGGGTACACCTTAAATATCCCAGGAAATATAAAAATGGTTCAAAACATTGTGGTACTTACGTACGATGGAATATTCCTCAGCCATGAAATCAATGTCATAAGACCAGTAGCAGCAAAGTGAGTGGATTCAGGTACGATGATTCTAAGTGAAATAAGTCACACAGAAAAAGAAACTTATCATAAGATATCACTTATGAAGATCCTTTAAACATGGCTACACGTGAACTGAGTTAGGAAAGAGAACAGAGTCTCACATTTAGAAAAAACTCTTATGCCTGCATAAAGGGGATGGAGAGGTGGGGTGATGCATAAAACCAGAGTTTGATATAAGCACAGGGACCGTTCCAAAAACCAACTTTGGAATAGACAAGACCTACACCTTCCTCAGTGAAAGAGACTCAAAACCCCATATTTCCCGCAGAGGAATATATCTGACTAGTAAGAATCTTAAAACCTATGTATTGATATGACTCCATAAGGGAATCAAGTGTGTCTAGAGTGGCATAAACATGGCAGCGAGAATCAGCTCAAACCCACTATAAAAAGGAATTTCAAAAGCAAAACCAAAAAACAGGGAAATTCTTTACAATTCCTTCAGGGTGTCTGAGGAAACCTGGAAAGACCCTATCTACCATGACAGCTGTATGTGGCATAAGGCTGGACACTTGGGACTGAGAGGATTGGTGAGATTGGGTGAGCAAATGCAGACCCTTTCAAGCAATAATGCATGGCCCCCATTCCATGGGTCCCAACTCTCCAGGTTCAAGGGAATATTACTACAGCTATAACATGTACAGGAAACCTAGAGAATGGACACACTGTGAATACGAAAGGTTTCTAAAACTCAACGAATAGTCCCTCTCCTGGTGCTCCAGTTTGACTTTCCAACTGCCTTACTATCAATCTCCCAACTTGGAGAGACAGGCCCTTTAACCTCCTGGTTTGCACAGGTTCCCAATTTGGCAGAGGATGGAAGGGACGAGGGAGAACCCATGAGAGAGTAGCTGTTAGGCATTTGGACGGGCACATGTCACTCTAATTTCCCGGCAGGAAGAAGAATTAACCAAAGTCTCAGCCACCCACCGGGAACCAGTATAGG
Source organism: Mesoplodon densirostris (assembly GCF_025265405.1). Lineage (NCBI taxonomy): Eukaryota > Metazoa > Chordata > Mammalia > Artiodactyla > Ziphiidae > Mesoplodon > Mesoplodon densirostris. Next base: position 4,022,392 of record NW_026778200.1, on the reverse strand, counting down.
ACATGATCCAAAATTTTGGACTTGCGTTCAGCTCACAAAAAACGAGTTGAGAAATGGAGCTCAGGGGCACAGCAATTCACAAACTGGCAGAGTGATAAAGGACAACTATCGTCCAAAAATCTGTTGAGGGAAGTCAACGAGGCGGACTTGAAAGCGAGGCAAAATAGCAGGAAACAGATTTCAAGAGGTACCTTGGAATCGCCTGTAAAGCACAGGAAGAGGGGCACAACTTGGACAATGGTGCACTTGGCCAAAAAGGGCGTATGCGTTTTCTCCTGAATATATTCAGGAGAAAACGCATACGCCCTTTTTGGCCAAGCAAGCAAGCGGGCAATGCAAATCTGCACTACAAAGAAGTATCACTTCCCACCGGTCAAAAGGGACATCCACAAAATGTGTAAAAACCAGAAAGGCAAGACAGGCCCTGGAGAACTGGGAGCCTTGTTATGCTGATGGGCGGGATGTCAATTGCCAACTGCCTCACTGGAGGAGTGCATTGTGTTCCCTAAAACAAGTAAACAACAGAGCTACAGAGCCAAGGCCACTTCCAGTCTAGGGAATATACCTTGGGAAAACTGAAAATCAATAAGAAAGAGCCACCTCCAAATTTAGGGCTGCACTGACTACAAGAACCTCAACTTGGGTACACCTTAAATATCCCAGGAAATATAAAAATGGTTCAAAACATTGTGGTACTTACGTACGATGGAATATCCCTCAGCCATGAAATCAATGTCATAAGACCAGTAGCAGCAAAGTGAGTGGATTCAGGTACGATGATTCTAAGTGAAATAAGTCACACAGAAAAAGAAACTTATCATAAGATATCACTTAGGAAGATCCTGTAAACATGGCTACACGTGAACTGAGTTAGGAAAGAGAACAGAGTCTCACATTTAGAAAACACTCTTATGCCTGCATAAAGGGGATGGAGAGGTGGGGTGATGCATAAAACCAGAGTTTGATATAAGCACAGGGACCGTTCCAAAAATCAACTTTGGAATAGACAAGACCTACACCTTCCTCAGTGAAAGAGACTCAAAACCCCATATTTCCCGCAGAGGAATATATCTGACTAGTAAGAATCTTAAAACCTATGTATTGATATGACTCCATAAGGGAATCAAGTGTGTCTAGAGTGGCATAAACATGGCAGCGAGAATCAGCTCAAACCCACTATAAAAAGGAATTTCAAAAGCAAAACCAAAAAACAGGGAAATTCTTTACAATTCCTTCAGGGTGTCTGAGGAAACCTGGAAAGACCCTATCTACAATGACAGCTGGATGTGGCATAAGGCTGGACACTTGGGACTGAGAGGATTGGTGAGATTGGGTGAGCAAATGCAGACCCTTTCAAGCAATAATGCATGGCCCCCATTCCATGGGTCCCAACTCTCCAGGTTCAAGGGAATATTACTACAGCTATAACATGTACAGGAAACCTAGAGAATGGACACACTGTGAATACGAAAGGTTTCTAAAACTCAACGAATAGTCCCTCTCCTGGTGCTCCAGTTTGACTTTCCAACTGCCTTACTATCAATCTCCCAACTTGGAGAGACAGGCCCTTTAACCTCCTGGTTTGCACAGGTTCCCAATTTGGCAGAGGATGGAAGGGACGAGGGAGAACCCATGAGAGAGTAGCTGTTAGGCATTTGGACGGGCACATGTCACTCTAATTTCCCGGCAGGAAGAAGAATTAACCAAAGTCTCAGCCACCCACCGGGAACCAGTATAGGACATGATCCAAAATTTTGGACTTGCGTTCAGCTCACAAAAAACGACTTGAGAAATGGAGCTCAGGGGCACAGCAATTCACAAACTGGCAGAGTGATAAAGGACAACTATCGTCCAAAAATCTGTTGAGGGAAGTCAACGAGGCAGACTTGAAAGCGAGGCAAAATAGCAGGAAACAGATTTCAAGAGGTACCTTGGAATCGCCTGTAAAGCACAGGAAGAGGGGCACAACTTGGACAATGGTGCACTTGGCCAAAAAGGGCATATGCGTTTTCTCCTGAATATATTCAGGAGAAAACGCATACGCCCTTTTTGGCCAAGCAAGCAAGCGGGCAATGCAAATCTGCACTACAAAGAAGTATCACTTCCCACCGGTCAAAAGGGACATCCACAAAATGTGTAAAAACCAGAAAGGCAAGACAGGCCCTGGAGAACAGGGGGCCTTGTTATGCTGATGGGCGGGATGTCAATTGCCAACTGCCTCACTGGAGGAGTGCATTGTGTTCCCTAAAACAAGTAAACAACAGAGCTACAGAGCCAAGGCCACTTCCAGTCTAGGGAATATACCTGGGGAAAACTGAAAATCAATAAGAAAGAGCCACCTCCAAATTTAGGGCTGCACTGACTACAAGAACCTCAACTTGGGTACACCTTAAATATCCCAGGAAATATAAAAATGGTTCAAAACATTGTGGTACTTACGTACGATGGAATATCCCTCAGCCATGAAATCAATGTCATATGACCAGTAGCAGCAAAGTGAGTGGATTCAGGTACGATGATTCTAAGTGAAATAAGTCACACAGAAAAAGAAACTTATCATAAGATATCACTTATGAAGATCCTGTAAACATGGCTACACGTGAACTGAGTTAGGAAAGAGAACAGAGTCTCACATTTAGAAAACACTCTTATGCCTGCATAAAGGGGATGGAGAGGTGGGGTGATGCATAAAACCAGAGTTTGATATAAGCACAGGGACCGTTCCAAAAACCAACTTTGGAATAGACAAGACCTACACCTTCCTCAGTGAAAGAGACTCAAAACCCCATATTTCCCGCAGAGGAATATATCTGACTAGTAAGAATCTTAAAACCTATGTATTGATATGACTCCATAAGGGAATCAAGTGTGTCTAGAGTGGCATAAACATGGCAGCGAGAATCAGCTCAAACCCACTATAAAAAGGAATTTCAAAAGCAAAACCAAAAAACAGGGAAATTCTTTACAATTCCTTCAGGGTGTCTGAGGAAACCTGGAAAGACCCTATCTACAATGACAGCTGGATGTGGCATAAGGCTGGACACTTGGGACTGAGAGGATTGGTGAGATTGGGTGAGCAAATGCAGACCCTTTCAAGCAATAATGCATGGCCCCCATTCCATGGGTCCCAACTCTCCAGGTTCAAGGGAATATTACTACAGCTATAACATGTACAGGAAACCTAGAGAATGGACACACTGTGAATACGAAAGGTTTCTAAAACTCAACGAATAGTCCCTCTCCTGGTGCTCCAGTTTGACTTTCCAACTGCCTTACTATCAATCTCCCAACTTGGAGAGACAGGCCCTTTAACCTCCTGGTTTGCACAGGTTCCCAATTTGGCAGAGGATGGAAGGGACGAGGGAGAACCCATGAGAGAGTAGCTGTTAGGAATTTGGACGGGCACATGTCACTCTAATTTCCCGGCAGGAAGAAGAATTAACCAAAGTCTCAGCCACCCACCGGGAACCAGTATAGGACATGATCCAAAATTTTGGACTTGCGTTCAGCTCACAAAAAAGGAGTTGAGAAATGGAGCTCAGGGGCACAGCAATTCACAAACTGGCAGAGTGATAAAGGACAACTATCGTCCAAAAATCTGTTGAGGGAAGTCAACGAGGCGGACTTGAAAGCGAGGCAAAATAGCAGGAAACAGATTTCAAGAGGTACCTTGGAATCGCCTGTAAAGCACAGGAAGAGGGGCACAACTTGGACAATGGTGCACTTGGCCAAAAAGGGCGTATGCATTTTCTCCTGAATATATTCAGGAGAAAACGCATACGCCCTTTTTGGCCAAGCAAGCAAGCGGGCAATGCAAATCTGCAATACAAAGAAGTATCACTTCCCACCGGTCAAAAGGGACATCCACAAAATGTGTAAAAACCAGAAAGGCAAGACAGGCCCTGGAGAACTGGTAGCCTTGTTATGCTGATGGGCGGGACGTAAATTGCCAACTGCCTCACTGGAGGAGTGCATTGTGTTCCCTAAAACAAGTAAACAACAGAGCTACAGAGCCAAGGCCACTTCCAGTCTAGGGAATATACCTGGGGAAAACTGAAAATCAATAAGAAAGAGCCACCTCCAAATTTAGGGCTGCACTGACTACAAGAACCTCAACTTGGGTACACCTTAAATATCCCAGGAAATATAAAAATGGTACAAAACATTGTGGTACTTACCTACGATGGAATATTCCTCAGCCATGAAATCAATGTCATAAGACCAGTAGCAGCAAAGTGAGTGGATTCAGGTACGATGATTCTAAGTGAAATAAGTCACACAGAAAAAGAAACTTATCATTAGATATCACTTATGAAGATCCTGTAAACATGGCTACACGTGAACTGAGTTAGGAAAGAGAACAGAGTCTCACATTTAGAAAACACTCTTATGCCTGCATAAAGGGGATGGAGAGGTGGGGTGATGCATAAAACCAGAGTTTGATATAAGCACAGGGACCGTTCCAAAAACCAACTTTGGAATAGACAAGACCTACACCTTCCTCAGTGAAAGAGACTCAAAACCCCATATTTCCCACAGAGGAATATATCTGACTAGTAAGAATCTTAAAACCTATGTATTGATATGACTCCATAAGGGAATCAAGTGTGTCTAGAGTGGCATAAACATGGCAGCGAGAATCAGCTCAAACCCACTATAAAAAGGAATTTCAAAAGCAAAACCAAAAAACAGGGAAATTCTTTACAATTCCTTCAGGGTGTCTGAGGAAACCTGGAAAGACCCTATCTACAATGACAGCTGGATGTGGCATAAGGCTGGACACTTGGGACTGAGAGGATTGTTGAGATTGGGTGAGCAAATGCAGACCCTTTCAAGCAATAATGCATGGCCCCCATTCCATGGGTCCCAACTCTCCAGGTTCAAGGGAATATTACTACAGCTATAACATGTACAGGAAACCTAGAGAATGGACACACTGTGAATACGAAAGGTTTCTAAAACTCAACGAATAGTCCCTCTCCTGGTGCTCCAGTTTGACTTTCCAACTGCCTTACTATCAATCTCCCAACTTGGAGAGACAGGCCCTTTAACCTCCTGGTTTGCACAGGTTCCCAATTTGGCAGAGGATGGAAGGGACGAGGGAGAACCCATGAGAGAGTAGCTGTTAGGCATTTGGACGGGCACATGTCACTCTAATTTCCCGGCAGGAAGATGAATTAACCAAAGTCTCAGCCACCCACCGGGAAACAGTATAGGACATGATCCAAAATTTTGGACTTGCGTTCAGCTCACAAAAAACGAGTTGAGAAATGGAGCTCAGGGGCACAGCAATTCACAAACTGGCAGAGTGATAAAGGACAACTATCGTCCAAAAATCTGTTGAGGGAAGTCAACGAGGCGGACTTGAAAGCGAGGCAAAATAGCAGGAAACAGATTTCAAAAGGTACCTTGGAATCGCCTGTAAAGCACAGGAAGAGGGGCACAACTTGGACAATGATGCACTTAGCCAAAAACGGCGTATGTGTTTTCTCCTGAATATATTCAGGAGAAAACGCATACGCCCTTTTTGGCCAAGCAAGCAAGCGGGCAATGCAAATCTGCACTACAAAGAAGTATCACTTCCCACCGGTCAAAAGGGACATCCACAAAATGTGTAAAAACCAGAAAGGCAAGACAGGCCCTGGAGAACTGGGAGCCTTGTTATGCTGATGGGCGGGATGTAAATTGCCAACTGCCTCACTGGAGGAGTGCATTGTGTTCCCTAAAACAAGTAAACAACAGAGCTACAGAGCCAAGGCCACTTCCAGTCTAGGGAATATACCTGGGGAAAACTGAAAATCAATAAGAAAGAGCCACCTCCAAATTTAGGGCTGCACTGACTACAAGAACCTCAACTTGGGTACACCTTAAATATCCCAGGAAATATAAAAATGGTTCAAAACATTGTGGTACTTACGTACGATGGAATATTCCTCAGCCATGAAATCAATGTCATAAGACCAGTAGCAGCAAAGTGAGTGGATTCAGGTACGATGATTCTAAGTGAAATAAGTCACACAGAAAAAGAAACTTATCATAAGATATCACTTATGAAGATCCTTTAAACATGGCTACACGTGAACTGAGTTAGGAAAGAGAACAGAGTCTCACATTTAGAAAACACTCTTATGCCTGCATAAAGGGGATGGAGAGGTGGGGTGATGCATAAAACCAGAGTTTGATATAAGCACAGTGACCGTTCCAAAAACCAACTTTGGAATAGACAAGACCTACACCTTCCTCAGTGAAAGAGACTCAAAACCCCATATTTCCCGCAGAGGAATATATCTGACTAGTAAGAATCTTAAAACCTATGTATTGATATGACTCTATAAGGGAATCAAGTGTGTCTAGAGTGGCATAAACATGGCAGCGAGAATCAGCTCAAACCCACTATAAAAAGGAATTTCAAAAGCAAAACCAAAAAACAGGGAAATTCTTTACAATTCCTTCAGGGTGTCTGAGGAAACCTGGAAAGACCCTATCTACAATGACAGCTGGATGTGGCATAAGGCTGGACACTTGGGACTGAGAGGATTGGTGAGATTGGGTGAGCAAATGCAGACCCTTTCAAGCAATAATGCATGGCCCCCATTCCATGGGTTCCAACTCTCCAGGTTCAAGGGAATATTACTACAGCTATAACATGTACAGGAATCCTAGAGAATGGACACACTGTGAATACGAAAGGTTTCTAAAACTCAACGAATAGTCCCTCTCCTGGTGCTCCAGTTTGACTTTCCAACTGCCTTACTATCAATCTCCCAACTTGGAGAGACAGACCCTTTAACCTCCTGGTTTGCACAGGTTCCCAATTTGGCAGAGGATGGAAGGGATGAGGGAGAACCCATGAGAGAGTAGCTGTTAGGCATTTGGACGGGCACATGTCACTCTAATTTCCCGGCAGGAAGAAGAATTAACCAAAGTCTCAGCCACCCACCGGGAACCAGTATAGGACATGATCCAAAATTTTGGACTTGCGTTCAGCTCACAAAAAACGAGTTGAGAAATGGAGCTCAGGGGCACAGCAATTCACAAACTGGCAGAGTGATAAAGGACAACTATCGTCCAAAAATCTGTTGAGGGAAGTCAACGAGGCGGACTTGAAAGCGAGGCAAAATAGCAGGAAACAGATTTCAAGAGGTACCTTGGAATCGCCTGTAAAGCACAGGAAGAGGGGCACAACTTGGACAATGATGCACTTGGCCAAAAAGGGCGTATGCGTTTTCTCCTGAATATATTCAGGAGAAAACGCATACGCCCTTTTTGGCCAAGCAAGCAAGCGGGCAATGCAAATCTGCACTACAAAGAAGTATCACTTCCCACCGGTCAAAAGGGACATCCACAAAATGTGTAAAAACCAGAAAGGCAAGACAGGCCCTGGAGAACAGGGGGCCTTGTTATGCTGATGGGCGGGATGTCAATTGCCAACTGCCTCACTGGAGGAGTGCACTGTGTTCCCTAAAACAAGTAAACAACAGAGCTACAGAGCCAAGGCCACTTCCAGTCTAGGGAATATACCTGGGGAAAATTGAAAATCAATAAGAAAGAGCCACCTCCAAATTTAGGGCTGCACTGACTACAAGAACCTAAACTTGGGTACACCTTAAATATCCCAGGAAATATAAAAATGGTTCAAAACATTGTGGTACTTACGTACGATGGAATATTCCTCAGCCATGAAATCAATGTCATAAGACCAGTAGCAGCAAAGTGAGTGGATTCAGGTACGATGATTCTAAGTGAAATAAGTCACACAGAAAAAGAAACTTATCATAAGATATCACTTATGAAGATCCTTTAAACATGGCTACACGTGAACTGAGTTAGGAAAGAGAACAGAGTCTCACATTTAGAAAACACTCTTATGCCTGCATAAAGGGGATGGAGAGGTGGGGTGATGCATAAAACCAGAGTTTGATATAAGCACAGGGACCGTTCCAAAAACCAACTTTGGAATAGACAAGACCTACACCTTCCTCAGTGAAAGAGACTCAAAACCCCATATTTCCCGCAGAGGAATATATCTGACTAGTAAGAATCTTAAAACCTATGTATTGATATGACTCCATAAGGGAATCAAGTGTGTCTAGAGTGGCATAAACATGGCAGCGAGAATCAGCTCAAACCCACTATAAAAAGGAATTTCAAAAGCAAAACCAAAAAACAGGGAAATTCTTTACAATTCCTTCAGGGTGTCTGAGGAAACCTGGAAAGACCCTATCTACCATGACAGCTGGATGTGGCATAAGGCTGGACACTTGGGACTGAGAGGATTGGTGAGATTGGGTGAGCAAATGCAGACCCTTTCAAGCAATAATGCATGGCCCCCATTCCATGGGTCCCAACTCTCCAGGTTCAAGGGAATATTACTACAGCTATAACATGTACAGGAAACCTAGAGAATGGACACACTGTGAATACGAAAGGTTTCTAAAACTCAACGAATAGTCCCTCTCCTGGTGCTCCAGTTTGACTTTCCAACTGCCTTACTATCAATCTCCCAACTTGGAGAGACAGGCCCTTTAACCTCCTGGTTTGCACAGGTTCCCAATTTGGCAGAGGATGGAAGGGACAAGGGAGAACCCATGAGAGAGTAGCTGTTAGGCATTTGGACGGGCACATGTCACTCTAATTTCCCGGCAGGAAGAAGAATTAACCAAAGTCTCAGCCACCCACCGGGAACCAGTATAGGACATGATCCAAAATTTTGGACTTGCGTTCAGCTCACAAAAAACGAGTTGAGAAATGGAGCTCAGGGGCACAGCAATTCACAAACTGGCAGAGTGATAAAGGACAACTATCGTCCAAAAATCTGTTGAGGGAAGTCAACGAGGCGGACTTGAAAGCGAGGCAAAATAGCAGGAAACAGATTTCAAGAGGTACCTTGGAATCGCCTGTAAAGCACAGGAAGAGGGGCACAACTTGGACAATGGTGCACTTGGCCAAAAAGGGCGTATGGGTTTTCTCCTGAATATATTCAGGAGAAAACGCATACGCCCTTTTTGGCCAAGCAAGCAAGCGGGCAATGCAAATCTGCACTACAAAGAAGTATCACTTCCCACCGGTCAAAAGGGACATCCACAAAATGTGTAAAAACCAGAAAGGCAAGACAGGCCCTGGAGAACAGGGGGCCTTGTTATGCTGATGGGCGGGATGTCAATTGCCAACTGCCTCACTGGAGGAGTGCATTGTGTTCCCTAAAACAAGTAAACAACAGAGCTACAGAGCCAAGGCCACTTCCAGTCTAGGGAATATACCTGGGGAAAACTGAAAATCAATAAGAAAGAGCCACCTCCAAATTTAAGGCTGCACTGACTACAAGAACCTCAACTTGTGTACACCTTAAATATCCCAGGAAATATAAAAACGGTTCAAAACATTGTGGTACTTACCTACGATGGAATATTCCTCAGCCATGAAATCAATGTCATAAGACCAGTAGCAGCAATGTGAGTGGATTCAGGTACGATGATTCTAAGTGAAATAAGTCACACAGAAAAAGAAACTTATCATAAGATATCACTTATGAAGATCCTGTAAACATGGCTACACGTGAACTGAGTTAGGAAAGAGAACAGAGTCTCACATTTAGAAAACACTCTTATGCCTGCATAAAGGGGATGGAGAGGTGGGGTGATGCATAAAACCAGAGTTTGATATAAGCACAGGGACCGTTCCAAAAACCAACTTTGGAATAGACAAGACCTACACCTTCCTCAGTGAAAGAGACTCAAAACCCCATATTTCCCGCAGAGGAATATATCTGACTAGTAAGAATCTTAAAACCTATGTATTGATATGACTCCATAAGGGAATCAAGTGTGTCTAGAGTGGCATAAACATGGCAGCGAGAATCAGCTCAAACCCACTATAAAAAGGAATTTCAAAAGCAAAACCAAAAAACAGGGAAATTCTTTACAATTCCTTCAGGGTGTCTGAGGAAACCTGGAAAGACCCTATCTACAATGACAGCTGGATGTGGCATAAGGCTGGACACTTGGGACTGAGAGGATTGGTGAGATTGGGTGAGCAAATGCAGACCCTTTCAAGCAATAATGCATGGCCCCCATTCCATGGGTCCCAACTCTCCAGGTTCAAGGGAATATTACTACAGCTATAACATGTACAGGAAACCTAGAGAATGGACACACTGTGAATACGAAAGGTTTCTAAAACTCAACGAATAGTCCCTCTCCTGGTGCTCCAGTTTGACTTTCCAACTGCCTTACTATCAATCTCCCAACTTGGAGAGACAGGCCCTTTAACCTCCTGGTTTGCACAGGTTCCCAATTTGGCAGAGGATGGAAGGGACGAGGGAGAACCCATGAGAGAGTAGCTGTTAGGCATTTGGACGGGCACATGTCACTCTAATTTCCCGGCAGGAAGAAGAATTAACCAAAGTCTGAGCCACCCACCGGGAACCAGTATAGGACATGATCCAAAATTTTGGACTTGCGTTCAGCTCACAAAAAACGAGTTGAGAAATGGAGCTCAGGGGCACAGCAATTCACAAACTGGCAGAGTGATAAAGGACAACTATCGTCCAAAAATCTGTTGAGGGAAGTCAACGAGGCAGACTTGAAAGCGAGGCAAAATAGCAGGAAACAGATTTCAAGAGGTACCTTGGAATCGCCTGTAAAGCACAGGAAGAGGGGCACAACTTGGACAATGGTGCACTTGGCCAAAAAGGGCATATGTGTTTTCTCCTGAATATATTCAGGAGAAAACGCATACGCCCTTTTTGGCCAAGCAAGCAAGCGGGCAATGCAAATCTGCACTACAAAGAAGTATCACTTCCCACCGGTCAAAAGGGACATCCACAAAATGTGTAAAAACCAGAAAGGCAAGACAGGCCCTGGAGAACAGGGGGCCTTGTTATGCTGATGGGCGGGATGTCAATTGCCAACTGCCTCACTGGAGGAGTGCATTGTGTTCCCTAAAACAAGTAAACAACAGAGCTACAGAGCCAAGGCCACTTCCAGTCTAGGGAATATACCTGGGGAAAACTGAAAATCAATAAGAAAGAGCCACCTCCAAATTTAGGGCTGCACTGACTACAAGAACCTCAACTTGGGTACACCTTAAATATGCCAGGAAATATAAAAATGGTTCAAAACATTGTGGTACTTACGTACGATGGAATATCCCTCAGCCATGAAATCAATGTCATAAGACCAGTAGCAGCAAAGTGAGTGGATTCAGGTACGATGATTCTAAGTGAAATAAGTCACACAGAAAAAGAAACTTATCATAAGATATCACTTATGAAGATCCTGTAAACATGGCTACACGTGAACTGAGTTAGGAAAGAGAACAGAGTCTCACATTTAGAAAACACTCTTATGCCTGCATAAAGGGGATGGAGAGGTGGGGTGATGCATAAAACCAGAGTTTGATATAAGCACAGTGACCGTTCCAAAAACCAACTTTGGAATAGACAAGACCTACACCTTCCTCAGTGAAAGAGACTCAAAACCCCATATTTCCCGCAGAGGAATATATCTGACTAGTAAGAATCTTAAAACCTATGTATTGATATGACTCCATAAGGGAATCAAGTGTGTCTAGAGTGGCATAAACATGGCAGCGAGAATCAGCTCAAACCCACTATAAAAAGGAATTTCAAAAGCAAAACCAAAAAACAGGGAAATTCTTTACAATTCCTTCAGGGTGTCTGAGGAAACCTGGAAAGACCCTATCTACAATGACAGCTGGATGTGGCATAAGGCTGGACACTTGGGACTGAGAGGATTGGTGAGATTGGGTGAGCAAATGCAGACCCTTTCAAGCAATAATGCATGGCCCCCATTCCATGGGTCCCAACTCTCCAGGTTCAAGGGAATATTACTACAGCTATAACATGTACAGGAAACTTAGAGAATGGACACACTGTGAATACGAAAGGTTTCTAAAACTCAACGAATAGTCCCTCTCCTGGTGCTCCAGTTTGACTTTCCAACTGCCTTACTATCAATCTCCCAACTTGGAGAGACAGGCCCTTTAACCTCCTGGTTTGCACAGGTTCCCAATTTGGCAGAGGATGGAAGGGACGAGGGAGAACCCATGAGAGAGTAGCTGTTAGGCATTTGGACGGGCACATGTCACTCTAATTTCCCGGCAGGAAGAAGAATTAACCAAAGTCTCAGCCACCCACCGGGAACCAGTATAGGACATGATCCAAAATTTTGGACTTGCGTTCAGCTCACAAAAAACGAGTTGAGAAATGGAGCTCAGGGGCACAGCAATTCACAAACTGGCAGAGTGATAAAGGACAACTATCGTCCAAAAATCTGTTGAGGGAAGTCAACGAGGCGGACTTGAAAGCGAGGCAAAATAGCAGGAAACAGATTTCAAGAGGTACCTTGGAATCGCCTGTAAAGCACAGGAAGAGGGGCACAACTTGGACAATGGTGCACTTGGCCAAAAAGGGCGTATGCATTTTCTCCTGAATATATTCAGGAGAAAACGCATACGCCCTTTTTGGCCAAGCAAGCAAGCGGGCAATGCAAATCTGCACTACAAAGAAGTATCACTTCCCACCGGTCAAAAGGGACATCCACAAAATGTGTAAAAACCAGAAAGGCAAGACAGGCCCTGGAGAACAGGGGGCCTTGTTATGCTGATGGGCGGGATGTCAATTGCCAACTGCCTCACTGGAGGAGTGCATTGTGTTCCCTAAAACAAGTAAACAACAGAGCTACAGAGCCAAGGCCACTTCCAGTCTAGGGAATATACCTGGGGAAAACTGAAAATCAATAAGAAAGAGCCACCTCCAAATTTAGGGCTGCACTGACGACAAGAACCTAAACTTGGGTACACCTTAAATATCCCAGGAAATATAAAAATGGTTCTAAACATTGTGGTACTTACGTACGATGGAATATCCCTCAGCCATGAAATCAATGTCATAAGACCAGTAGCAGCAAAGTGAGTGGATTCAGGTACGATGATTCTAAGTGAAATAAGTCACACAGAAAAAGAAACTTATCATAAGATATCACTTATGAAGATCCTGTAAACATGGCTACACGTGAACTGAGTTAGGAAAGAGAACAGAGTCTCACATTTAGAAAACACTCTTATGCCTGCATAAAGGGGATGGAGAGGTGGGGTGATGCATAAAACCAGAGTTTGATATAAGCACAGGGACCGTTCCAAAAACCAACTTTGGAATAGACAAGACCTACACCTTCCTCAGTGAAAGAGACTCAAAACCCCATATTTCCCGCAGAGGAATATATCTGACTAGTAAGAATCTTAAAACCTATGTATTGATATGACTCCATAAGGGAATCAAGTGAGTCTAGAGTGGCATAAACATGGCAGCGAGAATCAGCTCAAACCCACTATAAAAAGGAATTTCAAAAGCAAAACCAAAAAACAGGGAAATGCTTTACAATTCCTTCAGGGTGTCTGAGGAAACCTGGAAAGACCCTATCTACCATGACAGCTGGATGTGGCATAAGGCTGGACACTTGGGACTGAGAGGATTGGTGAGATTGGGTGAGCAAATGCAGACCCTTTCAAGCAATAATGCATGGCCCCCATTCCATGGGTCCCAACTCTCCAGGTTCAAGGGAATATTACTACAGCTATAACATGTACAGGAAACCTAGAAAATGGACACACTGTGAATACGAAAGGTTTCTAAAACTCAACGAATAGTCCCTCTCCTGGTGCTCCAGTTTGACTTTCCAACTGCCTTACTATCAATCTCCCAACTTGGAGAGACAGGCCCTTTAACCTCCTGGTTTGCACAGGTTCCCAATTTGGCAGAGGATGGAAGGGACGAGGGAGAACCCATGAGAGAGTAGCTGTTAGGCATTTGGACGGGCACATGTCACTCTAATTTCCCGGCAGGAAGAAGAATTAACCAAAGTCTCAGCCACCCACCGGGAACCAGTATAGGACATGATCCAAAATTTTGGACTTGCGTTCAGCTCACAAAAAACGACTTGAGAAATGGAGCTCAGGGGCACAGCAATTCACAAACTGGCAGAGTGATAAAGGACAACTATCGTCCAAAAATCTGTTGAGGGAAGTCAACGAGGCGGACTTGAAAGCGAGGCAAAATAGCAGGAAACAGATTTCAAGAGGTACCTTGGAATCGCCTGTAAAGCACAGGAAGAGGGGCACAACTTGGACAATGGTGCACTTGGCCAAAAAGGGCGTATGCGTTTTCTCCTGAATATATTCAGGAGAAAACGCATACGCCCTTTTTGGCCAAGCAAGCAAGCGGGCAATGCAAATCTGCACTACAAAGAAGTATCACTTCCCACCGGTCAAAAGGGACATCCACAAAATGTGTAAAAACCAGAAAGGCAAGACAGGCCCTGGAGAACAGGGGGCCTTGTTATGCTGATGGGCGGGATGTCAATTGCCAACTGCCTCACTGGAGGAGTGCATTGTGTTCCCTAAAACAAGTAAACAACAGAGCTACAGAGCCAAGGCCACTTCCAGTCTAGGGAATATACCTGGGGAAAACTGAAAATCAATAAGAAAGAGCCACCTCCAAATTTAGGGCTGCACTGACTACAAGAACCTAAACTTGGGTACACCTTAAATATCCCAGGAAATATAAAAATGGTTCAAAACATTGTGGTACTTACGTACGATGGAATATCCCTCAGCCATGAAATCAATGTCATAAGACCAGTAGCAGCAAAGTGAGTGGATTCAGGTACGATGATTCTAAGTGAAATAAGTCACACAGAAAAAGAAACTTATCATAAGATATCACTTATGAAGATCCTGTAAACATGGCTACACGTGAACTGAGTTAGGAAAGAGAACAGAGTCTCACATTTAGAAAACACTCTTATGCCTGCATAAAGGGGATGGAGAGGTGGGGTGATGCATAAAACCAGAGTTTGATATAAGCACAGGGACCGTTCCAAAAACCAACTTTGGAATAGACAAGACCTACACCTTCCTCAGTGAAAGAGACTCAAAACCCCATATTTCCCGCAGAGGAATATATCTGACTAGTAAGAATCTTAAAACCTATGTATTGATATGACTCCATAAGGGAATCAAGTGTGTCTAGAGTGGCATAAACATGGCAGCGAGAATCAGCTCAAACCCACTATAAAAAGGAATTTCAAAAGCAAAACCAAAAAACAGGGAAATGCTTTACAATTCCTTCAGGGTGTCTGAGGAAACCTGGAAAGACCCTATCTACCATGACAGCTGGATGTGGCATAAGGCTGGACACGTGGGACTGAGAGGATTGGTGAGATTGGGTGAGCAAATGCAGACCCTTTCAAGCAATAATGCATGGCCCCCATTCCATGGGTCCCAACTCTCCAGGTTCAAGGGAATATTACTACAGCTATAACATGTACAGGAAACCTAGAGAATGGACACACTGTGAATACGAAAGGTTTCTAAAACTCAACGAATAGTCCCTCTCCTGGTGCTCCAGTTTGACTTTCCAACTGCCTTACTATCAATCTCCCAACTTGGAGAGACAGGCCCTTTAACCTCCTGGTTTGCACAGGTTCCCAATTTGGCAGAGGATGGAAGGGACGAGGGAGAACCCATGAGAGAGTAGCTGTTAGGCATTTGGACGGGCACATGTCACTCTAATTTCCCGGCAGGAAGAAGAATTAACCAAAGTCTCAGCCACCCACCGGGAACCAGTATAGGACATGATCCAAAATTTTGGACTTGCGTTCAGCTCACAAAAAACGAGTTGAGAAATGGAGCTCAGGGGCACAGCAATTCACAAACTGGCAGAGTGATAAAGGACAACTATCGTCCAAAAATCTGTTGAGGGAAGTCAACGAGGCGGACTTGAAAGCGAGGCAAAATAGCAGGAAACAGATTTCAAGAGGTACCTTGGAATCGCCTGTAAAGCACAGGAAGAGGGGCACAACTTGGACAATGGTGCACTTGGCCAAAAAGGGCGTATGCGTTTTCTCCTGAATATATTCAGGAGAAAACGCATACGCCCTTTTTGGCCAAGCAAGCAAGCGGGCAATGCAAATCTGCACTACAAAGAAGTATCACTTCCCACCGGTCAAAAGGGACATCCACAAAATGTGTAAAAACCAGAAAGGCAAGACAGGCCCTGGAGAACAGGGGGCCTTGTTATGCTGATGGGCGGGATGTCAATTGCCAACTGCCTCACTGGAGGAGTGCATTGTGTTCCCTAAAACAAGTAAACAACAGAGCTACAGAGCCAAGGCCACTTCCAGTCTAGGGAATATACCTGGGGAAAACTGAAAATCAATAAGAAAGAGCCACCTCCAAATTTAGGGCTGCACTGACTACAAGAACCTAAACTTGGGTACACCTTAAATATCCCAGGAAATATAAAAATGGTTCAAAACATTGTGGTACTTACGTACGATGGAATATCCCTCAGCCATGAAATCAATGTCATAAGACCAGTAGAGCAAAGTGAGTGGATTCAGGTACGATGATTCTAAGTGAAATAAGTCACACAGAAAAAGAAACTTATCATAAGATATCACTTAGGAAGATCCTGTAAACATGGCTACACGTGAACTGAGTTAGCAAAGAGAACAGAGTCTCACATTTAGAAAACACTCTTATGCCTGCATAAAGGGGAAGGAGAGGTGGGGTGATGCATAAAACCAGAGTTTGATATAAGCACAGGGACCGTTTCAAAAACCAACTTTGGAATTGACAAGACCTACACCTTCCTCAGTGAAAGAGACTCAAAACCCCATATTTCCCACAGAGGAATATATCTGACTAGTAAGAATCTTAAAACCTATGTATTGATATGACTCCATAAGGGAATCAAGTGTGTCTAGAGTGGCATAAACATGGCAGCGAGAATCAGCTCAAACCCACTATAAAAAGGAATTTCAAAAGCAAAACCAAAAAACAGGGAAATTCTTTACAATTCCTTCAGGGTGTCTGAGGAAACCTGGAAAGACCCTATCTACAATGACAGCTGGATGTGGCATAAGGCTGGACACTTGGGACTGAGAGGATTGGTGAGATTGGGTGAGCAAATGCAGACCCTTTCAAGCAATAATGCATGGCCCCCATTCCATGGGTCCCAACTCTCCAGGTTCAAGGGAATATTACTACAGCTATAACATGTACAGGAAACCTAGAGAATGGACACACTGTGAATACGAAAGGTTTCTAAAACTCAACGAATAGTCCCTCTCCTGGTGCTCCAGTTTGACTTTCCAACTGCCTTACTATCAATCTCCCAACTTGGAGAGACAGGCCCTTTAACCTCCTGGTTTGCACAGGTTCCCAATTTGGCAGAGGATGGAAGGGACGAGGGAGAACCCATGAGAGAGTAGCTGTTAGGCATTTGGACGGGCACATGTCACTCTAATTTCCCGGCAGGAAGAAGAATTAACCAAAGTCTCAGCCACCCACCGGGAACCAGTATAGGACATGATCCAAAATTTTGGACTTGCGTTCAGCTCACAAAAAACGAGTTGAGAAATGGAGCTCAGGGGCACAGCAATTCACAAACTGGCAGAGTGATAAAGGACAACTATCGTCCAAAAATCTGTTGAGGGAAGTCAACGAGGCGGACTTGAAAGCGAGGCAAAATAGCAGGAAACAGATTTCAAGAGGTACCTTGGAATCGCCTGTAAAGCACAGGAAGAGGGGCACAACTTGGAAAATGGTGCACTTGGCCAAAAAGGGCGTATGCGTTTTCTCCTGAATATATTCAGGAGAAAACGCATACGCCCTTTTTGGCCAAGCAAGCAAGCGGGCAATGCAAATCTGCACTACAAAGAAGTATCACTTCCCACCGGTCAAAAGGGACATCCACAAAATGTGTAAAAACCAGAAAGGCAAGACAGGCCCTGGAGAACTGGGAGCCTTGTTATGCTGATGGGCGGGATGTAAATTGCCAACTGCCTCACTGGAGGAGTGCATTGTGTTCCCTAAAACAAGTAAACAACAGAGCTACAGAGCCAAGGCCACTTCCAGTCTAGGGAATATACCTTGGGAAAACTGAAAATCAATAAGAAAGAGCCACCTCCAAATTTAGGGCTGCACTGACTACAAGAACCTCAACTTGGGTACACCTTAAATATCCCAGGAAATATAAAAATGGTTCAAAACATTGTGGTACTTACGTACGATGGAATATCCCTCAGCCATGAAATCAATCTCATAAGACCAGTAGCAGCAAAGTGAGTGGATTCAGGTACGATGATTCTAAGTGAAATAAGTCACACAGAAAAAGAAACTTATCATAAGATATCACTTAGGAAGATCCTGTAAACATGGCTACACGTGAACTGAGTTAGGAAAGAGAACAGAGTCTCACATTTAGAAAACACTCTTATGCCTGCATAAAGGGGAAGGAGAGGTGGGGTGATGCATAAAACCAGAGTTTGATATAAGCACAGGGACCGTTTCAAAAACCAACTTTGGAATTGACAAGACCGACACCTTCTTCAGTGAAAGAGACTCAAAACCCCATATTTCCCACAGAGGAATATATCTGACTAGTAAGAATCTTAAAACCTATGTATTGATATGACTCCATAAGGGAATCAAGTGTGTCTAGAGTGGCATAAACATGGCAGCGAGAATCAGCTCAAACCCACTATAAAAAGGAATTTCAAAAGCAAAACCAAAAAACAGGGAAATTCTTTACAATTCCTTCAGGGTGTCTGAGGAAACCTGGAAAGACCCTATCTACAATGACAGCTGGATGTGGCATAAGGCTGGACACTTGGGACTGAGAGGATTGGTGAGATTGGGTGAGCAAATGCAGACCCTTTCAAGCAATAATGCATGGCCCCCATTCCATGGGTCCCAACTCTCCAGGTTCAAGGGAATATTACTACAGCTATAACATGTACAGGAAACCTAGAGAATGGACACACTGTGAATACGAAAGGTTTCTAAAACTCAACGAATAGTCCCTCTCCTGGTGCTCCAGTTTGACTTTCCAACTGCCTTACTATCAATCTCCCAACTTGGAGAGACAGGCCCTTTAACCTCCTGGTTTGCAGAGGTTCCCAATTTGGCAGAGGATGGAAGGGACGAGGGAGAACCCATGAGAGAGTAGCTGTTAGGCATTTGGACGGGCACATGTCACTCTAATTTCCCGGCAGGAAGAAGAATTAACCAAAGTCTCAGCCACCCACCGGGAACCAGTATAGGACATGATCCAAAATTTTGGACTTGCGTTCAGCTCACAAAAAACGAGTTGAGAAATGGAGCTCAGGGGCACAGCAATTCACAAACTGGCAGAGTGATAAAGGACAACTATCGTCCAAAAATCTGTTGAGGGAAGTCAACGAGGCGGACTTGAAAGCGAGGCAAAATAGCAGGAAACAGATTTCAAGAGGTACCTTGGAATCGCCTGTAAAGCACAGGAAGAGGGGCACAACTTGGACCATGGTGCACTTGGCCAAAAAGGGCGTATGCGTTTTCTCCTGAATATATTCAGGAGAAAACGCATACGCCCTTTTTGGCCAAGCAAGCAAGCGGGCAATGCAAATCTGCACTACAAAGAAGTATCACTTCCCACCGGTCAAAAGGGACATCCACAAAATGTGTAAAAACCAGAAAGGCAAGACAGGCCCTGGAGAACTGGGAGCCTTGTTATGCTGATGGGCGGGATGTAAATTGCCAACTGCCTCACTGGAGGAGTGCATTGTGTTCCCTAAAACAAGTAAACAACAGAGCTACAGAGCCAAGGCCACTTCCAGTCTAGGGAATATACCTTGGGAAAACTGAAAATCAATAAGAAAGAGCCACCTCCAAATTTAGGGCTGCACTGACTACAAGAACCTCAACTTGGGTACACCTTAAATATCCCAGGAAATATAAAAATGGTTCAAAACATTGTGGTACTTACGTACGATGGAATATCCCTCAGCCATGAAATCAATGTCATAAGACCAGTAGCAGCAAAGTGAGTGGATTCAGGTACGATGATTCTAAGTGAAATAAGTCACACAGAAAAAGAAACTTATCATAAGATATCACTTAGGAAGATCCTGTAAACATGGCTACACGTGAACTGAGTTAGGAAAGAGAACAGAGTCTCACATTTAGAAAACACTCTTATGCCTGCATAAAGGGGATGGAGAGGTGGGGTGATGCATAAAACCAGAGTTTGATATAAGCACAGGGACCGTTCCAAAAATCAACTTTGGAATAGACAAGACCTACACCTTCCTCAGTGAAAGAGACTCAAAACCCCATATTTCCCGCAGAGGAATATATCTGACTAGTAAGAATCTTAAAACCTATGTATTGATATGACTCCATAAGGGAATCAAGTGTGTCTAGAGTGGCATAAACATGGCAGCGAGAATCAGCTCAAACCCACTATAAAAAGGAATTTCAAAAGCAAAACCAAAAAACAGGGAAATTCTTTACAATTCCTTCAGGGTGTCTGAGGAAACCTGGAAAGACCCTATCTACAATGACAGCTGGATGTGGCATAAGGCTGGACACTTGGGACTGAGAGGATTGGTGAGATTGGGTGAGCAAATGCAGACCCTTTCAAGCAATAATGCATGGCCCCCATTCCATGGGTCCCAACTCTCCAGGTTCAAGGGAATATTACTACAGCTATAACATGTACAGGAAACCTAGAGAATGGACACACTGTGAATACGAAAGGTTTCTAAAACTCAACGAATAGTCCCTCTCCTGGTGCTCCAGTTTGACTTTCCAACTGCCTTACTATCAATCTCCCAACTTGGAGAGACAGGCCCTTTAACCTCCTGGTTTGCACAGGTTCCCAATTTGGCAGAGGATGGAAGGGACGAGGGAGAACCCATGAGAGAGTAGCTGTTAGGCATTTGGACGGGCACATGTCACTCTAATTTCCCGGCAGGAAGAAGAATTAACCAAAGTCTCAGCCACCCACCGGGAACCAGTATAGGACATGATCCAAAATTTTGGACTTGCGTTCAGCTCACAAAAAACGAGTTGAGAAATGGAGCTCAGGGGCACAGCAATTCACAAACTGGCAGAGTGATAAAGGACAACTATCGTCCAAAAATCTGTTGAGGGAAGTCAACGAGGCGGACTTGAAAGCGAGGCAAAATAGCAGGAAACAGATTTCAAGAGGTACCTTGGAATCGCCTGTAAAGCACAGGAAGAGGGGCACAACTTGGACAATGGTGCACTTGGCCAAAAAGGGCGTATGCGTTTTCTCCTGAATATATTCAGGAGAAAACGCATACGCCCTTTTTGGCCAAGCAAGCAAGCGGGCAATGCAAATCTGCACTACAAAGAAGTATCACTTCCCACCGGTCAAAAGGGACATCCACAAAATGTGTAAAAACCAGAAAGGCAAGACAGGCCCTGGAGAACTGGGAGCCTTGTTATGCTGATGGGCGGGATGTCAATTGCCAACTGCCTCACTGGAGGAGTGCATTGTGTTCCCTAAAACAAGTAAACAACAGAGCTACAGAGCCAAGGCCACTTCCAGTCTAGGGAATATACCTTGGGAAAACTGAAAATCAATAAGAAAGAGCCACCTCCAAATTTAGGGCTGCACTGACTACAAGAACCTCAACTTGGGTACACCTTAAATATCCCAGGAAATATAAAAATGGTTCAAAACATTGTGGTACTTACGTACGATGGAATATCCCTCAGCCATGAAATCAATGTCATAAGACCAGTAGCAGCAAAGTGAGTGGATTCAGGTACGATGATTCTAAGTGAAATAAGTCACACAGAAAAAGAAACTTATCATAAGATATCACTTAGGAAGATCCTGTAAACATGGCTACACGTGAACTGAGTTAGGAAAGAGAACAGAGTCTCACATTTAGAAAACACTCTTATGCCTGCATAAAGGGGATGGAGAGGTGGGGTGATGCATAAAACCAGAGTTTGATATAAGCACAGGGACCGTTCCAAAAATCAACTTTGGAATAGACAAGACCTACACCTTCCTCAGTGAAAGAGACTCAAAACCCCATATTTCCCGCAGAGGAATATATCTGACTAGTAAGAATCTTAAAACCTATGTATTGATATGACTCCATAAGGGAATCAAGTGTGTCTAGAGTGGCATAAACATGGCAGCGAGAATCAGCTCAAACCCACTATAAAAAGGAATTTCAAAAGCAAAACCAAAAAACAGGGAAATTCTTTACAATTCCTTCAGGGTGTCTGAGGAAACCTGGAAAGACCCTATCTACAATGACAGCTGGATGTGGCATAAGTCTGGACACTTGGGACTGAGAGGATTGGTGAGATTGGGTGAGCAAATGCAGACCCTTTCAAGCAATAATGCATGGCCCCCATTCCATGGGTCCCAACTCTCCAGGTTCAAGGGAATATTACTACAGCTATAACATGTACAGGAAACCTAGAGAATGGACACACTGTGAATACGAAAGGTTTCTAAAACTCAACGAATAGTCCCTCTCCTGGTGCTCCAGTTTGACTTTCCAACTGCCTTACTATCAATCTCCCAACTTGGAGAGACAGGCCCTTTAACCTCCTGGTTTGCACAGGTTCCCAATTTGGCAGAGGATGGAAGGGACGAGGGAGAACCCATGAGAGAGTAGCTGTTAGGCATTTGGACGGGCACATGTCACTCTAATTTCCCGGCAGGAAGAAGAATTAACCAAAGTCTCAGCCACCCACCGGGAACCAGTATAGGACATGATCCAAAATTTTGGACTTGCGTTCAGCTCACAAAAAACGAGTTGAGAAATGGAGCTCAGGGGCACAGCAATTCACAAACTGGCAGAGTGATAAAGGACAACTATCGTCCAAAAATCTGTTGAGGGAAGTCAACGAGGCGGACTTGAAAGCGAGGCAAAATAGCAGGAAACAGATTTCAAGAGGTACCTTGGAATCGCCTGTAAAGCACAGGAAGAGGGGCACAACTTGGACAATGGTGCACTTGGCCAAAAAGGGCGTATGCGTTTTCTCCTGAATATATTCAGGAGAAAACGCATACGCCCTTTTTGGCCAAGCAAGCAAGCGGGCAATGCAAATCTGCACTACAAAGAAGTATCACTTCCCACCGGTCAAAAGGGACATCCACAAAATGTGTAAAAACCAGAAAGGCAAGACAGGCCCTGGAGAACTGGGAGCCTTGTTATGCTGATGGGCGGGATGTCAATTGCCAACTGCCTCACTGGAGGAGTGCATTGTGTTCCCTAAAACAAGTAAACAACAGAGCTACAGAGCCAAGGCCACTTCCAGTCTAGGGAATATACCTTGGGAAAACTGAAAATCAATAAGAAAGAGCCACCTCCAAATTTAGGGCTGCACTGACTACAAGAACCTCAACTTGGGTACACCTTAAATATCCCAGGAAATATAAAAATGGTTCAAAACTTTGTGGTACTTACGTACGATGGAATATCCCTCAGCCATGAAATCAATGTCATAAGACCAGTAGCAGCAAAGTGAGTGGATTCAGGTACGATGATTCTAAGTGAAATAAGTCACACAGAAAAAGAAACTTATCATAAGATATCACTTATGAAGATCCTTTAAACATGGCTACACGTGAACTGAGTTAGGAAAGAGAACAGAGTCTCACATTTAGAAAACACTCTTATGCCTGCATAAAGGGGATGGAGAGGTGGGGTGATGCATAAAACCAGAGTTTGATATAAGCACAGTGACCGTTCCAAAAACCAACTTTGGAATAGACAAGACCTACACCTTCCTCAGTGAAAGAGACTCAAAACCCCATATTTCCCGCAGAGGAATATATCTGACTAGTAAGAATCTTAAAACCTATGTATTGATATGACTCCATAAGGGAATCAAGTGTGTCTAGAGTGGCATAAACATGGCAGCGAGAATCAGCTCAAACCCACTATAAAAAGGAATTTCAAAAGCAAAACCAAAAAACAGGGAAATTCTTTACAATTCCTTCAGGGTGTCTGAGGAAACCTGGAAAGACCCTATCTACCATGACAGCTGGATGTGGCATAAGGCTGGACACTTGGGACTGAGAGGATTGGTGAGATTGGGTGAGCAAATGCAGACCCTTTCAAGCAATAATGCATGGCCCCCATTCCATGGGTCCCAACTCTCCAGGTTCAAGGGAATATTACTACAGCTATAACATGTACAGGAAACCTAGAGAATGGACACACTGTGAATACGAAAGGTTTCTAAAACTCAACGAATAGTCCCTCTCCTGGTGCTCCAGTTTGACTTTCCAACTGCCTTACTATCAATCTCCCAACTTGGAAAGACAGACCCTTTAACCTCCTGGTTTGCACAGGTTCCCAATTTGGCAGAGGATGGAAGGGACGAGGGAGAACCCATGAGAGAGTAGCTGTTAGGCATTTGGACGGGCACATGTCACTCTAATTTCCCGGCAGGAAGAAGAATTAACCAAAGTCTCAGCCACCCACCGGGAACCAGTATAGGACATGATCCAAAATTTTGGACTTGCGTTCAGCTCACAAAAAACGAGTTGAGAAATGGAGCTCAGGGGCACAGCAATTCACAAACTGGCAGAGTGATAAAGGACAATTATCGTCCAAAAATCTGTTGAGGGAAGTCAACGAGGCGGACTTGAAAGCGAGGCAAAATAGCAGGAAACAGATTTCAAGAGGTACCTTGGAATCGCCTGTAAAGCACAGGAAGAGGGGCACAACTTGGACAATGATGCACTTGGCCAAAAAGGGCGTATGCGTTTTCTCCTGAATATATTCAGGAGAAAACGCATACGCCCTTTTTGGCCAAGCAAGCAAGCGGGCAATGCAAATCTGCACTACAAAGAAGTATCACTTCCCACCGGTCAAAAGGGACATCCACAAAATGTGTAAAAACCAGAAAGGCAAGACAGGCCCTGGAGAACAGGGGGCCTTGTTATGCTGATGGGCGGGATGTCAATTGCCAACTGCCTCACTGGAGGAGTTCATTGTGTTCCCTAAAACAAGTAAACAACAGAGCTACAGAGCCAAGGCCACTTCCAGTCTAGGGAATATACCTGGGGAAAACTGAAAATCAATAAGAAAGAGCCACCTCCAAATTTAGGGCTGCACTGACTACAAGAACCTAAACTTGGGTACACCTTAAATATCCCAGGAAATATAAAAATGGTTCAAAACATTGTGGTACTTACGTACGATGGAATATCCCTCAGCCATGAAATCAATGTCATAAGACCAGTAGCAGCAAAGTGAGTGGATTCAGGTACGATGATTCTAAGTGAAATAAGTCACACAGAAAAAGAAACTTATCATAAGATATCACTTATGAAGATCCTTTAAACATGGCTACACGTGAACTGAGTTAGGAAAGAGAACAGAGTCTCACATTTAGAAAACACTCTTATGCCTGCATAAAGGGGATGGAGAGGTGGGGTGATGCATAAAACCAGAGTTTGATATAAGCACAGTGACCGTTCCAAAAACCAACTTTGGAATAGACAAGACCTACACCTTCCTCAGTGAAAGAGACTCAAAACCCCATATTTCCCGCAGAGGAATATATCTGACTAGTAAGAATCTTAAAACCTATGTATTGATATGACTCCATAAGGGAATCAAGTGTGTCTAGAGTGGCATAAACATGGCAGCGAGAATCAGCTCAAACCCACTATAAAAAGGAATTTCAAAAGCAAAACCAAAAAACAGGGAAATTCTTTACAATTCCTTCAGGGTGTCTGAGGAAACCTGGAAAGACCCTATCTACAATGACAGCTGGATGTGGCATAAGGCTGGACACTTGGGACTGAGAGGATTGGTGAGATTGGGTGAGCAAATGCAGACCCTTTCAAGCAATAATGCATGGCCCCCATTCCATGGGTCCCAACTCTCCAGGTTCAAGGGAATATTACTACAGCTATAACATGTACAGGAAACCTAGAGAATGGACACACTGTGAATACGAAAGGTTTCTAAAACTCAACGAATAGTCCCTCTCCTGGTGCTCCAGTTTGACTTTCCAACTGCCTTACTATCAATCTCCCAACTTGGAGAGACAGGCCCTTTAACCTCCTGGTTTGCACAGGTTCCCAATTTGGCAGAGGATGGAAGGGACGAGGGAGAACCCATGAGAGAGTAGCTGTTAGGCATTTGGACGGGCACATGTCACTCTAATTTCCCGGCAGGAAGAAGAATTAACCAAAGTCTCAGCCACCCACCGGGAACCAGTATAGGACATGATCCAAAATTTTGGACTTGCGTTCAGCTCACAAAAAACGAGTTGAGAAATGGAGCTCAGGGGCACAGCAATTCACAAACTGGCAGAGTGATAAAGGACAACTATCGTCCAAAAATCTGTTGAGGGAAGTCAACGAGGCGGACTTGAAAGCGAGGCAAAATAGCAGGAAACAGATTTCAAGAGGTACGTTGGAATCGCCTGTAAAGCACAGGAAGAGGGGCACAACTTGGACAATGGTGCACTTGGCCAAAAAGGGCGTATGCGTTTTCTCCTGAATATATTCAGGAGAAAACGCATACGCCCTTTTTGGCCAAGCAAGCAAGCGGGCAATGCAAATCTGCACTACAAAGAAGTATCACTTCCCACCGGTCAAAAGGGACATCCACAAAATGTGTAAAAACCAGAAAGGCAAGACAGGCCCTGGAGAACTGGGAGCCTTGTTATGCTGATGGGCGGGATGTCAATTGCCAAATGCCTCACTGGAGGAGTGCATTGTGTTCCCTAAAACAAGTAAACAACAGAGCTACAGAGCCAAGGCCACTTCCAGTCTAGGGAATATACCTTGGGAAAACTGAAAATCAATAAGAAAGAGCCACCTCCAAATTTAGGGCTGCACTGACTACAAGAACCTCAACTTGGGTACACCTTAAATATCCCAGGAAATATAAAAATGGTTCAAAACATTGTGGTACTTACGTACGATGGAATATCCCTCAGCCATGAAATCAATGTCATAAGACCAGTAGCA
Source organism: Mesoplodon densirostris (assembly GCF_025265405.1). Classification (NCBI taxonomy): domain Eukaryota; kingdom Metazoa; phylum Chordata; class Mammalia; order Artiodactyla; family Ziphiidae; genus Mesoplodon; species Mesoplodon densirostris. Next base: position 3,995,556 of record NW_026778200.1, on the reverse strand, counting down.
GCAAAGTGAGTGGATTCAGGTACGATGATTCTAAGTGAAATAAGTCACACAGAAAAAGAAACTTATCATAAGATATCACTTATGAAGATCCTTTAAACATGGCTACACGTGAACTGATTTAGGAAAGAGAACAGAGTCTCACATTTAGAAAACACTCTTATGCCTGCATAAAGGGGATGGAGAGGTGGGGTGATGCATAAAACCAGAGTTTGATATAAGCACAGTGACCGTTCCAAAAACCAACTTTGGAATAGACAAGACCTACACCTTCCTCAGTGAAAGAGACTCAAAACCCCATATTTCCCGCAGAGGAATATATCTGACTAGTAAGAATCTTAAAACCTATGTATTGATATGACTCCATAAGGGAATCAAGTGTGTCTAGAGTGGCATAAACATGGCAGCGAGAATCAGCTCAAACCCACTATAAAAAGGAATTTCAAAAGCAAAACCAAAAAACAGGGAAATTCTTTACAATTCCTTCAGGGTGTCTGAGGAAACCTGGAAAGACCCTATCTACAATGACAGCTGGATGTGGCATAAGGCTGGACACTTGGGACTGAGAGGATTGGTGAGATTGGGTGAGCAAATGCAGACCCTTTCAAGCAATAATGCATGGCCCCCATTCCATGGGTCCCAACTCTCCAGGTTCAAGGGAATATTACTACAGCTATAACATGTACAGGAAACCTAGAGAATGGACACACTGTGAATACGAAAGGTTTCTAAAACTCAACGAATAGTCCCTCTCCTGGTGCTCCAGTTTGACTTTCCAACTGCCTTACTATCAATCTCCCAACTTGGAGAGACAGACCCTTTAACCTCCTGGTTTGCACAGGTTCCCAATTTGGCAGAGGATGGAAGGGACGAGGGAGAACCCATGAGAGAGTAGCTGTTAGGCATTTGGACGGGCACATGTCAATCTAATTGCCCGGCAGGAAGAAGAATTAACCAAAGTCTCAGCCACCCACCGGGAACCAGTATAGGACATGATCCAAAATTTTGGACTTGCGTTCAGCTCACATAAAACGAGTTGAGAAATGGAGCTCAGGGACACAGCAATTCACAAACTGGCAAAGTGATAAAGGACAACTATCGTCCAAAAATCTGTTGAGGGAAGTCAACGAGGCGGACTTGAAAGCGAGGCAAAATAGCAGGAAACAGATTTCAAGAGGTACCTTGGAATCGCCTGTAAAGCACAGGAAGAGGGGCACAACTTGGACAATGATGCACTTGGCCAAAAAGGGCGTATGCGTTTTCTCCTGAATATATTCAGGAGAAAACGCATACGCCCTTTTTGGCCAAGCAAGCAAGCGGGCAATGCAAATCTGCACTACAAAGAAGTATCACTTCCCACCGGTCAAAAGGGACATCCACAAAATGTGTAAAAACCAGAAAGGCAAGACAGGCCCTGGAGAACAGGGGGCCTTGTTATGCTGATGGGCGGGATGTCAATTGCCACCTGCCTCACTGGAGGAGTGCATTGTGTTCCCTTAAACAAGTAAACAACAGAGCTACAGAGCCAAGGACACTTCCAGTCTAGGGAATATACCTGGGGAAAATTGAAAATCAATAAGAAAGAGCCACCTCCAAATTTAGGGCTGCACTGACTACAAGAACCTAAACTTGGGTACACCTTAAATATCCCAGGAAATATAAAAATGGTTCAAAACATTGTGGTACTTACGTACGATGGAATATTCCTCAGCCATGAAATCAATGTCATAAGACCAGTAGCAGCAAAGTGAGTGGATTCAGGTACGATGATTCTAAGTGAAATAAGTCACACAGAAAAAGAAACTTATCATAAGATATCACTTATGAAGATCCTTTAAACATGGCTACACGTGAACTGAGTTAGGAAAGAGAACAGAGTCTCACATTTAGAAAAAACTCTTATGCCTGCATAAAGGGGATGGAGAGGTGGGGTGATGCATAAAACCAGAGTTTGATATAAGCACAGGGACCGTTCCAAAAACCAACTTTGGAATAGACAAGACCTACACCTTCCTCAGTGAAAGAGACTCAAAACCCCATATTTCCCGCAGAGGAATATATCTGACTAGTAAGAATCTTAAAACCTATGTATTGATATGACTCCATAAGGGAATCAAGTGTGTCTAGAGTGGCATAAACATGGCAGCGAGAATCAGCTCAAACCCACTATAAAAAGGAATTTCAAAAGCAAAACCAAAAAACAGGGAAATTCTTTACAATTCCTTCAGGGTGTCTGAGGAAACCTGGAAAGACCCTATCTACCATGACAGCTGTATGTGGCATAAGGCTGGACACTTGGGACTGAGAGGATTGGTGAGATTGGGTGAGCAAATGCAGACCCTTTCAAGCAATAATGCATGGCCCCCATTCCATGGGTCCCAACTCTCCAGGTTCAAGGGAATATTACTACAGCTATAACATGTACAGGAAACCTAGAGAATGGACACACTGTGAATACGAAAGGTTTCTAAAACTCAACGAATAGTCCCTCTCCTGGTGCTCCAGTTTGACTTTCCAACTGCCTTACTATCAATCTCCCAACTTGGAGAGACAGGCCCTTTAACCTCCTGGTTTGCACAGGTTCCCAATTTGGCAGAGGATGGAAGGGACGAGGGAGAACCCATGAGAGAGTAGCTGTTAGGCATTTGGACGGGCACATGTCACTCTAATTTCCCGGCAGGAAGAAGAATTAACCAAAGTCTCAGCCACCCACCGGGAACCAGTATAGGACATGATCCAAAATTTTGGACTTGCGTTCAGCTCACAAAAAACGAGTTGAGAAATGGAGCTCAGGGGCACAGCAATTCACAAACTGGCAGAGTGATAAAGGACAACTATCGTCCAAAAATCTGTTGAGGGAAGTCAACGAGGCGGACTTGAAAGCGAGGCAAAATAGCAGGAAACAGATTTCAAGAGGTACCTTGGAATCGCCTGTAAAGCACAGGAAGAGGGGCACAACTTGGACAATGGTGCACTTGGCCAAAAAGGGCGTATGCGTTTTCTCCTGAATATATTCAGGAGAAAACGCATACGCCCTTTTTGGCCAAGCAAGCAAGCGGGCAATGCAAATCTGCACTACAAAGAAGTATCACTTCCCACCGGTCAAAAGGGACATCCACAAAATGTGTAAAAACCAGAAAGGCAAGACAGGCCTTGGAGAACTGGGAGCCTTGTTATGCTGATGGGCGGGATGTCAATTGCCAACTGCCTCACTGGAGGAGTGCATTGTGTTCCCTAAAACAAGTAAACAACAGAGCTACAGAGCCAAGGCCACTTCCAGTCTAGGGAATATACCTTGGGAAAACTGAAAATCAATAAGAAAGAGCCACCTCCAAATTTAGGGCTGCACTGACTACAAGAACCTCAACTTGTGTACACCTTAAATATCCCAGGAAATATAAAAACGGTTCAAAACATTGTGGTACTTACCTACGATGGAATATTCCTCAGCCATGAAATCAATGTCATAAGACCAGTAGCAGCAATGTGAGTGGATTCAGGTACGATGATTCTAAGTGAAATAAGTCACACAGAAAAAGAAACTTATCATAAGATATCACTTATGAAGATCCTGTAAACATGGCTACACGTGAACTGAGTTAGGAAAGAGAACAGAGTCTCACATTTAGAAAACACTCTTATGCCTGCATAAAGGGGATGGAGAGGTGGGGTGATGCATAAAACCAGAGTTTGATATAAGCACAGGGACCGTTCCAAAAACCAACTTTGGAATAGACAAGACCTACACCTTCCTCAGTGAAAGAGACTCAAAACCCCATATTTCCGGCAGAGGAATATATCTGACTAGTAAGAATCTTAAAACCTATGTATTGATATGACTCCATAAGGGAATCAAGTGTGTCTAGAGTGGCATAAACATGGCAGCGAGAATCAGCTCAAACCCACTATAAAAAGGAATTTCAAAAGCAAAACCAAAAAACAGGGAAATTCTTTACAATTCCTTCAGGGTGTCTGAGGAAACCTGGAAAGACCCTATCTACAATGACAGCTGGATGTGGCATAAGGCTGGACACTTGGGACTGAGAGGATTGGTGAGATTGGGTGAGCAAATGCAGACCCTTTCAAGCAATAATGCATGGCCCCCATTCCATGGGTCCCAACTCTCCAGGTTCAAGGGAATATTACTACAGCTATAACATGTACAGGAAACCTAGAGAATGGACACACTGTGAATACGAAAGGTTTCTAAAACTCAACGAATAGTCCCTCTCCTGGTGCTCCAGTTTGACTTTCCAACTGCCTTACTATCAATCTCCCAACTTGGAGAGACAGGCCCTTTAACCTCCTGGTTTGCACAGGTTCCCAATTTGGCAGAGGATGGAAGGGACGAGGGAGAACCCATGAGAGAGTAGCTGTTAGGCATTTGGACGGGCACATGTCACTCTAATTTCCCGGCAGGAAGAAGAATTAACCAAAGTCTCAGCCACCCACCGGGAACCAGTATAGGACATGATCCAAAATTTTGGACTTGCGTTCAGCTCACAAAAAACGACTTGAGAAATGGAGCTCAGGGGCACAGCAATTCACAAACTGGCAGAGTGATAAAGGACAACTATCGTCCAAAAATCTGTTGAGGGAAGTCAACGAGGCAGACTTGAAAGCGAGGCAAAATAGCAGGAAACAGATTTCAAGAGGTACCTTGGAATCGCCTGTAAAGCACAGGAAGAGGGGCACAACTTGGACAATGGTGCACTTGGCCAAAAAGGGCATATGCGTTTTCTCCTGAATATATTCAGGAGAAAACGCATACGCCCTTTTTGGCCAAGCAAGCAAGCGGGCAATGCAAATCTGCACTACAAAGAAGTATCACTTCCCACCGGTCAAAAGGGACATCCACAAAATGTGTAAAAACCAGAAAGGCAAGACAGGCCCTGGAGAACAGGGGGCCTTGTTATGCTGATGGGCGGGATGTCAATTGCCAACTGCCTCACTGGAGGAGTGCATTGTGTTCCCTAAAACAAGTAAACAACAGAGCTACAGAGCCAAGGCCACTTCCAGTCTAGGGAATATACCTGGGGAAAACTGAAAATCAATAAGAAAGAGCCACCTCCAAATTTAGGGCTGCACTGACGACAAGAACCTCAACTTGGGTACACCTTAAATATCCCAGGAAATATAAAAATGGTTCAAAACATTGTGGTACTTACGTACGATGGAATATCCCTCAGCCATGAAATCAATCTCATAAGACCAGTAGCAGCAAAGTGAGTGGATTCAGGTACGATGATTCTAAGTGAAATAAGTCACACAGAAAAAGAAACTTATCATAAGATATCACTTATGAAGATCCTGTAAACATGGCTACACGTGAACTGAGTTAGGAAAGAGAACAGAGTCTCACATTTAGAAAACACTCTTATGCCTGCATAAAGGGGATGGAGAGGTGGGGTGATGCATAAAACCAGAGTTTGATATAAGCACAGGGACCGTTCCAAAAACCAACTTTGGAATAGACAAGACCTACACCTTCCTCAGTGAAAGAGACTCAAAACCCCATATTTCCCGCAGAGGAATATATCTGACTAGTAAGAATCTTAAAACCAATGTATTGATATGACTCCATAATGGAATCAAGTGTGTCTAGAGTGGCATAAACATGGCAGCGAGAATCAGCTCAAACCCACTATAAAAAGGAATTTCAAAAGCAAAACCAAAAAACAGGGAAATGCTTTACAATTCCTTCAGGGTGTCTGAGGAAACCTGGAAAGACCCTATCTATCATGACAGCTGGATGTGGCATAAGGCTGGACACTTGGGACTGAGAGGATTGGTGAGATTGGGTGAGCAAATGCAGACCCTTTCAAGCAATAATGCATGGCCCCCATTCCATGGGTCCCAACTCTCCAGGTTCAAGGGAATATTACTACAGCTATAACATGTACAGGAAACCTAGAGAATGGACACACTGTGAATACGAAAGGTTTCTAAAACTCAACGAATAGTCCCTCTCCTGGTGCTCCAGTTTGACTTTCCAACTGCCTTACTATCAATCTCCCAACTTGGAGAGACAGGCCCTTTAACCTCCTGGTTTGCACAGGTTCCCAATTTGGCAGAGGATGGAAGGGACGAGGGAGAACCCATGAGAGAGTAGCTGTTAGGCATTTGGACGGGCACATGTCACTCTAATTTCCCGGCAGGAAGAAGAATTAACCAAAGTCTCAGCCACCCACCGGGAACCAGTATAGGACATGATCCAAAATTTTGGACTTGCGTTCAGCTCACAAAAAACGACTTGAGAAATGGAGCTCAGGGGCACAGCAATTCACAAACTGGCAGAGTGATAAAGGACAACTATCGTCCAAAAATCTGTTGAGGGAAGTCAACGAGGCGGACTTGAAAGCGAGGCAAAATAGCAGGAAACAGATTTCAAGAGGTACCTTGGAATCGCCTGTAAAGCACAGGAAGAGGGGCACAACTTGGACAATGGTGCACTTGGCCAAAAAGGGCGTATGCGTTTTCTCCTGAATATATTCAGGAGAAAACGCATACGCCCTTTTTGGCCAAGCAAGCAAGCGGGCAATGCAAATCTGCACTACAAAGAAGTATCACTTCCCACCGGTCAAAAGGGACATCCACAAAATGTGTAAAAACCAGAAAGGCAAGACAGGCCCTGGAGAACAGGGGGCCTTGTTATGCTGATGGGCGGGATGTCAATTGCCAACTGCCTCACTGGAGGAGTGCATTGTGTTCCCTAAAACAAGTAAACAACAGAGCTACAGAGCCAAGGCCACTTCCAGTCTAGGGAATATACCTGGGGAAAACTGAAAATCAATAAGAAAGAGCCACCTCCAAATTTAGGGCTGCACTGACTACAAGAACCTAAACTTGGGTACACCTTAAATATCCCAGGAAATATAAAAATGGTTCAAAACATTGTGGTACTTACGTACGATGGAATATTCCTCAGCCATGAAATCAATGTCATAAGACCAGTAGCAGCAAAGTGAGTGGATTCAGGTACGATGATTCTAAGTGAAATAAGTCACACAGAAAAAGAAAGTTATCATAAGATATCACTTATGAAGATCCTTTAAACATGGCTACACGTGAACTGAGTTAGGAAAGAGAACAGAGTCTCACATTTAGAAAACACTCTTATGCCTGCATAAAGGGGATGGAGAGGTGGGGTGATGCATAAAACCAGAGTTTGATATAAGCACAGTGACCGTTCCAAAAACCAACTTTGGAATAGACAAGACCTACACCTTCCTCAGTGAAAGAGACTCAAAACCCCATATTTCCCGCAGAGGAATATATCTGACTAGTAAGAATCTTAAAACCTATGTATTGATATGACTCCATAAGGGAATCAAGTGTGTCTAGAGTGGCATAAACATGGCAGCGAGAATCAGCTCAAACCCACTATAAAAAGGAATTTCAAAAGCAAAACCAAAAAACAGGGAAATTCTTTACAATTCCTTCAGGGTGTCTGAGGAAACCTGGAAAGACCCTATCTACAATGACAGCTGGATGTGGCATAAGGCTGGACACTTGGGACTGAGAGGATTGGTGAGATTGGGTGAGCAAATGCAGACCCTTTCAAGCAATAATGCATGGCCCCCATTCCATGGGTCCCAACTCTCCAGGTTCAAGGGAATATTACTACAGCTATAACATGTACAGGAAACCTAGAGAATGGACACACTGTGAATACGAAAGGTTTCTAAAACTCAACGAATAGTCCCTCTCCTGGTGCTCCAGTTTGACTTTCCAACTGCCTTACTATCAATCTCCCAACTTGGAGAGACAGACCCTTTAACCTCCTGGTTTGCACAGGTTCCCAATTTGGCAGAGGATGGAAGGGACGAGGGAGAACCCATGAGAGAGTAGCTGTTAGGCATTTGGACGGGCACATGTCAATCTAATTGCCCGGCAGGAAGAAGAATTAACCAAAGTCTCAGCCACCCACCGGGAACCAGTATAGGACATGATCCAAAATTTTGGACTTGCGTTCAGCTCACAAAAAACGAGTTGAGAAATGGAGCTCAGGGACACAGCAATTCACAAACTGGCAAAGTGATAAAGGACAACTATCGTCCAAAAATCTGTTGAGGGAAGTCAACGAGGCGGACTTGAAAGCGAGGCAAAATAGCAGGAAACAGATTTCAAGAGGTACCTTGGAATCGCCTGTAAAGCACAGGAAGAGGGGCACAACTTGGACAATGATGCACTTGGCCAAAAAGGGCGTATGCGTTTTCTCCTGAATATATTCAGGAGAAAACGCATACGCCCTTTTTGGCCAAGCAAGCAAGCGGGCAATGCAAATCTGCACTACAAAGAAGTATCACTTCCCACCGGTCAAAAGGGACATCCACAAAATGTGTAAAAACCAGAAAGGCAAGACAGGCCCTGGAGAACAGGGGGCCTTGTTATGCTGATGGGCGGGATGTCAATTGCCAACTGCCTCACTGGAGGAGTGCACTGTGTTCCCTAAAACAAGTAAACAACAGAGCTACAGAGCCAAGGCCACTTCCAGTCTAGGGAATATACCTGGGGAAAATTGAAAATCAATAAGAAAGAGCCACCTCCAAATTTAGGGCTGCACTGACTACAAGAACCTAAACTTGGGTACACCTTAAATATCCCAGGAAATATAAAAATGGTTCAAAACATTGTGGTACTTACGTACGATGGAATATTCCTCAGCCATGAAATCAATGTCATAAGACCAGTAGCAGCAAAGTGAGTGGATTCAGGTACGATGATTCTAAGTGAAATAAGTCACACAGAAAAAGAAACTTATCATAAGATATCACTTATGAAGATCCTTTAAACATGGCTACACGTGAACTGAGTTAGGAAAGAGAACAGAGTCTCACATTTAGAAAAAACTCTTATGCCTGCATAAAGGGGATGGAGAGGTGGGGTGATGCATAAAACCAGAGTTTGATATAAGCACAGGGACCGTTCCAAAAACCAACTTTGGAATAGACAAGACCTACACCTTCCTCAGTGAAAGAGACTCAAAACCCCATATTTCCCGCAGAGGAATATATCTGACTAGTAAGAATCTTAAAACCTATGTATTGATATGACTCCATAAGGGAATCAAGTGTGTCTAGAGTGGCATAAACATGGCAGCGAGAATCAGCTCAAACCCACTATAAAAAGGAATTTCAAAAGCAAAACCAAAAAACAGGGAAATTCTTTACAATTCCTTCAGGGTGTCTGAGGAAACCTGGAAAGACCCTATCTACCATGACAGCTGTATGTGGCATAAGGCTGGACACTTGGGACTGAGAGGATTGGTGAGATTGGGTGAGCAAATGCAGACCCTTTCAAGCAATAATGCATGGCCCCCATTCCATGGGTCCCAACTCTCCAGGTTCAAGGGAATATTACTACAGCTATAACATGTACAGGAAACCTAGAGAATGGACACACTGTGAATACGAAAGGTTTCTAAAACTCAACGAATAGTCCCTCTCCTGGTGCTCCAGTTTGACTTTCCAACTGCCTTACTATCAATCTCCCAACTTGGAGAGACAGGCCCTTTAACCTCCTGGTTTGCACAGGTTCCCAATTTGGCAGAGGATGGAAGGGACGAGGGAGAACCCATGAGAGAGTAGCTGTTAGGCATTTGGACGGGCACATGTCACTCTAATTTCCCGGCAGGAAGAAGAATTAACCAAAGTCTCAGCCACCCACCGGGAACCAGTATAGGACATGATCCAAAATTTTGGACTTGCGTTCAGCTCACAAAAAACGAGTTGAGAAATGGAGCTCAGGGGCACAGCAATTCACAAACTGGCAGAGTGATAAAGGACAACTATCGTCCAAAAATCTGTTGAGGGAAGTCAACGAGGCGGACTTGAAAGCGAGGCAAAATAGCAGGAAACAGATTTCAAGAGGTACCTTGGAATCGCCTGTAAAGCACAGGAAGAGGGGCACAACTTGGACAATGGTGCACTTGGCCAAAAAGGGCGTATGGGTTTTCTCCTGAATATATTCAGGAGAAAACGCATACGCCCTTTTTGGCCAAGCAAGCAAGCGGGCAATGCAAATCTGCACTACAAAGAAGTATCACTTCCCACCGGTCAAAAGGGACATCCACAAAATGTGTAAAAACCAGAAAGGCAAGACAGGCCCTGGAGAACAGGGGGCCTTGTTATGCTGATGGGCGGGATGTCAATTGCCAACTGCCTCACTGGAGGAGTGCATTGTGTTCCCTAAAACAAGTAAACAACAGAGCTACAGAGCCAAGGCCACTTCCAGTCTAGGGAATATACCTTGGGAAAACTGAAAATCAATAAGAAAGAGCCACATCCAAATTTAGGGCTGCACTGACTACAAGAACCTCAACTTGTGTACACCTTAAATATCCCAGGAAATATAAAAACGGTTCAAAACATTGTGGTACTTACCTACGATGGAATATTCCTCAGCCATGAAATCAATGTCATAAGACCAGTAGCAGCAATGTGAGTGGATTCAGGTACGATGATTCTAAGTGAAATAAGTCACACAGAAAAAGAAACTTATCATAAGATATCACTTATGAAGATCCTGTAAACATGGCTACACGTGAACTGAGTTAGGAAAGAGAACAGAGTCTCACATTTAGAAAACACTCTTATGCCTGCATAAAGGGGATGGAGAGGTGGGGTGATGCATAAAACCAGAGTTTGATATAAGCACAGGGACCGTTCCAAAAACCAACTTTGGAATAGACAAGACCTACACCTTCCTCAGTGAAAGAGACTCAAAACCCCATATTTCCGGCAGAGGAATATATCTGACTAGTAAGAATCTTAAAACCTATGTATTGATATGACTCCATAAGGGAATCAAGTGTGTCTAGAGTGGCATAAACATGGCAGCGAGAATCAGCTCAAACCCACTATAAAAAGGAATTTCAAAAGCAAAACCAAAAAACAGGGAAATTCTTTACAATTCCTTCAGGGTGTCTGAGGAAACCTGGAAAGACCCTATCTACAATGACAGCTGGATGTGGCATAAGGCTGGACACTTGGGACTGAGAGGATTGGTGAGATTGGGTGAGCAAATGCAGACCCTTTCAAGCAATAATGCATGGCCCCCATTCCATGGGTCCCAACTCTCCAGGTTCAAGGGAATATTACTACAGCTATAACATGTACAGGAAACCTAGAGAATGGACACACTGTGAATACGAAAGGTTTCTAAAACTCAACGAATAGTCCCTCTCCTGGTGCTCCAGTTTGACTTTCCAACTGCCTTACTATCAATCTCCCAACTTGGAGAGACAGGCCCTTTAACCTCCTGGTTTGCACAGGTTCCCAATTTGGCAGAGGATGGAAGGGACGAGGGAGAACCCATGAGAGAGTAGCTGTTAGGCATTTGGACGGGCACATGTCACTCTAATTTCCCGGCAGGAAGAAGAATTAACCAAAGTCTCAGCCACCCACCGGGAACCAGTATAGGACATGATCCAAAATTTTGGACTTGCGTTCAGCTCACAAAAAACGACTTGAGAAATGGAGCTCAGGGGCACAGCAATTCACAAACTGGCAGAGTGATAAAGGACAACTATCGTCCAAAAATCTGTTGAGGGAAGTCAACGAGGCAGACTTGAAAGCGAGGCAAAATAGCAGGAAACAGATTTCAAGAGGTACCTTGGAATCGCCTGTAAAGCACAGGAAGAGGGGCACAACTTGGACAATGGTGCACTTGGCCAAAAAGGGCGTATGCGTTTTCTCCTGAATATATTCAGGAGAAAACGCATACGCCCTTTTTGGCCAAGAAAGCAAGCGGGCAATGCAAATCTGCACTACAAAGAAGTATCACTTCCCACCGGTCAAAAGGGACATCCACAAAATGTGTAAAAACCAGAAAGGCAAGACAGGCCCTGGAGAACAGGGGGCCTTGTTATGCTGATGGGCGGGATGTCAATTGCCAACTGCCTCACTGGAGGAGTGCATTGTGTTCCCTAAAACAAGTAAACAACAGAGCTACAGAGCCAAGGCCACTTCCAGTCTAGGGAATATACCTGGGGAAAACTGAAAATCAATAAGAAAGAGCCACCTCCAAATTTAGGGCTGCACTGACTACAAGAACCTAAACTTGGGTACACCTTAAATATCCCAGGAAATATAAAAATGGTTCAAAACATTGTGGTACTTACGTACGATGGAATATCCCTCAGCCATGAAATCAATGTCATATGACCAGTAGCAGCAAAATGAGTGGATTCAGGTACGATGATTCTAAGTGAAATAAGTCACACAGAAAAAGAAACTTATCATAAGATATCACTTATGAAGATCCTGTAAACATGGCTACACGTGAACTGAGTTAGGAAAGAGAACAGAGTCTCACATTTAGAAAACACTCTTATGCCTGCATAAAGGGGATGGAGAGGTGGGGTGATGCATAAAACCAGAGTTTGATATAAGCACAGTGACCGTTCCAAAAACCAACTTTGGAATAGACAAGACCTACACCTTCCTCAGTGAAAGAGACTCAAAACCCCATATTTCCCGCAGAGGAATATATCTGACTAGTAAGAATCTTAAAACCTATGTATTGATATGACTCCATAAGGGAATCAAGTGTGTCTAGAGTGGCATAAACATGGCAGCGAGAATCAGCTCAAACCCACTATAAAAAGGAATTTCAAAAGCAAAACCAAAAAACAGGGAAATTCTTTACAATTCCTTCAGGGTGTCTGAGGAAACCTGGAAAGACCCTATCTACAATGACAGCTGGATGTGGCATAAGGCTGGACACTTGGGACTGAGAGGATTGGTGAGATTGGGTGAGCAAATGCAGACCCTTTCAAGCAATAATGCATGGCCCCCATTCCATGGGTCCCAACTCTCCAGGTTCAAGGGAATATTACTACAGCTATAACATGTACAGGAAACCTAGAGAATGGACACACTGTGAATACGAAAGGTTTCTAAAACTCAACGAATAGTCCCTCTCCTGGTGCTCCAGTTTGACTTTCCAACTGCCTTACTATCAATCTCCCAACTTGGAGAGACAGGCCCTTTAACCTCCTGGTTTGCACAGGTTCCCAATTTGGCAGAGGATGGAAGGGACGAGGGAGAACCCATGAGAGAGTAGCTGTTAGGCATTTGGACGGGCACATGTCACTCTAATTTCCCGGCAGGAAGAAGAATTAACCAAAGTCTCAGCCACCCACCGGGAACCAGTATAGGACATGATCCAAAATTTTGGACTTGCGTTCAGCTCACAAAAAACGAGTTGAGAAATGGAGCTCAGGGGCACAGCAATTCACAAACTGGCAGAGTGATAAAGGACAACTATCGTCCAAAAATCTGTTGAGGGAAGTCAACGAGGCGGACTTGAAAGCGAGGCAAAATAGCAGGAAACAGATTTCAAGAGGTACCTTGGAATCGCCTGTAAAGCACAGGAAGAGGGGCACAACTTGGACAATGATGCACTTGGCCAAAAAGGGCGTATGCATTTTCTCCTGAATATATTCAGGAGAAAACGCATACGCCCTTTTTGGCCAAGCAAGCAAGCGGGCAATGCAAATCTGCACTACAAAGAAGTATCACTTCCCACCGGTCAAAAGGGACATCCACAAAATGTGTAAAAACCAGAAAGGCAAGAGAGGCCCTGGAGAACAGGGGGCCTTGTTATGCTGATGGGCGGGATGTCAATTGCCAACTGCCTCACTGGAGGAGTGCATTGTGTTCCCTAAAACAAGTAAACAACAGAGCTACAGAGCCAAGGCCACTTCCAGTCTAGGGAATATACCTGGGGAAAACTGAAAATCAATAAGAAAGAGCCACCTCCAAATTTAGGGCTGCACTGACGACAAGAACCTAAACTTGGGTACACCTTAAATATCCCAAGAAATATAAAAATGGTTCAAAACATTGTGGTACTTACGTACGATGGAATATCCCTCAGCCATGAAATCAATCTCATAAGACCAGTAGCAGCAAAGTGAGTGGATTCAGGTACGATGATTCTAAGTGAAATAAGTCACACAGAAAAAGAAACTTATCATAAGATATCACTTATGAAGATCCTGTAAACATGGCTACACGTGAACTGAGTTAGGAAAGAGAACAGAGTCTCACATTTAGAAAACACTCTTATGCCTGCATAAAGGGGATGGAGAGGTGGGGTGATGCATAAAACCAGAGTTTGATATAAGCACAGGGACCGTTCCAAAAACCAACTTTGGAATAGACAAGACCTACACCTTCCTCAGTGAAAGAGACTCAAAACCCCATATTTCCCGCAGAGGAATATATCTGACTAGTAAGAATCTTAAAACCTATGTATTGATATGACTCCATAAGGGAATCAAGTGTGTCTAGAGTGGCATAAACATGGCAGCGAGAATCAGCTCAAACCCACTATAAAAAGGAATTTCAAAAGCAAAACCAAAAAACAGGGAAATGCTTTACAATTCCTTCAGGGTGTCTGAGGAAACCTGGAAAGACCCTATCTACCATGACAGCTGGATGTGGCATAAGGCTGGACACTTGGGACTGAGAGGATTGGTGAGATTGGGTGAGCAAATGCAGACCCTTTCAAGCAATAATGCATGGCCCCCATTCCATGGGTCCCAACTGTCCAGGTTCAAGGGAATATTACTACAGCTATAACATGTACAGGAAACCTAGAGAATGGACACACTGTGAATACGAAAGGTTTCTAAAACTCAACGAATAGTCCCTCTCCTGGTGCTCCAGTTTGACTTTCCAACTGCCTTACTATCAATCTCCCAACTTGGAGAGACAGGCCCTTTAACCTCCTGGTTTGCACAGGTTCCCAATTTGGCAGAGGATGGAAGGGACGAGGGAGAACCCATGAGAGAGTAGCTGTTAGGCATTTGGACGGGCACATGTCACTCTAATTTCCCGGCAGGAAGAAGAATTAACCAAAGTCTCAGCCACCCACCGGGAACCAGTATAGGACATGATCCAAAATTTTGGACTTGCGTTCAGCTCACAAAAAACGAGTTGAGAAATGGAGCTCAGGGGCACAGCAATTCACAAACTGGCAGAGTGATAAAGGACAACTATCGTCCAAAAATCTGTTGAGGGAAGTCAACGAGGCGGACTTGAAAGCGAGGCAAAATAGCAGGAAACAGATTTCAAGAGGTACCTTGGAATCGCCTGTAAAGCACAGGAAGAGGGGCACAACTTGGACAATGGTGCACTTGGCCAAAAAGGGCGTATGCGTTTTCTCCTGAATATATTCAGGAGAAAACGCATACGCCCTTTTTGGCCAAGCAAGCAAGCGGGCAATGCAAATCTGCACTACAAAGAAGTATCACTTCCCACCGGTCAAAAGGGACATCCACAAAATGTGTAAAAACCAGAAAGGCAAGACAGGCCCTGGAGAACAGGGGGCCTTGTTATGCTGATGGGCGGGATGTCAATTGCCAACTGCCTCACTGGAGGAGTGCATTGTGTTCCCTAAAACAAGTAAACAACAGAGCTACAGAGCCAAGGCCACTTCCAGTCTAGGGAATATACCTGGGGAAAACTGAAAATCAATAAGAAAGAGCCACCTCCAAATTTAGGGCTGCACTGACTACAAGAACCTAAACTTGGGTACACCTTAAATATCCCAGGAAATATAAAAATGGTTCAAAACATTGTGGTACTTACGTATGATGGAATATCCCTCAGCCATGAAATCAATGTCATAAGACCAGTAGCAGCAAAGTGAGTGGATTCAGGTACGATGATTCTAAGTGAAATAAGTCACACAGAAAAAGAAACTTATCATAAGATATCACTTATGAAGATCCTGTAAACATGGCTACACGTGAACTGAGTTAGGAAAGAGAACAGAGTCTCACATTTAGAAAACACTCTTATGCCTGCATAAAGGGGATGGAGAGGTGGGGTGATGCATAAAACCAGAGTTTGATATAAGCACAGGGACCGTTCCAAAAACCAACTTTGGAATAGACAAGACCTACACCTTCCTCAGTGAAAGAGACTCAAAACCCCATATTTCCCGCAGAGGAATATATCTGACTAGTAAGAATCTTAAAACCTATGTATTGATATGACTCCATAAGGGAATCAAGTGTGTCTAGAGTGGCATAAACATGGCAGCGAGAATCAGCTCAAACCCACTCTGAAAAGGAATTTCAAAAGCAAAACCAAAAAACAGGGAAATGCTTTACAATTCCTTCAGGGTGTCTGAGGAAACCTGGAAAGACCCTATCTACCATGACAGCTGGATGTGGCATAAGGCTGGACACGTGGGACTGAGAGGATTGGTGAGATTGGGTGAGCAAATGCAGACCCTTTCAAGCAATAATGCATGGCCCCCATTCCATGGGTCCCAACTCTCCAGGTTCAAGGGAATATTACTACAGCTATAACATGTACAGGAAACCTAGAGAATGGACACACTGTGAATACGAAAGGTTTCTAAAACTCAACGAATAGTCCCTCTCCTGGTGCTCCAGTTTGACTTTCCAACTGCCTTACTATCAATCTCCCAACTTGGAGAGACAGGCCCTTTAACCTCCTGGTTTGCACAGGTTCCCAATTTGGCAGAGGATGGAAGGGACGAGGGAGAACCCATGAGAGAGTAGCTGTTAGGCATTTGGACGGGCACATGTCACTCTAATTTCCCGGCAGGAAGAAGAATTAACCAAAGTCTCAGCCACCCACCGGGAACCAGTATAGGACATGATCCAAAATTTTGGACTTGCGTTCAGCTCACAAAAAACGACTTGAGAAATGGAGCTCAGGGGCACAGCAATTCACAAACTGGCAGAGTGATAAAGGACAACTATCGTCCAAAAATCTGTTGAGGGAAGTCAACGAGGCGGACTTGAAAGCGAGGCAAAATAGCAGGAAACAGATTTCAAGAGGTACCTTGGAATCGCCTGTAAAGCACAGGAAGAGGGGCACAACTTGGACCATGGTGCACTTGGCCAAAAAGGGCGTATGCGTTTTCTCCTGAATATATTCAGGAGAAAACGCATACGCCCTTTTTGGCCAAGCAAGCAAGCGGGCAATGCAAATCTGCACTACAAAGAAGTATCACTTCCCACCGGTCAAAAGGGACATCCACAAAATGTGTAAAAACCAGAAAGGCAAGACAGGCCCTGGAGAACAGGGGGCCTTGTTATGCTGATGGGCGGGATGTCAATTGCCAACTGCCTCACTGGAGGAGTGCATTGTGTTCCCTAAAACAAGTAAACAACAGAGCTACAGAGCCAAGGCCACTTCCAGTCTAGGGAATATACCTGGGGAAAACTGAAAATCAATAAGAAAGAGCCACCTCCAAATTTAGGGCTGCACTGACGACAAGAACCTAAACTTGGGTACACCTTAAATATCCCAGGAAATATAAAAATGGTTCAAAACATTGTGGTACTTACGTACGATGGAATATCCCTCAGCCATGAAATCAATGTCATAAGACCAGTAGCAGCAAAGTGAGTGGATTCAGGTACGATGATTCTAAGTGAAATAAGTCACACAGAAAAAGAAACTTATCATAAGATATCACTTATGAAGATCCTGTAAACATGGCTACACGTGAACTGAGTTAGGAAAGAGAACAGAGTCTCACATTTAGAAAACACTCTTATGCCTGCATAAAGGGGATGGAGAGGTGGGGTGATGCATAAAACCAGAGTTTGATATAAGCACAGGGACCGTTCCAAAAACCAACTTTGGAATAGACAAGACCTACACCTTCCTCAGTGAAAGAGACTCAAAACCCCATATTTCCCGCAGAGGAATATATCTGACTAGTAAGAATCTTAAAACCTATGTATTGATATGACTCCATAAGGGAATCAAGTGTGTCTAGAGTGGCATAAACATGGCAGCGAGAATCAGCTCAAACCCACTATAAAAAGGAATTTCAAAAGCAAAACCAAAAAACAGGGAAATGCTTTACAATTCCTTCAGGGTGTCTGAGGAAACCTGGAAAGACCCTATCTACCATGACAGCTGGATGTGGCATAAGGCTGGACACGTGGGACTGAGAGGATTGGTGAGATTGGGTGAGCAAATGCAGACCCTTTCAAGCAATAATGCATGGCCCCCATTCCATGGGTCCCAACTCTCCAGGTTCAAGGGAATATTACTACAGCTATAACATGTACAGGAAACCTAGAGAATGGACACACTGTGAATACGAAAGGTTTCTAAAACTCAACGAATAGTCCCTCTCCTGGTGCTCCAGTTTGACTTTCCAACTGCCTTACTATCAATCTCCCAACTTGGAGAGACAGGCCCTTTAACCTCCTGGTTTGCACAGGTTCCCAATTTGGCAGAGGATGGAAGGGACGAGGGAGAACCCATGAGAGAGTAGCTGTTAGGCATTTGGACGGGCACATGTCACTCTAATTTCCCGGCAGGAAGAAGAATTAACCAAAGTCTCAGCCACCCACCGGGAACCAGTATAGGACATGATCCAAAATTTTGGACTTGCGTTCAGCTCACAAAAAACGACTTGAGAAATGGAGCTCAGGGGCACAGCAATTCACAAACTGGCAGAGTGATAAAGGACAACTATCGTCCAAAAATCTGTTGAGGGAAGTCAACGAGGCGGACTTGAAAGCGAGGCAAAATAGCAGGAAACAGATTTCAAGAGGTACCTTGGAATCGCCTGTAAAGCACAGGAAGAGGGGCACAACTTGGACCATGGTGCACTTGGCCAAAAAGGGCGTATGCGTTTTCTCCTGAATATATTCAGGAGAAAACGCATACGCCCTTTTTGGCCAAGCAAGCAAGCGGGCAATGCAAATCTGCACTACAAAGAAGTATCACTTCCCACCGGTCAAAAGGGACATCCACAAAATGTGTAAAAACCAGAAAGGCAAGACAGGCCCTGGAGAACAGGGGGCCTTGTTATGCTGATGGGCGGGATGTCAATTGCCAACTGCCTCACTGGAGGAGTGCATTGTGTTCCCTAAAACAAGTAAACAACAGAGCTACAGAGCCAAGGCCACTTCCAGTCTAGGGAATATACCTGGGGAAAACTGAAAATCAATAAGAAAGAGCCACCTCCAAATTTAGGGCTGCACTGACTACAAGAACCTCAACTTAGGTACACCTTAAATATCCCAGGAAATATAAAAATGGTTCAAAACATTGTTGTACTTACGTACGATGGAATATCCCTCAGCCATGAAATCAATGTCATAACACCAGTAGCAGCAAAGTGAGTGGATTCAGGTACGATGATTCTAAGTGAAATAAGTCACACAGAAAAAGAAACTTATCATAAGATATCACTTAGGAAGATCCTGTAAACATGGCTACACGTGAACTGAGTTAGGAAAGAGAACAGAGTCTCACATTTAGAAAACACTCTTATGCCTGCATAAAGGGGAAGGAGAGGTGGGGTGATGCATAAAACCAGAGTTTGATATAAGCACAGGGACCGTTTCAAAAACCAACTTTGGAATTGACAAGACCGACACCTTCCTCAGTGAAAGAGACTCAAAACCCCATATTTCCCACAGAGGAATATATCTGACTAGTAAGAATCTTAAAACCTATGTATTGATATGACTCCATAAGGGAATCAAGTGTGTCTAGAGTGGCATAAACATGGCAGCGAGAATCAGCTCAAACCCACTATAAAAAGGAATTTCAAAAGCAAAACCAAAAAACAGGGAAATTCTTTACAATTCCTTCAGGGTGTCTGAGGAAACCTGGAAAGACCCTATCTACAATGACAGCTGGATGTGGCATAAGGCTGGACACTTGGGACTGATAGGATTGGTGAGATTGAGTAAGCAAATGCAGACCCTTTCAAGCAATAATGCATGGCCCCCATTCCATGGGTCCCAACTCTCCAGGTTCAAGGGAATATTACTACAGCTATAACATGTACAGGAAACCTAGAGAATGGACACACTGTGAATACGAAAGGTTTCTAAAACTCAACGAATAGTCCCTCTCCTGGTGCTCCAGTTTGACTTTCCAACTGCCTTACTATCAATCTCCCAACTTGGAGAGACAGGCCCTTTAACCTCCTGGTTTGCACAGGTTCCCAATTTGGCAGAGGATGGAAGGGACGAGGGAGAACCCATGAGAGAGTAGCTGTTAGGCATTTGGACGGGCACATGTCACTCTAATTTCCCGGCAGGAAGAAGAATTAACCAAAGTCTCAGCCACCCACCGGGAACCAGTATAGGACATGATCCAAAATTTTGGACTTGCGTTCAGCTCACAAAAAACGAGTTGAGAAATGGAGCTCAGGGGCACAGCAATTCACAAACTGGCAGAGTGATAAAGGACAACTATCGTCCAAAAATCTGTTGAGGGAAGTCAACGAGGCGGACTTGAAAGCGAGGCAAAATAGCAGGAAACAGATTTCAAGAGGTACCTTGGAATCGCCTGTAAAGCACAGGAAGAGGGGCACAACTTGGAAAATGGTGCACTTGGCCAAAAAGGGCGTATGCGTTTTCTCCTGAATATATTCAGGAGAAAACGCATACGCCCTTTTTGGCCAAGCAAGCAAGCGGGCAATGCAAATCTGCACTACAAAGAAGTATCACTTCCCACCGGTCAAAAGGGACATCCACAAAATGTGTAAAAACCAGAAAGGCAAGACAGGCCCTGGAGAACTGGGAGCCTTGTTATGCTGATGGGCGGGATGTAAATTGCCAACTGCCTCACTGGAGGAGTGCATTGTGTTCCCTAAAACAAGTAAACAACAGAGCTACAGAGCCAAGGCCACTTCCAGTCTAGGGAATATACCTTGGGAAAACTGAAAATCAATAAGAAAGAGCCACCTCCAAATTTAGGGCTGCACTGACTACAAGAACCTCAACTTGGGTACACCTTAAATATCCCAGGAAATATAAAAATGGTTCAAAACATTGTGGTACTTACGTACGATGGAATATCCCTCAGCCATGAAATCAATGTCATAAGACCAGTAGCAGCAAAGTGAGTGGATTCAGGTACGATGATTCTAAGTGAAATAAGTCACACAGAAAAAGAAACTTATCATAAGATATCACTTAGGAAGATCCTGTAAACATGGCTACACGTGAACTGAGTTAGGAAAGAGAACAGAGTCTCACATTTAGAAAACACTCTTATGCCTGCATAAAGGGGAAGGAGAGGTGGGGTGATGCATAAAACCAGAGTTTGATATAAGCACAGGGACCGTTTCAAAAACCAACTTTGGAATTGACAAGACCGACACCTTCTTCAGTGAAAGAGACTCAAAACCCCATATTTCCCACAGAGGAATATATCTGACTAGTAAGAATCTTAAAACCTATGTATTGATATGACTCCATAAGGGAATCAAGTGTGTCTAGAGTGGCATAAACATGGCAGCGAGAATCAGCTCAAACCCACTATAAAAAGGAATTTCAAAAGCAAAACCAAAAAACAGGGAAATTCTTTACAATTCCTTCAGGGTGTCTGAGGAAACCTGGAAAGACCCTATCTACAATGACAGCTGGATGTGGCATAAGGCTGGACACTTGGGACTGAGAGGATTGGTGAGATTGGGTGAGCAAATGCAGACCCTTTCAAGCAATAATGCATGGCCCCCATTCCATGGGTCCCAACTCTCCAGGTTCAAGGGAATATTACTACAGCTATAACATGTACAGGAAACCTAGAGAATGGACACACTGTGAATACGAAAGGTTTCTAAAACTCAACGAATAGTCCCTCTCCTGGTGCTCCAGTTTGACTTTCCAACTGCCTTACTATCAATCTCCCAACTTGGAGAGACAGGCCCTTTAACCTCCTGGTTTGCAGAGGTTCCCAATTTGGCAGAGGATGGAAGGGACGAGGGAGAACCCATGAGAGAGTAGCTGTTAGGCATTTGGACGGGCACATGTCACTCTAATTTCCCGGCAGGAAGAAGAATTAACCAAAGTCTCAGCCACCCACCGGGAACCAGTATAGGACATGATCCAAAATTTTGGACTTGCGTTCAGCTCACAAAAAACGAGTTGAGAAATGGAGCTCAGGGGCACAGCAATTCACAAACTGGCAGAGTGATAAAGGACAACTATCGTCCAAAAATCTGTTGAGGGAAGTCAACGAGGCGGACTTGAAAGCGAGGCAAAATAGCAGGAAACAGATTTCAAGAGGTACCTTGGAATCGCCTGTAAAGCACAGGAAGAGGGGCACAACTTGGACCATGGTGCACTTGGCCAAAAAGGGCGTATGCGTTTTCTCCTGAATATATTCAGGAGAAAACGCATACGCCCTTTTTGGCCAAGCAAGCAAGCGGGCAATGCAAATCTGCACTACAAAGAAGTATCACTTCCCACCGGTCAAAAGGGACATCCACAAAATGTGTAAAAACCAGAAAGGCAAGACAGGCCCTGGAGAACTGGGAGCCTTGTTATGCTGATGGGTGGGATGTAAATTGCCAACTGCCTCACTGGAGGAGTGCATTGTGTTCCCTAAAACAAGTAAACAACAGAGCTACAGAGCCAAGGCCACTTCCAGTCTAGGGAATATACCTTGGGAAAACTGAAAATCAATAAGAAAGAGCCACCTCCAAATTTAGGGCTGCACTGACTACAAGAACCTCAACTTGGGTACACCTTAAATATCCCAGGAAATATAAAAATGGTTCAAAACATTGTGGTACTTACGTACGATGGAATATCCCTCAGCCATGAAATCAATGTCATAAGACCAGTAGCAGCAAAGTGAGTGGATTCAGGTACGATGATTCTAAGTGAAATAAGTCACACAGAAAAAGAAACTTATCATAAGATATCACTTAGGAAGATCCTGTAAACATGGCTACACGTGAACTGAGTTAGGAAAGAGAACAGAGTCTCACATTTAGAAAACACTCTTATGCCTGCATAAAGGGGATGGAGAGGTGGGGTGATGCATAAAACCAGAGTTTGATATAAGCACAGGGACCGTTCCAAAAATCAACTTTGGAATAGACAAGACCTACACCTTCCTCAGTGAAAGAGACTCAAAACCCCATATTTCCCGCAGAGGAATATATCTGACTAGTAAGAATCTTAAAACCTATGTATTGATATGACTCCATAAGGGAATCAAGTGTGTCTAGAGTGGCATAAACATGGCAGCGAGAATCAGCTCAAACCCACTATAAAAAGGAATTTCAAAAGCAAAACCAAAAAACAGGGAAATTCTTTACAATTCCTTTAGGGTGTCTGAGGAAACCTGGAAAGACCCTATCTACAATGACAGCTGGATGTGGCATAAGGCTGGACACTTGGGACTGAGAGGATTGGTGAGATTGGGTGAGCAAATGCAGACCCTTTCAAGCAATAATGCATGGCCCCCATTCCATGGGTCCCAACTCTCCAGGTTCAAGGGAATATTACTACAGCTATAACATGTACAGGAAACCTAGAGAATGGACACACTGTGAATACGAAAGGTTTCTAAAACTCAACGAATAGTCCCTCTCCTGGTGCTCCAGTTTGACTTTCCAACTGCCTTACTATCAATCTCCCAACTTGGAGAGACAGGCCCTTTAACCTCCTGGTTTGCACAGGTTCCCAATTTGGCAGAGGATGGAAGGGACGAGGGAGAACCCATGAGAGAGTAGCTGTTAGGCATTTGGACGGGCACATGTCACTCTAATTTCCCGGCAGGAAGAAGAATTAACCAAAGTCTCAGCCACCCACCGGGAACCAGTATAGGACATGATCCAAAATTTTGGACTTGCGTTCAGCTCACAAAAAACGAGTTGAGAAATGGAGCTCAGGGGCACAGCAATTCACAAACTGGCAGAGTGATAAAGGACAACTATCGTCCAAAAATCTGTTGAGGGAAGTCAACGAGGCGGACTTGAAAGCGAGGCAAAATAGCAGGAAACAGATTTCAAGAGGTACCTTGGAATCGCCTGTAAAGCACAGGAAGAGGGGCACAACTTGGACAATGGTGCACTTGGCCAAAAAGGGCGTATGCGTTTTCTCCTGAATATATTCAGGAGAAAACGCATACGCCCTTTTTGGCCAAGCAAGCAAGCGGGCAATGCAAATCTGCACTACAAAGAAGTATCACTTCCCACCGGTCAAAAGGGACATCCACAAAATGTGTAAAAACCAGAAAGGCAAGACAGGCCCTGGAGAACTGGGAGCCTTGTTATGCTGATGGGCGGGATGTAAATTGCCAACTGCCTCACTGGAGGAGTGCATTGTGTTCCCTAAAACAAGTAAACAACAGAGCTACAGAGCCAAGGCCACTTCCAGTCTAGGGAATATACCTTGGGAAAACTGAAAATCAATAAGAAAGAGCCACCTCCAAATTTAGGGCTGCACTGACTACAAGAACCTCAACTTGGGTACACCTTAAATATCCCAGGAAATATAAAAATGGTTCAAAACATTGTGGTACTTACGTACGATGGAATATCCCTCAGCCATGAAATCAATGTCATAAGACCAGTAGCAGCAAAGTGAGTGGATTCAGGTACGATGATTCTAAGTGAAATAAGTCACACAGAAAAAGAAACTTATCATAAGATATCACTTATGAAGATCCTTTAAACATGGCTACACGTGAACTGAGTTAGGAAAGAGAACAGAGTCTCACATTTAGAAAACACTCTTATGCCTGCATAAAGGGGATGGAGAGGTGGGGTGATGCATAAAACCAGAGTTTGATATAAGCACAGTGACCGTTCCAAAAACCAACTTTGGAATAGACAAGACCTACACCTTCCTCAGTGAAAGAGACTCAAAACCCCATATTTCCCGCAGAGGAATATATCTGACTAGTAAGAATCTTAAAACCTATGTATTGATATGACTCCATAAGGGAATCAAGTGTGTCTAGAGTGGCATAAACATGGCAGCGAGAATCAGCTCAAACCCACTATAAAAAGGAATTTCAAAAGCAAAACCAAAAAACAGGGAAATTCTTTACAATTCCTTCAGGGTGTCTGAGGAAACCTGGAAAGACCCTATCTACCATGACAGCTGGATGTGGCATAAGGCTGGACACTTGGGACTGAGAGGATTGGTGAGATTGGGTGAGCAAATGCAGACCCTTTCAAGCAATAATGCATGGCCCCCATTCCATGGGTCCCAACTCTCCAGGTTCAAGGGAATATTACTACAGCTATAACATGTACAGGAAACCTAGAGAATGGACACACTGTGAATACGAAAGGTTTCTAAAACTCAACGAATAGTCCCTCTCCTGGTGCTCCAGTTTGACTTTCCAACTGCCTTACTATCAATCTCCCAACTTGGAAAGACAGACCCTTTAACCTCCTGGTTTGCACAGGTTCCCAATTTGGCAGAGGATGGAAGGGACGAGGGAGAACCCATGAGAGAGTAGCTGTTAGGCATTTGGACGGGCACATGTCACTCTAATTTCCCGGCAGGAAGAAGAATTAACCAAAGTCTCAGCCACCCACCGGGAACCAGTATAGGACATGATCCAAAATTTTGGACTTGCGTTCAGCTCACAAAAAACGAGTTGAGAAATGGAGCTCAGGGGCACAGCAATTCACAAACTGGCAGAGTGATAAAGGACAATTATCGTCCAAAAATCTGTTGAGGGAAGTCAACGAGGCGGACTTGAAAGCGAGGCAAAATAGCAGGAAACAGATTTCAAGAGGTACCTTGGAATCGCCTGTAAAGCACAGGAAGAAGGGCACAACTTGGACAATGATGCACTTGGCCAAAAAGGGCGTATGCGTTTTCTCCTGAATATATTCAGGAGAAAACGCATACGCCCTTTTTGGCCAAGCAAGCAAGCGGGCAATGCAAATCTGCACTACAAAGAAGTATCACTTCCCACCGGTCAAAAGGGACATCCACAAAATGTGTAAAAACCAGAAAGGCAAGACAGGCCCTGGAGAACAGGGGGCCTTGTTATGCTGATGGGCGGGATGTCAATTGCCAACTGCCTCACTGGAGGAGTTCATTGTGTTCCCTAAAACAAGTAAACAACAGAGCTACAGAGCCAAGGCCACTTCCAGTCTAGGGAATATACCTGGGGAAAACTGAAAATCAATAAGAAAGAGCCACCTCCAAATTTAGGGCTGCACTGACTACAAGAACCTAAACTTGGGTACACCTTAAATATCCCAGGAAATATAAAAATGGTTCAAAACATTGTGGTACTTACGTACGATGGAATATCCCTCAGCCATGAAATCAATGTCATAAGACCAGTAGCAGCAAAGTGAGTGGATTCAGGTACGATGATTCTAAGTGAAATAAGTCACACAGAAAAAGAAACTTATCATAAGATATCACTTATGAAGATCCTTTAAACATGGCTACACGTGAACTGAGTTAGGAAAGAGAACAGAGTCTCACATTTAGAAAACACTCTTATGCCTGCATAAAGGGGATGGAGAGGTGGGGTGATGCATAAAACCAGAGTTTGATATAAGCACAGGGACCGTTCCAAAAACCAACTTTGGAATAGACAAGACCTACACCTTCCTCAGTGAAAGAGACTCAAAACCCCATATTTCCCGCAGAGGAATATATCTGACTAGTAAGAATCTTAAAACCTATGTATTGATATGACTCCATAAGGGAATCAAGTGTGTCTAGAGTGGCATAAACATGGCAGCGAGAATCAGCTCAAACCCACTATAAAAAGGAATTTCAAAAGCAAAACCAAAAAACAGGGAAATTCTTTACAATTCCTTCAGGGTGTCTGAGGAAACCTGGAAAGACCCTATCTACAATGACAGCTGGATGTGGCATAAGGCTGGACACTTGGGACTGAGAGGATTGGTGAGATTGGGTGAGCAAATGCAGACCCTTTCAAGCAATAATGCATGGCCCCCATTCCATGGGTCCCAACTCTCCAGGTTCAAGGGAATATTACTACAGCTATAACATGTACAGGAAACCTAGAGAATGGACACACTGTGAATACGAAAGGTTTCTAAAACTCAACGAATAGTCCCTCTCCTGGTGCTCCAGTTTGACTTTCCAACTGCCTTACTATCAATCTCCCAACTAGGAGAGACAGGCCCTTTAACCTCCTGGTTTGCACAGGTTCCCAATTTGGCAGAGGATGGAAGGGACGAGGGAGAACCCATGAGAGAGTAGCTGTTAGGCATTTGGACGGGCACATGTCACTCTAATTTCCCGGCAGGAAGAAGAATTAACCAAAGTCTCAGCCACCCACCTGGAACCAGTATAGGACATGATCCAAAATTTTGGACTTGCGTTCAGCTCACAAAAAACGAGTTGAGAAATGGAGCTCAGGGGCACAGCAATTCACAAACTGGCAGAGTGATAAAGGACAACTATCGTCCAAAAATCTGTTGAGGGAAGTCAACGAGGCGGACTTGAAAGCGAGGCAAAATAGCAGGAAACAGATTTCAAGAGGTACGTTGGAATCGCCTGTAAAGCACAGGAAGAGGGGCACAACTTGGACAATGGTGCACTTGGCCAAAAAGGGCGTATGCGTTTTCTCCTGAATATATTCAGGAGAAAACGCATACGCCCTTTTTGGCCAAGCAAGCAAGCGGGCAATGCAAATCTGCACTACAAAGAAGTATCACTTCCCACCGGTCAAAAGGGACATCCACAAAATGTGTAAAAACCAGAAAGGCAAGACAGGCCCTGGAGAACTGGGAGCCTTGTTATGCTGATGGGCGGGATGTCAATTGCCAAATGCCTCACTGGAGGAGTGCATTGTGTTCCCTAAAACAAGTAAACAACAGAGCTACAGAGCCAAGGCCACTTCCAGTCTAGGGAATATACCTTGGGAAAACTGAAAATCAATAAGAAAGAGCCACCTCCAAATTTAGGGCTGCACTGACTACAAGAACCTCAACTTGGGTACACCTTAAATATCCCAGGAAATATAAAAATGGTTCAAAACATTGTGGTACTTACGTACGATGGAATATCCCTCAGCCATGAAATCAATGTCATAAGACCAGTAGCAGCAAAGTGAGTGGATTCAGGTACGATGATTCTAAGTGAAATAAGTCACACAGAAAAAGAAACTTATCATAAGATATCACTTATGAAGATCCTTTAAACATGGCTACACGTGAACTGAGTTAGGAAAGAGAACAGAGTCTCACATTTAGAAAACACTCTTATGCCTGCATAAAGGGGATGGAGAGGTGGGGTGATGCATAAAACCAGAGTTTGATATAAGCACAGTGACCGTTCCAAAAACCAACTTTGGAATAGACAAGACCTACACCTTCCTCAGTGAAAGAGACTCAAAACCCCATATTTCCCGCAGAGGAATATATCTGACTAGTAAGAATCTTAAAACCTATGTATTGATATGACTCCATAAGGGAATCAAGTGTGTCTAGAGTGGCATAAACATGGCAGCGAGAATCAGCTCAAACCCACTATAAAAAGGA